>NC_133134.1:100995627-101329976 GCF_048418815.1 Hemitrygon akajei | reverse complement strand
TTCACCCAGAGAGTGGTGGATATGTGGAATGCTCTGCCCCAGAAGGCAGTGGAGGCCAAGTCTCTGGATGCATTCAAGAGAGAGTTAGATAGAGCTCTTATAGATAGCGGGGTCAAGGGATATGGGGTGAGGGCAGGAACAGGGTACTGATTGTGTATGATCAGCCATGATCACAGTGAATGGCGGTTCTGGCTAGAAGGGCCGAATGGCCTACTCCTGCACCTTTTGTCTATTGTCTATTGTCTATAACATGACGTTAAGAAAGAGAAGTGCCAGAACTTCTGAAAAACATTAGCATACATAGATAGATTCTGACTTCTTCCCTTCCTTTCCAGTCCTGATGAAGGATCGCGGCCAAGACGTCGACTGTTTACTGTTTTCCATAGATGCTGCCTGGTCTGCTGAGCTCCTCCAGCATTTATATGTGTGCGGCCTTGTATGGATAGATCCCCGGAGCTGGACGGGATATACCCCAGCTTACTTTGGGAAGAAAGGGAAAGAATACTGCGCCCTTTGCGATCATCTTTGCGTCCTCACTGGCGACAGGAGTAATATCAGATGATTGGAGGGCGTTGTTCCAGAAAAGGAGTTTATAGCTCAGCGAATCTTTCTTCGGTAATGGGCAAATTATTTGAGATACTTCATTGGGGCAGGATGTACGATTATTTGGAGAAGCATAGTCTGAATAGGGATAGTCCAAATGGCTTTGTGAGGGTCAGATCATGCCATAAGAGCCAAACTGAATTATTTGAGGATGTGAAAAAGCACATTGATGAAGGTAGAACAGTGTATGTGGTGAATATGAAATTTAGTAAGGCGTTTGAAAAGGTTTCCCGTAGTAGGCTCATTCAGAAAGTCAAATAGGCCTGGTATCCAAGGAAACATGGTTGTGTGGAGATAGAATTGGGTTGCCCAGGGAAGACAGAAGGTGGTAGTAGTTGAGGAATATTCTACCTGGAGTTCGATGACCTGTAATGTTCCGCAGGGATCTGCTCTGCGACTCCTGTTCTTTATGATTTGTATAAATGATTTGGATGAGGATGTGGAAGGGTGGTTAGTAAGTTTGCACATGACACGAAGATTGGTAGAGTTGTGGGCAATTTGGAGGTCATTGTAGGTTTCCACGGAACTTTGACAGGATGTAGAGCTGGGCTAATTTAAATAATAATTTAATTTAAAGAATAATGGCAGAATTCTTAGCAGTGTGGATGAACAGAGTGGGGTCGACGTCCATTAATGCTCCATTGTTGCCCCGCAAGTGGATAAACTCTTTAAGAAGGTGTATGTTGTGCTGGCCTCATTAGTCGGTGGTTGAATTCGAGAGCCGCGAGGTAATGTTATAGTACTGTAAAACCCTGATAAGGCCACTCCTAGAATAATGTGTTCAGCTCTGGTCGCTTCACTGGAGGAAGGATGTGGAAACTTTACAGAAGGTGCAGAGGAGATTTACCAGGACACGTGTCTTATGAAGAGAGGTTGAGCGAGCTAGGACTTTTCTCTTTGGAGCGAAAGAGACTAAGAAGTGACTTCATTGATGTGTACAAGATGACAAGAGGCGTAAATAGAGTGGATGGCCAGTGTCATTTTCCCAGGGCAGAAATAGCTTATACAAGGAACGTTATTTTAAGGTGATTGGGTGATATAAGAGGTTAGTCGTTTACGGAAACTGTTCGGAGCATGGAACGCCCTCCCAATGGTAGTGGTAGGGACAGATGCATTAGGGACATTTCACAAATTCTTAAATAGGAACATGGATGATAGAAAAACGGAGGATTATATCGGAGGACGGGTACTGTACTGTAATTTAATGTTCTATGTTCCATGAAAGGGCTAACTTCTGAGAAGTGTCCCGTGGAAACGTTGGAAAAGATGCAGAAGAGGCATGATCGAATGGCGCAGCAGACTCAATTGACTGAATGGCTTAATTCTGCTCCTGTGTATTTTCTCTCCTTCCGCCCTTAGGCTGTTCCCGTTCATCCTGTTACCAATTTAAATCACCCCCAACACCCCCACCCAGCTCTTCGCCTCAACCGACCCCTTTAGGAATTAGATCCACATGCTCAGCCTTGACTTCCCCAAAGGGAGTGTTACACTGTGAGGGGGACTTAACCCTTTTTTTTCCAACTCGGGTTTCTCTCAGTCCATCCACACGCAACATCTCAAAGACCAAATAGCCTCCATCCAACCATCTGTCTTTTGATCATTTCATCTTTCAGGAAGCATGAAATTCGCTTCTGAAATTTCTGCTGATTATCTAAAGCGGGTCCCGTCCGGACCGAAGCGTCTGCTCTGAATAATAGTGTGCCGTTTATACAGTAAGTTACCGAGAACACAGACTGCGGAAGGCAGCTCCGTGCACTGAAAGAATTTAATGTTTTCATATGAAAGTATTATTAGGTAATATTGTTGATATAGATTAAGTGCTGATACGCAGGGCGATCATGGGTTCCAATTCCATTGAGATCGTGACATACCGGCCGATTTGCGCTATTCGGCCCATCGAGTCCGTTCTGCCATTCCATCATGGCTGAATTACATCTCCCTTCAACCCTATTCTCCTACCTTTTGCCCGTAACTTTTGATACCCTTACTCATCGAGGACATATTAACCTCGTTTTTAAACATTCCCGATTACCTTGCCTCCACACATGCCCGTAGCTATGAATTCCGTAGATTCACTGCTCTCTGACTAAAGAAATCCCTCATCTCAATGCATTTATTCGAGATCTGTCGTCATTTTATGCCCTTCCAAGAAAATCTCCCTCGACTCGCTCTGTTCAATGTAAACTAGCTCTCGGTTAAAATGTCCCATCTTTGGCAAATTTGTGATCTGCACCCTCCCCATTGCAATCACGTCATGCACTGTGATTTAATCAAACAGATTGTTAAAGAAAAGCGTCAGTTATGTATTTATATTATTTACTTAGTTCCAGCACGAAATAGACTCTTCCCCGAGCCCCACCTCAAGCAATCCCAAATTCCATTGCGAGGCTGTGCTCTCTGGCCCTACTCTCCATTGTAGGAAATTTCCTCTGTACGTCTACTCTATTTGGACTTTTCAATATTTGATAGGTTTCAATGAGTTCACCCCCTCATTCTTCTAAATTCCAGCGAGTACAATTCTCTGAAGATGACTGCGAAAGTTGGTAAGATTGTATAGAAAGCGTATGTCTGTGATAATCAGGGCACTGAGCCCAAGTGTCGAGAAATTATGACGCAGCTTTATAAAACTCTAGAATATTACATTCAATTATGGTCACTCCATTTCAGGAGGGATGTAGAGGCTTTTGAGAAAGTGCAGAAGATGTTCACCAGGTACAGCCTGGATTAGATAGCATGAGGTTGGTCAAACTCGAGCTGTTTCATAGTGGAGCGGCGGGGTCTGGTAGAGCCGTATATGACTATGACAGGCAAACAAAGACAGCAATTGTTGAGGGAGGGACAGAGCATCAGTAATTTTCTTTAAGCTTAAAAGGGAGCAACGTCCCAACAGAAACTGAAATGCGAGGCGGCCCCCATAGCCTATTTGTGGGTATCAAACTCCAGAGCTTCGGTGTCTTCCTCACACGTCTCTCTGCCGGGGGAGCCCCAGCTCCTCAGAAGATCGACACTGATGGAGGCCCGTACTGCTGGAGAAGTGACTCCATCGCCACGTACTGCGATGGAGTGAGATGGTATACAGTGACCCTCATGCCTGTTGTAACCAAGCGAGGTTACGCTTCTCTGTAGCAATCTGTATGGACCTGCTTTACATCGAACGGAGGGGGCAGAAGGGAGATTCGGCAGTGTAGCATTTGGCGCGACCCTTTTACAGCTCGGGGCGTCGGAGTTCGAAGCTCAATTCCAGCGTCATCTGTAAGGAATCTGAACTTCTGCCCCGTGGAATATGTGGATTTTCTCCAGGTGATCCAGTTTCTTCCCACAGTCCAAAGACGTCCGGTTAGTAGGTTATTATAAATTATCCCACGGCTAGTATTAAGTCTAGGGTTTCTGTGCGGCTTGGCTCAAACAATATAAATAACTGACTTGCGCTTTTCTGTAACAATCTGGCTGGTTAAATCACAGTGCATGGTGTGATAACAACGGAGAGGGTGTAGGGATTTACAGATTTTCCTGGTCTGGAACATTTTACCTGAGACCTGGTTTACATTGAACAGAGCAACACACTCTGTTCCCCAGTCCTGCCGAAGGGTTTCGACCCGAAAAGTCAAATGTGTTTTTTTCCATAGATGCTGTCTGGCCTGCTGAGTTCCTCCAGTACCAGTAAAAAAAAAATTGTTGCTCGTATTTCCAGCATCTGCAATTTTTTTCTTGTTTTACGTTGAAAAGAGGGAGCTGAGAGATTTTATTGGAAGGGTATAAAATGATGACAGATCTCGAATAAATGAGACTGATCTATTTCCCTTTGTAGTGAAGTGAAAAGCAATCAGTGAAAACACTAGAGTGCACGGTACAACTCACAGCCAGAAATGCTGGTGGAGCACAAACCCCTCCCCATTCACCCCATCACAGGATGGAGACATGGAGTGACCTGCTTTAGTCTATGTTGGGATTAGATTGGGGAGCTTTTGTTACTAGCACCAATGTCAAATGGCCTCCCACATTTAATTCCTTGAGCACACCAATGAGAAAGATGGTGAGTACAACAACGTTTAAAATACATTTGGCCAGGTATGCAGTTGGGAAAGGTTTAGCGGGACAAAGCATATCGCTCTGCCCATCGAGTCTGCTCTGCCATTCCATCATGGCTGAATTATTTTCCTCCTCAACCCCATTCTCCTGCCTTCTTCCCGTAAGCTTTGGCAGTCTTACTCATCAAGAAACTAATAGCCTCTACTTTAAGTATACGCATTGACCTCGCCTCCACAGCTGTCTATGGAATTCCACAGATTCAATACCCTTAAAAGAAGTTACACCTCATTTCTGTTCTAAAAGACCAAACACAGGTGAACAGGTAGACACCTTCGCCAGCATGGACAAGATGGGAAGAAGGGTCTGTGTAACTATTTGCTGTGGGAGGGGGGAAGTCTGTGCAGAAATTGTGCCCTACAGTACAAAATAGAAACCACTCCCCAGAACGTAAACCCACTCTGAGGTACAGGTTGTTCTCAGTGGTATGGAAGGCAAATACAATGTTGGCATTCATTTCGAGAGGACTTGAATATAAAAGCAATAAGGCATTGGTGAGACCGTACTCGGAGCATTGGGAGCAATTTCGAGCCTCTTATGTAAAAAAAGATGAGGAGGTTCATGGGGATGATCCTGAAAATGAAAAGATTAACACATGAGGAGCGTTTGAAGGCTCTAAGCCTGTACTCGCAAGAGTTCAGGAGAATGAGGGGGTCTCATTTAAACCTATCGAATATTGAAAAGCCTCGATAGAATGGTCTTAGAGAGGATGTTTCCTTCTGTAGAGAGTCTCGAATCAGAGGACACGGCCTCAGAATAGAAGGTCGTCCCGTTAGAACAGAAATAAGGAAGAATTCCTTTAGCCAGTGGGTACTAAATCTGTGGAATTCTTTGCCACAAACGGCTGCGGAGGCCAAGTCATTGAGTACGTTTAAGCGGGTTTTGATATGTTATTGATTAGTTAGGGGTGTCAAAGGTTATGAGGAGGAAGAGAGAGAATGGGGTTGCGACAGAAAATAATTTAACCTTGCTAAAATGGCGAAGAGACTCGATACACTAAACGGTCTAATTCTCCCCCTGTATCTTATGATGTATGGGTTTAATATACCACTACCAAGTACTGCAAGGTAATGGTATAACCTGTGACCTTTGGTGGATACTATCCAAACCATTCCAGACTTAGGAGCAGTTCTTGAGGAGATCTGCATTGAAAGTATGCGGGGGGGGGGGGGGGAGGGGGGAATACAGGGATCTCAAAGGAATGACTGATCAGTAGTGAATAAAATGCTGCCATCTGTTCTGGAGATAGAGTAAGCTGGCGATTATTAACAAACCCGGAGAGAGGCACGCCCGCTCATGCTTAACAAATGTACTCGTTGTGATTGAGGATGCAGCCAGTCATGGTGTCCTGAAAGTAGCCGCTCAGATATACACTTCGGCAGGGAGGGAGTTTTCGCACGGGTAGACAGGCCGCTGAAGAAGGTGTTTCCACACAAGTGGACAGGGCGGTGGAGAAGGCGTTTCCACACAAGTGGACAGGGCGGTGAAGGTGTTTCATTACAGATAGGGCGGTGCAGAAGAGGTTTGGCCAGGTAGAAAGGACAGTGGAGAAGGCGTTTCCGCGGTTTGTAGGGCGGTGGAGAAGGCAGTCCTGCACGGGTGCACTGAGTAATGGAGAAAGCACTTCCGCACAGGTGGACAGGACGGTGGAGAATCGGTTCTGCACAGGTGCACGGGGTGGTAGAGAAAGCTTTTGGGACAGGTTGCCAGGGCGATGGAGAACCAGTTCTGCACAGAATGTGTTTCCACGCAGGTAGACTGGGTGGTGGAGCCGCCGCTTCTTCTGAAGAAGACACGACGGTAGATAAGGCGTTTTCACTCATGGAAACGGGTGGCAGATTAGACGTTTCCACACGGGTAGACAAGGCGCTGAAGAAGGCATTTCCTCACAGGAATACAGGGCGGTAAAGGAGGCGTTCGGCACATGTGTAAACGGTGGCATGTTATAGTGGTGCTAGGAGCCTGGACACACTTGTGGGCAACCCAGCACAATATCACTGATTTGATCTGACGCAAACGACGCGTTTTACTGTATTTTAATCGTACAAGGACAGTCTGTGCAGGCAGGCAAGGTCTTTTTGTTTCCTTGGAGCGGGCCCCTCTGTACAGCGAGACGGGGGGAGAGGACGGGGAGAGAGAGAACAAGAGAAATGGAGAGTAGGATACAGAGGAAGAAGGAAAAGAGAGTTAGAAAGGTGAAAAGAGAGAGAAAGAAGAGAGAGGGAGTACAATGAAGGGGGTAGAGGGAGGAGAGGAAGAGGGACACAGAGACAGGGGAGGGGGAGGGAGGGGAAAGAAAGCAGGGCTGAGATGGAAAGAGAGAAGGGGACAGGGAAATGAAGGGAAAGAGGGGAGAGAAAGAGAGGTGCATAAAACCATGAAGGCACAGAGTGCAAATGATGTAATTATTTATTGAGGTCTCCTGCCTTCTCGTCATGGTGCAAGTATGTCCGTAGAGAACATTGCACAGTAGCGGAATTGCCAGCGACGTTCTCTGCAAGAGAAAAGAAGACAGTCGGTGGGCGGGGCAGTTGACTGGGGAGTTCAGGGGCCATTGTATCGACAGAGAGACAAAGAGAGGTGGGGGATGAGAGAGACAGACAGACAGACGGACAGAGAGAGGAAGAAAGAGAGACTTCCCGTGCATTATCAGTGACTCTTGTGTCTTCACCCCGTCGACCAGCCCCTGATTAAACCAGAGCTGAACCCCAACAGGGAACGGTAATCAGCCCCGGGTCCCGGTCGCAGGAGTGGCACTCGGACTGTGGAGCAAATAGGGAGGGTTGTGAGGCGCGCCCTCCTCACAGCCTCACGCAGTGTGACACTTGCTTCTCACCACCCCTCCCATTGTGTGACTATCCCTCAGTACAGGCCCTGTCACAGTCAGACGGCCTTTTGCCATTGGTCCATAGAGTTATACAGGGTGGAAGCGGGCCTTTAGGCCCAAACCATTCTTGCTGACTGTGTTGTCCAACGAGCTAGCCCCCTTAATCTGCGTTTAGCCGACAGCCGTCTAAACCTCCTACTTCTCTAAATCGTTTTTAAACATTGCGAATGTGCCCGCCTCAATTGTTCACTTCAAGTATACACCACCCTCTGCGTGAAGAAGCTGCCCCTGATGTTCCTTTTACACCCTTCGCCTCTGGTTTCAAACCTCCTCCATGGTTTGAGGGGGTCACCTTACGTACCTGCTCTGGTTCCCATGGTGACGCACGATTCCGGCCAGGTAGTGATCGGCCGGTACCTCCCAGCTGAAGTACTCGTTGCGCTGGTTGATGTAGGGGGACCAGGCACAGCCCCGGAAATGAACGTGGCCAGCTTCACAGCAGTAGAACTTCCACCTGGGAACAAGACAAGAAGCCGGCGTCACACACCGGCTCATCTGACCAGCAATCTCCGGCCCAGCGGGGAGGGCATGATACCTAAAACTGGTGAAGGCTTTATCGCTGGCTGCAGCTGGACAGCAATCAGTAGCGTGCAGACTGGCGGGTGGAAAATTAATGCGAAATGATGCAATATAAACTCCCCACTTGAATTTAAAGTGATTGGAGGAAAGTATAAGGGTGTCCCGAAGTAGGTATGTTTTACAGAGAGTGATTGGTGGGTGGAACGCTTTACCAGGGGTGGTGATAGAGGTAGATACATTAGGGGCATCTGAGGGACTCTTAAACAGGCACGGAGATGATAGAAAAATGGAGGGCAATGTTGCAGGGAAGGATTAGTTTGATCTTAAAATAAGTTAAAAGATCAGCACAGCATTGTGGCTCGATGTGTCTGTACTGTTCTATGTGCTATGTTCAATGTTCAAGAACAGTTAGTTTCCTGAATCATTCAGTTCGTGAAGAAGCCCAAAACCCTACAACATTATGACCACTTCGTACCAATTTGGACATTGTTTTTCTAATTGTAAAAACTTTGTATTGTTTATGCTCTTGTTAAAGCTGCTCGTGCTACATGCTACGATGCTGCTGCACTTTTCGCATTTAACTTGCGAACACGTGTCCTGTGCAGATGACGATAATCCTGAATTCAAAACACTCGGGAAGTTCGACAGCACGCAGGACACAGCACCAGCCACCCACACTCCCACCCTTACTCCCCCACCCTACTGCCCCACCCCCACACTCTCCTTCACTGCCCACCACACTCGCCCTCACTGCCCTACCTACACCCTCTTCCTCTCTTTCTCCCCCAGCCACACCCTCTCGGTTCCCCACACTCACCAACACCTTCTCCCTCATTCCCCCACCCTCACTCTACCTCAATCCCCCCACACTCTCCATATTCCTCACAGGCCTACCCATACCCTCTCCCTCACCCCAAACCGACCTCTCCCTCACTCCCCCACCCACCTCCCTCTCTCAATTCCCCACACAAACCCTCAACGTTTCCACCACCTCCACCTTCTCCCTCACTCCACCACCCACAACCTCAACCTCACTCCGTCACCCTCTCCCTCACTGCCCTCCGACACCCTCTCCCGCACTCCCCCATACTCACCCAATCCCTATCACTTCCACACCCTTTCCCTCACTGCCCTACCCACTCTTTCCCCTCCCTGTCTCTTACACCCTCACCCACCCCTTCTCCCACAAAAACCCTCACACTCTTTCCACCACTATGCACTCTCCCTCACTCACCCACCCCACCCTCTCCCTCACTCCTCCACCCACACCCTCTCCCTAGATCAGAGGAGGAAGGGTATATACAACTGAGGGGAATAAATGAGGTAGATATTTGAGGTAGATAAATGTGAAGCCTCAGACAAGGACAGTGAGGTGGGGAAGGTTGGAGGAGATCTGTGTGTGCCTGGAGGCTGGACACACTGACCAAGCTGCGGAGACAGATATTAAATCGTTGGGGCATGTGGGGATACAGACCTACCACGGGTAAATATGGGTAGATGAGTGCAAGCGATGGAACGGACCCGCTGGGCTAAGCGGCCTGTTTGAATGCTGCTGAAGTCCCTGGAAACTGAGGAAAAGTCCAGTATGAAAGAGGGAGAAATAGAGAGGAGTGTGAAGGGAGAAAGAGAGAGAGAGGGAGAGAGAGGGGAGGGGGGTCAGAGTGAGACAGACAGATGCAAGAATCGGAGAGGAAAGAGGTAAATGAAGCTCGGAGAGAAGCTGTTTTTTTAAACTGATCGGGGCAAAGAGGCTAGACTGCGCAGGCGCGCGACGTAGCGCGCCAAAGGTTTAAAAAGGAGAGGAAGTTTTCAACGGTCATTTAAATCGAAGCAAGAGGCGGAGAGGGAAGAGGTAAAAGAAGCTCGGAGAGAAGCTGTTTTTTTTTAACTGAGCGGGGCAAAGAGGCTAGACTGCGCAGGCGCGTGACGTAGTGCGCCAAAGGTTTAAAAGAAAGACCGCCATATACAGCGGCCATCGTCGGAGTGGACTGAGGCAGAGTGGGACGGCTTTGGCTCAATCAGGCTTCGGCGAGAACAGGCAGAGGCAAGGTTTGAACGGGGCACGACTGCGCAAGCACGTGAAAG
Source organism: Hemitrygon akajei (assembly GCF_048418815.1). NCBI lineage: Eukaryota > Metazoa > Chordata > Chondrichthyes > Myliobatiformes > Dasyatidae > Hemitrygon > Hemitrygon akajei. The sequence continues at coordinate 101,319,796 of NC_133134.1, read as the reverse complement.
TCGGCCTCTGTGATCAGCGGGGGAATTTAAAAAGCAAGCAGAGGCTGAGTACGAGCTTCACTCCAGGTGAGGTAAGGCCGGGTAAGCTCCTTTAAATTAATCTAATTAGTTTAGGAGTAGGTAATGGGGGCAGCAGTTAGTGCAGTTGAGTGCTCCGTTTGCAGTATGTGGGAAGTCAGGGCGAGCACTGTTGTCCCTGATGACTACACCTGCAAAAGGTGCATCCAGCTGCAGCTCCTGACAAACCGTGTTAGAGAACTGGAGCTGGAGCTGGATGAACTTCGGATCATTCGGGAGGCAGAGGCAGAAATAGACAGGAGTTTCAGAGAGATAGTCACCCCTAGGAGTCAAGAGACAGGTAGTTGGGTGGCTGTCAGGAGCGGGAAGGGGAATAGACAGGAAGAGCAGAGCACCCCTGTGGCCGTTCCCATCAACAATAAGTATACCGTTTTGGATACTGTTGGTGGGGACGACAAACCAGGGACAAGTTGCAGTGTTTGCATCTCTGACACCGAGACTGGACCCTCAGCTCAGAAGGGAAGGAGGGAAAAGAGGCGAGCAGTAGTGATAGGGGATTCGATAGTTAGGGGGACAGATAGGAGGTTCTGTAGAAGAGATCGAGAATCCCAGATGGTCTGTTGCCTCCCTGGTGCCAGGGTCCGAGATATCTTGGATCGAGTTCTCAGTATTCTCAAGCAGCCGGATGTCGTGGTCCATGTAGGGACCAATGACGTGGGTAGGAAGAGTGAGGTGGTCCTGAAAGGTGAGTTTAGGGAGCTAGGTGCCAAGTTAAAGGACAGGACCTCCAGGATAGCAATCTCAGGATTGCTACCAGTGCCATGTGCAGGTGGGTTTAGAAATAGTAAAATAGTGCAGATCAACACGTGGCTGAAGACACGGAGCAGGAGGGAGGGCTTCATATTTATAGATCATTGGGCAGTTTTCCTGGGAAGGTGGGACCTGTTCCGGCGGGACAGTTTACATCTGAACTGGAGGGGGACAAATATTCTTGCAGGTAGGTTTGCTAGAGAGGCTCCAGTGAATTTAAACTAGATACGAGGGGGAAGGGAAACCAGAGTGTAGGAACAGGTGTATGGGAGAAGGAAGAGAAAGAACACAGTAAATTTCTTTGTACTGTTAGAGATAAACAGAGAGGAAGAGGTAGATAATTTCTTAAATGCATTTATTTTAATGCTAGGAGCATTGTAAGAAAGGTGGATGAGCTTAGAGCATGGATTGATACCTGGAAATATGATGTTGTAGGTATTAGTGAAACATGGTTGCAGGAGGGGTGTGATTGGCAACTAAATATTCCTGGATTTCTTTGCTTCAGGTGTGATAGAATCGGAGGGACAAGAGGGGGAGGTGTTGCGTTGCTTGTCAGAGAAAATATTACAGCGGTGCTCTGGCAGGACAGATTAGAGGGCTCGTCTAGGGAGACTATTTGGATGGAATTGAGGATTGGGAAAGGTGTAGTAACACTTATAGGGGTGTATTATAGACCACCTAATGGTGAGCGAGCATTGGAGAAGCAAATTTGTAAGAAGATAGCAGATATTTGTAGTAAGCACAGGGTTGTGATTGTGGGAGATTTTAATTTTCCACACGTAGACTGGGAAGCCCATACTGTAGAAGGGATGGATGGTTTCGAGTTTGTAAAATGTGTGCAGGATAGTTTTTTGCAGCAATACATAGAGGTACCGATTAGAGAAGGGGCAGTGTTAGGGAATGAAATATGTCAGGTGACGGAGGTATGTGTTGGGGAGCACTTTGGGTCCAATGGTATCGAATGCCATTAGTTTCAATATAATTATGGAGAAAGATAGAACTGGACCCAGGATTGAGATTTTTGATTGGAGAAAGGCTAACTTTGAGGAGATGCGAAAGGATTTAGAAGGAGAGGATTGGGACAATTTGTTTTATGGGAAGGAAGTAATAGAGAAATGGAAGTCATTTAAAGGTGAAATTTTGAGGGTACAGAATCTTTATGTTCCTGTTAGGTTGAAAGGAAAGGTTAAAGTTTCAGAGAGCCATGGTTTTCAAGCATTTTTGGAAACTTGGTTAGGAAAGAGAGAGAGAGATCTACAATAAATATAGGCAGCATGGAGTAAATGAGGTGCTCGAGGAATATAAAGAATGTAAGAAGAATCTTAAGAAAGAAATTAGAAAAGCTAAAGGAAGATACGAGGTTGCTTTGGCAAGTAAGGTGAAAATAAATCCGAAGGGTTTCTGCAGTTATATTAATAGCAAAAGCATAGTGAGGGATAAAATTGGTCCCTTAGAGAATCAGAGTGGACAGCTATGTGTGAAGCCGAAAGAGATGGGGGAGATTTTGAACAATTTCTTTTCTTCGGTATTCACTAAGGAGAAGGATATTGAATTGTGTAAGGTAAGGGAAACAAGTAGGGAACTCATTGAAACTGACGATTAAAGAGGAGGAATTACTGGCGCTTTTAAGGAATATAAAAGTGGATATATCTCCGGGTCCTGACAGGATATTCCCTAGGACCTTGGGGGAAGTTAGTGTAGAAATAGCAGGGGCAGTGACAGAAATATTTCAAATGTCATTAGAAACGGGGATGGTGCCGGAGGATTGGTGTATTACCCATTGTTTAAAAAGGGTTCTAAGAGTAAACCTAGCAATTATAGGCCTGTCAGTTTGATGTCAGTGGTGGGTAAATTAATGGAAAGTATTCTTAGAGATGGTATATATAATTATCTGGATAGACAGGGTCTGATTAGGAACAGTCAGCATGGATTTGTGTGTGAAATGTCATGTTTGACAAGTCTTATAGAATTTTTTGAAGAGGTTACGAGGAAAGTTGACGAGGGTAAAGCAGTGGATGTTGTCTATATGGACTTCAGTAAGGCCTTTGACAAGGCTCCGCACGGATGGTTAGTTAGGAAGGTTCAATAGTTAGGTATTAATATCGAAGTAGTAAAATGCATTCAACAGTGGCTGGATGGGAGATACCAGAGAGTGGTGGTGGATAACTGTTTGTCAGGTTGGAGGCCGGTGACTAGTGGTGTGCCTCAGGGATCTGTACTGGGTCCAATGTTGTTTGTCATATACATTAATGATCTGGATGATGGGGTGGTAAATTGGATTAGTAAGTATGCAGATGATACTAAGGTAGGTGGCGTTGTGGATAATGAAGTCGGTTTTCAAAGCTTGCAGAGAGATTTAGGCCAGTTAGAAGAGTGGGCTGAATGATGGCAGATAGAGTTTAATGCTGATAAGTGTGAGGTGCTACATTTTGGTAGGAATAATCCAAATAGGACACACATGGTAAATGGTAGGGCATTGAAGAATGCAGTAGAACAGAGTGATCTAGGAATAATGGTACATAGATCCCTGAAAGTGGAATCTTATGTGGATAGGGTGGTGAAGAAAGCTTTTGGTATGTTAGCCTTTATAAATCAGAACAGTGAGTATGGGAGTTGGGATGTAACGTTAAAATTGTACAAGGCATTAGTAAGGCCGAATTTGGAGTATTGTGTACAGTTCTGGTCACCGAATTATAGGAAAGATGTCAACAAAATAGAGAGAGTACGGAAAAAAATAAAAACACACAATACTGGCAGAACTCAGCAGACCAGACAGCATCTATGGGAGGAGGTAGTGACGACGTTTCGGGCCGAACCCCTTCATCAGGAGTGAAGTAACATGGGATGGTCGAGGGGGGATAAGAAGTGGGGGGAGGGATGAAGGAGAGAGCTGGGAAGTGATAGGCTGAAGGGAAATGGGCTAGGGGGAAGGTGGAGAATTATGGGATTAAAAGAGAAAGAAAGGTAGGGCTGGGGGGAGACTATAGTGAGGGGGGGGAAAGAGAGAGAAAGAGAACCAGACTAAAATTATAGATAGGGATGGGGTAAGGGGGGCAGGGTTATCAACTGAGGTCTGTGAGTTGAATGTTCATGCCGGCAGGTAGGAGGCTACCTGGGCGGGAGATAAGGTATTGCTCCATCAACCTGCGTGTGGCTTCATCTTGATGGTAGAGGAGGCCATGGACAGACATATCGGAGTGGGAGTGGTCTGTGGAATTGAAGTGTGTGGCCACAGGGAGATCCCGACACTGCTGGAGGACTGAGCGCCGATGTTCGGCGAAACGGTCTCCCAGTCTGTGGCGGGTCTTCCCAATGTATAAATGGCCACATCGGGAGCACTGGATACAGTATATCACCCCAGTTGCCTCACAGGTGAAGTGGTGCCTCACCTGAAAGGACTTTCTGGGGCCTAGGATGGTGGTGAGGGAAGAAGTGTGGGGGCAGATGTAGCACTTCTTCCGTTTGCAGGGATGAGTGCCTGGAGGGAGGTCGGTGGGGAGGGAAGGGGGATATGAATGGACAAGGGAGTCGAGTAGGGAGCGATCCCTGTGGAAAGCCGAGAGTGGGGGGGAGGGGAAGATGTGGCTGGTGGTGGGATCCCGTAGGAGGTGGCGGAAGTTACGGAGGATTATACGTTGGATCTGTAGGCTGGTAGGGTGACAGGTGAGGACCAGGGGGACTCTATCCCTGGTGGGCTGGCGGGGGGATGGGGTGAGGGCAGAGATGCGTGAAATATGGGAAATGCGATTGAGGGCAGAGTTAATAGTGGACGAAGGGAAGCCCCTTTCTTTAAAAAAGGAAGACATCTTCTTTGTCCTAGAATGAAAGGCCTCAACCTGAGAGCAGATGTGGCGGAGGTGGAGGAATTGTGAGAAAGGGATAGCATTTTTGCAGAAGTCTAGGAGAGAGTACAGAGAAGATTTTCGAGAATGTTACCTGGGTTTCAGCACCCAAGTTACAGGGAAAGGTTGAACGAGTTAGGCCTTTATTCTTTGGAGCGTAGAAGGTTGAGAGGGGACTTGATAGAGGTACTTAAAACTATGAGGGGGATAGATAGAGTTGACGTGGATAGGCATTTTCATTGAGAGTAGGGGAGATTCAAACAAGAGGACATGAGTTGAGCGTTAGGGGGCAAAAGTTTAGCGGTAACACGCGGGGGAATTTCTTTACTCAGAGAGTGGTAGCTGTGTGAACGAGCATCCAGTAGAAGTGGTAGAGGCAGGTTCGATATTGTCATTTAAAGTAAAATTGTATAGGTATATGGACAGAAAAGGAGGGTTATGGGCTGAGTGTGGGTCAGTGGGACTAGGTGAGAGTAAGCGTTTGGCACGGACTAGAAGGGCTGAGATGGCCTGTTTCCGTGCTGTAATTGTTATATGGTTATTTGGTTATATATATATATGGTTAAGAGAAGTGGAGAAACAGGGGGATAGCGAGGGAGAGGGAGAGGAAAAAGGAGAGAAGGAGTGAAGAGAGATGAGAGAGACAGACGATGAAGGAGGGGGCAGAGAACGAGGAGATACAGAGGTAGGGGCAGGAAGAGGAGAGAGGGGAGGAAGGAAAGAGAAAAGGAGAGAGAATGAGAACGAGAGAGCCGGGTGAAGAAAGGGAGAGACAACGGAGAGGTGGAAAGAATGAGAGAAGGCGAGGGAGAGAGGGAGGGAGATGGAGAGAGAGGAGCGCGTGCAAGAAATAGGAGAAGGGGAAGAGAGAGCAGAAGGAAAGGAAAAAATATGGGACATGGAGGGGAGGAAAGGGGGATAAAAAGAGAGGCAGACAGAGATAGGGAACGAAGAGAAAGCGAAATAAGGCTGAAGAGAAAGAGAGAGGGAGGGGGAGGAAGGAGGAAGAAATTGCGCAAGGAAGGAAGATGTTAAGAATAAAGAGGAGGAGGCTGTGGATCGGGAGGGGAGAAATAAGACTTCCCTACGTACCTACAAACACCCAGTGCTTGAACCGACCTGCAGAATGCTAACTCTACTTCTGCAATGGAAGTTTCCAGAGCACCTCAGCACTACTGTGTTGTTATATATAATTGGCCTGTTCTGTACAATCTCTTTTCTACGCTGCCTTGTATAATTAATGCATAATTCATGTACAATGTCATATAGTCTATAGCTATGTGTGTATGTGCCTGTGATGCTGCTGCGAATTAAACCTGTACCTGACACCTGACAGTCGCTAGGAGGGAGGGATGAGGGTGCTATCTGTGTGGAGTTCGTGAGTTCGCCCTGTTATCTCCCGGATGCTCAGGTGCCCTCCTACGTCCCATAGACGTGCGGGTCTTTTCCCAGGTGTGTAGGTGAGGGGTAAAATTGATGGTAACGAAGGGAAAGGCGGCTATGGAATGGGATTGCCAATGTTCTGAAAAGAGACAGAGGTGCGTTGGGCTGAGTGGCCTCTTCCCGTGCTAGTGTGAAGTGACGGGGACCGAGACAGAATTTGCGCAGGTCGAGTGCAGGTGAGTGGCGGAAGTGTGCACTGTAAGTGGGGCATAGAGCCCTAACCAGGAAGCCCGACCAGCGGAAGGCCCCACACTCGGGGAAAGGGGATTACTGTACTTCCGATCCTTCTGGATGGCGTCTCGGAGGTTCTCCACCCCGCAGATCAGAGCCTCGGACGGGCAGGAGAAATGTATTCCCTCGTCGAATCTGTTGACGTAGTCTGTCCAGGAACAACTAACGTGACTCTGGAAAGTTGATTTACAGGCAAAATCCCAAACTCTTTCCTCCGTCTTGTTATTGTACTGGCTGAAAATTAAATAAAAAGATCACAGTTCAAGTGATTCGTCTCCACTTTGAGACCCTCTCAGTGCTGTATCTATATGCTAAATTGGCTTCCTTAGAAACATTGATTCCCTACCATCTCTAGTACGTATAGTAGGGCAACACCCTTTATCAAAGACACACACCATCCGTGCCAAGCCACCTTCTCGCAGCGACCATCAGGTACAGAAGCCTGAAGTTCCACGCTACCAGGTTTAGCAACAGCATTTTCTTTTGATCCATGCCGTTCTTACACCAACTGGCAGGACCCTAATCACTACAGTTTAGCAACACGATGACTACTTTGATCATTTTGCAAAAAAAATGTCCATTGCTGTAAATGTGCTTTTGGAAAAGCTGTAAAAGATGTTTAACTGTTTAGTGTGAATGTGTGTAACAGATGCAATGTGCCCTGAATGCTGCTTCAAGTAGGTTTTTCATTACACCTGTGCATACGTGCACTTGTACACATTACTATAAACTCGATATAGACTTTGAGCTTCAGGTAACCGGCATTCATTCCGCCCCCTATGTCTCTCTTCCTGATCTGCTCAGATCTACACTCACCCAGGCCCCCGTCACAGGTCAGGTAGGATCTGCAGACGGAGAAACAGTTTCTCAGGTCGATGACTTAACTCCACTATGCACAGTCCCAAGCCCAGCCGCGAACGGAGGGTTGGGCATGAGGCTGGCAACCTCACCTCGATTATAAAAAAAAACAAAACTCCGAAGACTTCATCCCTGGAAGAGGAATTTCCTCGCCTGGAAGATTTAAAAAGTCGTGTCGTTATAGGGTTCTTAGAACATGACAATACAGAAATAGGCCCTTCGGCCCATCTAATCCGTACCGAACTATTAACCTGCCTAGCCCTATTGACCTGTACCCAGACCATAGCCCTCCATCCCCGCCCAAGCATGTGCTTATTCCAATTTCTCTAAAATGTTGTAATCGTCCCGCATCCAGCACTTGTGCTGGCAGCTCGTTCCACGTACTCGCCGTACTCTGCGTGAAGAAGCTACCCCTCACGTTCCTCTTAAACATTTCACCTTTCACCCTTAATCCGTGACCTCCAGTTCTAGTCTCACTCAACCTTGGTGGAAAAGGCCTGCTTCCATTTACCCTATCTATGCTGTTCATAATTTTGTATAACTCTATCAATCTCATACGTTGTATGGAATAAAGTCCTAACCTATTCAACCTTTCCCTACAACTCCGAACGTTAAGTCCCAGCAACATCCTTGTAAGTTTTCTCTGCACCATTTCAATCTTATTTACATCTCTCCTGTAGATAGCTGACCAAAACTGGGCAGAATACTCCAAATTAAGCCTCACCCACATAACATCCCAACTCCTCTGCTCAATACATTGATTTGTTGTTATTGTTCAGTCCGACTTGGTGACCCCATTGGCTCCTGCACACCAAGCCTTCTTGTTGGGAACAGCTTCTCTAAAATCCCCCAAGGTCATGCGCATTGTCTGAGTAATATCATCTATCCATCGTAGCCTCTGTCATCCTCTCCTTCTTTTACCTTCTTTACCTAACATGAGAGTCTTCTCCAAGGAATCCTGTCTTCTCATGATGTGGCCAAAATATTTCAGATTTTGTCTCATAATCAAGCCTCCTAGTGAGCAGTCTGGCCGTATTTCTTCAAGTATTGACTTGTTGGATCTTCTTGCCGTCCAACGAACTCTTAACTCTTTCCTCCAGCATCCAAGTTCAAAGGCGTCGATTATTTTGTATTCAGCCTTTCTAATAGTCCAGCTCTCACAGTCATACAGCACAATTGGAAATAGCCTAGAATGGACTATATGGATCTCCATAGACAACGTTACGTCTCTGCTCTTCAATATTTTATGTAAATTTTCCATTGCTGCTCTCCCCAGAAGTAACCGCCGTTTAATTTCGTGGCTGCAGTTACCATCTGTAGAAATCTTTGAACCCAGGAAGACAAAATCCGTCACTCCTTCCATTTCCTTTCCAAATATTACCACTGAGTTAATAGGGCCGGTAGACATAAGCTTGGTTTTCTTAATATTGAGCAACAAACCAGCCTTTGCAATTCCTTCTTTCACTTTGAGTAAAAGTTTCCTCAGATCCTCCTCACTTTCAGCCATTAGAGTAATATCATCTGTATGTCTGAGGTTGTTAATATTTCATCTGGCAATTTTAATTCCAACGTTTGAGTCCTCTAGACCAGGATTCCTCATGACGTGCTCAGCATATAGATTAAATAAGTAGGGTGACAGTATGCACTTTGTTGTACTCCTTTCCCAATCTTGAACCAGTTTGTTGTTCCGTGTTCAGTTCTGTTGCTTCTTGCTCTTCATGCAAGTTTCTCATAAGGCAGATCAGATGTCTAGTTGACCACATGTCTTTAAGGATTTGCCATAGTTTATTATGGTCCACGCTGTCAAAGGCTTTAGAGTAGTCAATAAAACACAGATAAATACTTTCCTGGAATTTCCTTGATTTCTCCATTATCCGGCAAAGGTTAGCAATTTGGTCTCTGGTGCCTCTGCCTCTTCTAAAACCAGCTTGTACATCTGGCAGATCTCGTTCCATATATTGATGGAGTCTTGCTTGCATGATCTTTAGCATTATCTTGTTAGCATGCGAAGTTAGTGAAATTGTTTGGTAATTTGAACATTCCTTTATATTTTCCTTCTTGAGAATTAAAGATTCTCCTTGAGGATATAAACTGATCTTTTCCAGTCTAAAGGCCATTGTTGTATTTTCCAGATCAGCTGGCTAATTCCAGACAACTCTTTTACAGCAACACCTCTTATAGTTTTAGACAATGCAACTGGAATCCCGTCACATCCTGCAACCTTATTATTGGCAATGTTTTCTACTGTCCATTTGACTTCACTTTCCAGAATGTCCGACTTTAGATTGACATGGGAGTCATTGCAGGTATCTTCGCTGTTGGGATCTTTCCTGTACAGTTCTTTTATGTATTTCTGCTATTTCTTTTTAATGCTTTCTGCCTCTGTAAGATCCTCCCTTCTTTGTATTTTACTATACTCATTTTTGCGTGAAATGTTCCTTTGATTTCTCTCATCTTCTTGAATAGATTTCTTGTTTTTCCAGTTCTGTGGCTTCTTCAGCTTTTTTCTATCGCTCCTTTAAGTAAGTTTCCTTATCTTTCCTTGCTACCTTCTTGAACTTTGCGTTCATTTGGAGGTATTTGTTGCAGTCTCCATTGGCCTTCTCTTCGCTGTACAGCCACTTGTAGAGCCTCCACACTCAGCCAGTTTGCTTTCCTGGTCTTCTTTTGGTTTGCAATTTTTTTTTTTTGCAATATTTCTTGTATAATGCTCCTTACTTCTATCCATAGATCTTCCGGTTTTCTCTCTACCAGGTTTAATCCATTGAATCTGTTCTTCGCCTCCACAGTATATTATTGAGGGATGCTATCAACGTCAAACTTTGCTGGTACGTTGCTTTTCCTGATGCTCTTCAGTTTTGTTCTGAATTTGCAACAAGCAGCTCATGGTCTGAGCCACAACCTGCTCCTGGTCTTGTTTTAGCTGACAAGATAGAGCTCTTCTGTCTCTGATTGCAAAGTATATAGTCAGTCTGGTTTCGGTGTTGACTGTCTGGTGATGTCCATGTACAGAGCCGCCTCTTAGGCTATTGAAAGGGCGTATTTGCAATAACCAAAGAGTTAACTTGGCAAAATTCTGCCAGCCGATGTCCTGCTTCATTCCGTACTCCAAGGCCAAAGATGTCCGTTACTCCAGTGTTCTGTGATTTCCAACTTTGGCATTCCAGTCCCCAGTGATAAATGTAACATTCTTCTTTCGTGTCATATCCAGGACGAGCTGTAGTTCTTCATAAAAGTAGGTAAGTTCATCCTATTTGGCATCTGTGGTTGAAGCATAAACTTGGATCACTGTGATGTTGAAAGGCTTGCCTTGAAGTCGTATTCCGATCATTTTATCACTTTTGGAGTTGTATCCCATCACTGAGTTTGATACTTTTTTTTGACAATTAAAGCTACTCCATTCTGTTTGCAGATTTCCTGCCCACAATAGAAGATCTGATAATTGTCTAATGTAAAATGGCCCATTTCAGTCCACTTTAGTTCGCTAGTTCCCAATATGTCAATGTTTCATCTTGCCATCTCATTTTTGACCACATCTAGTTTATCTTGATACATGGATCTTACATTTCAGGTTCCACTGGCTTATCGATCTTTACAACATCGGACCTTCTTTTCACTTCCAGGCACATCAGCAGTTGGACGTCCCTTCAGCTTTAAAGCAACCACGTCATTAGCTCTGGTACTATTCCGTCAGGCTCACCGGCCTTTAATATCCAGGCTTATTCTTAAACCACGGAACAACATTAACTATCCTCCAATCCTCGGGCACTTCACCCGTGGCTAAGGGTGTTTAAAATATCTCGGCTAGGTCCCCTAAACTTTCTGCATTAACCTTCCACAGGGTCCGAGGGAACACATAGTCAGGACCTGGGAATTTATCCACCCTAATTTGCCACAAGACAACAAGCAGCTCCTCCTCTGTAATTTGTATAGAGTCCATTATCTCACTGCTTCTTTGCCTCGCACCTTTCTCCCGTGTCAGTCTCCCGAGTAAATACAGATGCAAAACAAAACATCGTTTTAAGATCTACCCCATCTCTTTTGGCTCCACGCATAGACTATCACTGATCTTCCAGAGGACAAATTTTGGCCCATGATATCCTTTTGCTTTCAATATGTCTGGAGAAACCCTGACGATGTTCTTTCACCTTGTCTACTAGAGCAACCTCATGTCTTCTTTTAGCCCTCCTGGTTTCCTTCTTAGGTGTTCTCTGCATTCTGTATACTCCTTAAGTACCACATTTGTTCATACCTGCTATGCACCTCCTCCTTTTCATTAAACAAGACTTCAATATCTCCAGAATACCAAGGTATCTTTGGTATCCTTGCCTTTTATTCAGACAGGAACATATAAACATTCTACTTTCAAAAATGTCATTCTTGAAGGCCTGCCACTTATCCGGTACACCTTTACCATAAAATAATCTGTCCCAGTCCAACTGTGCCAACCAACTGGAGGGAGTATTCAAGGACATTTTCAACCTCTCATTGCTACGGTTGGAAGTTCCCGCCTACTTCAAATGGGCAAGAATTATGCCAGTGCCCAAGTCTATCATCCAGTAGCACTCTTGTCTAGGGTGGGAAAAAATGCTTTTAGAGATTGCTCATGGTCAGAATCAACTCTGCCTCAGCAAAGACCTGAATAAACTGCAATTTTCCTATCGCTACAATAGATCTACGGCGGACGCAATCTCAATGCTCTTCACACGGCCTTAGATCACCTGGACAATACAGACACCCATGTCAGGTCGCTGTTCGTTGACTATAGCTCAGCGGTTAACGCCATCATTCCTACAGTCTTGGTCGATAAGCTACAGAACCTGGGTGTCTGTCCCTCCCTCTGCAAATAGATCCTCGACTTCCTAACCGAAAGACCACAACCGGAAGACCTCAACACTGGCGCATCTCAGGTATGTGTGTTTAGCTCACTGCTCTACCCTCTCTATACCCATGACTGTGTGGTTAGGCATATCTGAAATGTCAGCTATAAATTTGCTGATGATGCAACCACTTCTGGCAGATACTTAGATGGAGACGAGAGGGCGTACAGGAGCGATATATACTAGCTTGTTGAGTGGTGTCGCAGCAACAACTTTGCACTCAACGTAGGATCAAAGCTGATTGTGGGTTTTAGAAAGGGTAGGAATCGGGATCATGACCGATCCTCATAGAGGGATAAGAAGTGGAGAAAGTGGGCAATTTCAAGTTCCTGGATGTCAAGGTCTCTGATGATCTACAGTGGTGCTAGGAATTTTGTGAACCTTGTCGAATTTTCTCTATTTCTGCATAAATTTGACCTAAACGGATCAGATCTTCACTTAAGTCCTAAAACTAGATAAAGAGAACTCAATTAAATAACAACACAAAAAAAAACATTAGACTTGTTCATTTATTTATTGAGAAAATGATCCAATATTACATGCATTTGTTGGAAAAAGTATGTGAACCTCTGGGGTAATGCCTTCGACAAAAGCTGCTTGGAGTCAGGTGTTACAATCAACGAGATGAGATTGGAGATGTTGATTGTGGAGGTGCCCTGCCGTAAAAAAAAAAGACACACAAAGCCAGGTTACCTGGTCTTCTCAAGAAAGATCTGTTGATGTGCACCAAGCCTCAATCAAACCAACTTTCAGAGAACCGTAGAAGAATTGCAGAGATGCATGGTGTTGGAGAAGTCTGCAAAGGCATTTCTAAAGACCTGGGTGTTCATCAGTCCACAGTAAGAAAAATTGTCTACAAATGGAGGAAATTCAGTACTGTTGCTACTCTCCCTAGGAGTGGGCGTGCTGCAAAAATCACATCAAGAGCACAGCGTGCAATGTTGAAGGAGGTGCAAAAGAACACAAGGATGACGTCAAAAGTCCTACAGAAGTCTCTAGAATGTTTCTGTTCATGTGTCAGCTATAAAGAAAAACACTGAGCAAGAATGGCATTCGTAGAAGGACACCACGGAGAAAACCACTGCTCTCAAAAAAAAACAACTTGTCTCAAATTTGCAAAAGCACCTGGATGTTCTGCAACGCTTCTATGACAATGTTGTGGATAGATGGGAGAAAAGTTGAAATTTTTGTCAGAAATGCACGTTGCTGTGTTTGGAGGGAAATGGGCACTGCACACCAACACCAAAACCTCATCCCAACTGTGAAGCAAGGTGAAAGGAGCATAATGGTTTGGGGCTGATTTGCTGCCTCAAAGCCTGGACAGCTTGCTGTCGTAGATGGAACAATGAATTCAAAGTTGTTTCAAGACATTTTACAGGAGAATATCGGGGTAGCATTCCGTCACCTGAAGCTTAATAGAAGTTGGATAATGCAAAATAATGATCCAAAAGACAAGAGTAAATCAACAACAGAATGTTTTTTTCAAAAAAAATGAAAATTCATGTTTTCGAATGGCCAAGTCAAAATCCTGAATTTAATCCTCTAAAAATGTTGTGGAAGGCCCTAAAGCAAGCAGTTCATGCTTCCTTGCCCACCAACATCCAAGAGTTGAGGCAGTTTTGTGAGAAGGAATGGCTTAAAATTCCCCTAAGCAGATGTGCAAGACTGATCAACAGTTATGGGAAATGTTTGTTTGAACTTATTGCTGTACAATGGGGTCACACCAGTTACGAAAGCAAAGGATCACATACTTTATCCTGCAAATACAGGTAATATTCGATCATTTCTCTCAATAAATAAATGAACGAGTATAATGTTTTGTGTTATTTAATTGGGCTCTCTTTATCTAGTTTTAGGACTTACATGAAGATTTGGTCAGATTTTAGGTCATACTTATGTAGAAATAAAGAAAAATCTGCAGTATTCGTAGATTTTATTGCACCACTGTAACCTGGCCGGAACATATTGATGCAGTTATAAAGAAGACAACACCGCGGCTATATTTCATTAGGAATTTGCGGAGGTTTGGTTTGTCACCTTACACTCGAATATTTCCGCAGATATACCGTAAAGACCGTTCTGGTAGGCTTCGTCGCTGCCTGGTATGGGAGTGGGAGTGGGCTACTGCATGGGATGGAAAGAAATTACAGAAAGTTGTAAAATTCGTCGCCGCCCAGATAGACCAATTCCGTATCATCTCCCTGCTGTGTGTTGAGGCAAAGATCTTCAGCGCCGTTTCCAATAGGCTGCACACCTACCTAGCAAAGAACACCTATATCGATACATCAGTCCAGAAGGGTGGCATTTCAGGGAAGCCGGGCTGTCTGGAGCACACCGGTGTGGTGACACAGCTCATCAGGGAGGCCAGAGAGAACAAGGGCAACCTGTGAGTGTTGTGGCTCGACCTGGCAAATGCATATGGCTCCATTCCGCACAAGCTGGTGCAGCTCACATTGACCAAGTATCATGTCCCCAGCAGAATCAGAGCCCTTATCGCTGACTATTACAGCAACATCAGGATGAGGGTATCTTCAGGAGCGATTACATCAAGCTGGCACAAGGTGGAGATTGGCATCATCACAGGGTGCACTATCTCAGTGACACTGTTCTCCCTAGCCATGAACGTGCTCACTAAGTCAGCTGAACCAGAGTGCAGAGGGCCCAGAATGAATTCCGCTCAATGGCAACCACCCATCAGGGCATTCATGGATGACCTCTCGGTCACCACAGAATCAGTCCCCGGCTGCCGGTGGATTCTGCAGGGGCTTGAAAAGCTGGTGGAGTGGGCCCGGATGCGTTTCAAACCAGCCAAGTCAAGATCAATGGTGCTGAGGAAAGGCAAGGTGGAAAACAAGTTCCGGTTCAGCATCGCAGGCACAGCCATCCCAACCATCACAGAAAAGCCAGTCAAGAGTTTAGGTAAGGTTTTTGACAGCTCTCTGAGGGACACGGCATCCATTCAGGCGACCTGCACCGAGTTGGATGGCTGGCTGAAATCTGTGGACAAGTCTGGCCTACCTGGGAAGTTCAAAGCCTGGGTGTATCAACATAACATTCTTCCCAGAATCCCGTGGCCCCTCCTCGTCTATGCAGTTCCAATCTCGACAGTCGAATCCTTAGAGAGGAGGGTCAGTAAGCACCTCAGAAGATGGCTGGGGCTGCCAAGGAGCCTGAGCAGCATCGCACTTTATGGACACCACAACATACTGCAACTGCCCTTCAAATCCCTAGAGGAGGAATTCAAAGTTAAAAGAGGCAGAGAAGTGATACAGTACAGGGAGTCAAGTGATCCGAAGGTGGCTAGAGCAGGGATCCAAGTGAGGACTGGCAGGAAGTGGAGGGCAGGGGAAGCTATTCAGGAAGCAGGTGAAAGACTGCGTCACAGGGGGCTGGTGGGAGTGGTCACACGAAGCAGAGCTGGGCTAGGATCCTTTCCAACTCCCCAAATGGACACCATCAGAGGGAAGGAAAGGCGTCATCTAGTTCAGGAGGAGGTGAGAGCAGCAGCGGAGGAGAGGAGAACCGGCAAGGCGGTGGGAATGAAGCAACAGGAAGCTTGGACAAGATGGGAGAATGCGGTGGAGAGGAAAGTGACCTGGGCTGAGCTTTGGAAAGCTGAGCCATACCGCATCCAATTTCTCATCCAGGCAGTGTACGATGTGCTTCCAAGTCCATCAAACCTGCACACACGGGGCAAAGCAGAGTCATTAGCGTGCCCACTGTGTCACAAGTGAGGAACCCTGGAGCACATCCTCAGCGGCTGCACAAGGGCACTTGGTGAGGGACGGTACCGATGGAGGCATGGTCAGGTCCTGAAGACCATCGCTGAAGTCATCAGCGCAGGAGTGGAGTGGGCGAAGCGGTCCCGACCTTCCAAGCAGACCATTGCCTTTGTAAGAGCTGGGGAGCAGTCAATACCCGACAAAAGAACATCCGCAGGTATCCTGACCTCTGCGAGAGACTGGCAGCTGTTGGTGGACCTTAAGAGGCAGCTGAGGTTCCCCGACCATATCGCAGCCACCACCCTACGGCCAGACATTGTCCTTGTGTCTGAGTCTACGAAGCAGGTGGCGATGCTGGAGCTGACAGTCCCATGGGAAGATCACTTGGAAGAGGCCTTTGAAAGGAAGCTATCTAAGTATGCAGGACTGGTCAGCAACTGCCAGTAGGCTGGATGGAGAGCGAGGTGTCTCCCAGTGGAAGTTGGTTGTAGGGGATTCGCAGCCCGTTCCTTAGCCAGAGCCTACAGCAATTTGGGCATCGAGGGAGAGAGGAAGAGGAGAGCCATGCGCAGTACCACCGATGCAGCAGAGAGGCTCTCAAGGTGGCTGTGGCTCAAGAGAGGGGAGCCTTGGAGTCATGTGTAGCTAGCCATCTGGACACAAGCTGGGGTCTGATCAGCCCCGGCTGGGTCACCTGGAGAAGGGTGTATGATGTTGAAAGACCCGAAACACCCGATGATTCCAGGAACATCACTGATGATGTGTCCAGAAGCATCAGTAGATGTATGCACACAGCTATATCTTGGGTACTAGCCTCCGTAGAATCCAAGACATCTTCAAGGAGCGGAGTCTCAGAAGGGTGGTGTCCATCATTAAGAAACCTATCACCCAAGCCTCTTCTCATTATTACCATCAGGACCAAGGTACAGAACCCTGAAGCCACACACTCAGCGATTCAGAAACAGCTTCTTCCCCTTTACCATCCAGTTCCTAGATAGACATTGAACCCATAAACACTACTTCACTTTTATTATTTCTGTTTTTCACTATCTTCATTTAACTGTTGAATTGGCGAATTCAATAGTTAAATGAAAATAGTGTAAATAAAAATAACAAAATCAATTACTGTAAGTTTATATACTTACCATAATTGATTTACTTATTTATTTATTTTGTTCTTGTATTATCATGTTTTGTATTGTACTGCTGCCGCTATGTTAACACATTTCACAACATATGTTGGTGATATTAAACCTGATCCTGATTCTGATATATACGCAGCTCAGAACATGGCTGACCTTTTGATTTCTGACTTTGTACGTAGGCATAACATCTTTCTACACCAGCACTCCTCTATCTGTTCTGGCGCTCTGGTTCTCATCCGCCATGACTCTCATTTAAACCCTACCCTATCCCCCGCGCAACACCTAGCGAACTTTCCTCCTAGGACATTACTAGGACATGTCAGGTGCAAACTGTCCCTTCTGTACAGGTTCCACCTTTCCTGGAAGAAAATCTATGTTTCTAAACCTGAGGGAAGAGGGCGCAGACGCAGTATCTCCATTTTCGAGGAAGGGTTACTGACCTGAAATCCTAATTCCATTGCTCCCTTTACACTCTGTCTGAGCAGCTGAGAGTTTTCAACAGTCACAAAATGCTAGTGGAACACAGCAGGGCAGACAGCATCTATAAGGAGAAGCACTGTCGATGTTTCGGGCCAAGACCCTTCGTCTCGGCCCAAAACTTCGACAGTGCTTCTCCTAATAGATGCTGCCTGGCCTGCTGTGTTCCACCAGCATTTTATGTGTGTTGTTTGAATTTCCATCATCTGCAGATTTCCTCGTGTTTTCAACCGTCTCTGTTTTCATTCTGGACTTGAAATACAGTACTGACCCTGTTATTAGAGTCAACGTTATGGAGACTGCCACTTCGGCACAACTGGACCATGCAGACAAATGTCATCGCCATAGATACTGCCTGACCTGCTGAGTTCCTCCAGCATCTAAGATGTATTACTCCAGATTTCCAGCATCTTCAGTGTCTGTAGTTTGACCAAGGTACCAACCTGAGCTTTTTCCAATGGTCTGTCCATATCCTTCTCAACTTTTTCTATCCATGAACCTGTCCAAATCGGAATTGGAATTGGTTTATCATTGTCACATGTAACGGGTTACAGTGAAACGCTTGTCACTCATTATCTTCATACGGATAAAATCATTACACAGTGTATTGGACTACAGCAAGGTAAAGAAATAATAATGCAGAATAAAGTGTATTAGCTGCAGAAAAAGCGCAATGCAAGTAAACGATAAAGTGCAAGGTCATAACGAGGTCATAGACTCATAGAACACCACAGTACAGAAAAAAAAGACCGTTCGGCCCATATAGTCCATGCCGGACCATTAATCAGCCTAGTCTTATAGACCTGTACACGGACCATGGCCCTCCATAACTCACCCATCCATGCACCTATCCAAATTCCACTTAATTGTTGAAAACAACCCCGAATCCAAAGCGCTGGCAGCTCGTTCCACACTCATGCCACCCTCTGAGTGAAGAATTTCCCCCTTACGTTCCCAATCAAGCTCTCACTTTTCACCCTTAACCCATGAACTCTGGTTCTAGTCTCACTATCACCTCAATTTTCTACGTTCTAGGTAATGAAGTCCTAACCTATTCAAACTTTCCCTTTAACTCTGTCATGGTCCGGTCCGTGAAATCCGCATTCCAGTTCGTGGTCCGGTCCATGTTCCTTATTCCAGGTTTTCTGGTTTTCCCCAGTTTCTGTTGAGACAGCTGATTCTCGTTTGGGCTGGCTTCATAAATAGCTTCAGGATTCAGCCTCTAGCTGCTGGAATTGTTCCTGTCCAAACCCCCTGTCTGTATCCCTGCCCTTCACCTTCCTCCTGAAGCTTTGCCTCACCTGGAGATCCTTCCCATCTCACCTCATATCGGTGCAGTCTAGTTTTAGACTCTCCAACCCTGAGAAAACGTTTGTGACAATCCACCTTATCTACTCCCCTTTACGATTGTAGAAATCCATGTAAGGTCATCCCTCAGCCTGCCCAGTCTCTCCTTATAACTCAATTCCTCCAGACCCCACAACATGCTGAATCTTTCTGTTCCCTCTCCAGCTTCATTGTATCATTTTTATAGGTGGACAAGCGGAACTGCGCACAACACCCCCAGTATGGTTTCACTCGTGCATTGTACCGCTGTAACCAGGCGTGCAGCGCCTTCTGACTGAGTAATGGACAAGTTCATCCCGACAGCAACACCGTCCTGCGTTGGACTTTACCAGTTCCCATAAACGGATAGACAAATTATCACCTGACAACCATGGAGATCGAACCCCGGTACGGGCAGACGTAACTGATGCCCACGTTGTTATCCTTTAGCCATCGTCTCTCTGCAAGAAAACGGCTGGAATCAGTTATCTGAATCCGTAACGAGAGATGCTGACGGTTTCACGCTGCAATCGTTCCCGCGGCTGTGCCAACTGTACCGGCAACGAGGCATTTCACGCCGCTGGTGCGCACGGAGCTGACAAAGGCCTGGTGCGCAGCTGGGAGATGCGGCGCCTTCTGAACGCAGGCGACCTCAGCGCGGAGCTCCCCAGACTACCCAAGCCTCCACGGCTCCGCACAGTCCGGTACCCTGAGGCTCCCCGAGGATCCTCTCGTTCCACCTCCTTAGTGACCGTCTTTTCCCCCTGCTAAAGTCTATCCTTACCCCGAATCCCCATAAACGCGGAAGAATGAGGAGTAAGCGACGGCGATGAGGGAGCGCCGTGCCGCGGGAGAGACAGCGCTGAGGGAGTGTTATTATAGGATAATGTTGTCAACGGTACTGAAGGAGCGACATTGCGGGAAGGGCGACTCTGAGGGAGCTACACTTGTTATAACCGAGGAGACGACGCCCGGGAATATGAACAGGTAACGGGGGGGATTCACACAGAGTCTCACCCATGGAGTAACTCCGGAAGGAGTGCTGGCGAGCGAGCTAATTCCCACCGACACTGCCTTACCAACTACACTTCAGTGCATCTCCCAGAACGTCCAGCCTCCAATCCCCGCCTTCTTCACAAAAGCGTGGAAAGAGGCCACTCATCCCATCCGGTTCCTGTCACGTTTCAGAACGTTGCCGCCAGTCCCATTCCATAGCCCCCATTTCCCTGCGATCCCGTTAATTCTACCCCTCACCCGTACACTGGGTCAATTCCCGCTCCTCTGTGGGACGTGGGAGGACACACCAAATCAGTGCTGACCCATTTACACCAACCCCATAACATTTTCCCCACACCATCCCCCCACTACGCTCTCCCCTCCAGATTCTCCCACTCGCCACACTTTGGGGTCTGCTAACACATCGAACCCTGCGCGTCTTCCCAGTAACGGAATGACCTGGCACCGCTGTGTAGACCCTCTCCGTGGACAGGAGGGCAGAAAGAAGCAGCAGTCCGCCCAAGGCTGGCATCGGGAGGCCGGACAACAGTCGGGGAATCGAGGGAGGTGTGTTCTCCTCTCACGCCGCTGTTCTGTGTTCAGCACTGAGTTAGCTATTCGGCTTTAAGTTCGTGGTCACGCACCTTTCACAGTCCTTGACCAATAATAAGGAAGAACAGCGAGCTGGGTTGAATATTAACAGCTTCAACCGGAAGCTGGGTTGAATATTAAAGCGAATGCCCTCTCCGGAGTCGCGGATGGACGAAGCCCTCCCACACAAGAAGGATGCAGAAGTTGATATTTAATTCGGAAGGGACAAGTTTCCACGGTTACAGGGAGAGGCTGGGCAGGTTTGCCGTGGAGCGTAGGAGACTGAGGAATGACCTTAAACAACAAACACTGCGGGAGGAAATCTGCGGGTCGAACAGCGTCTATAGGAGGTGGGGGGGGGGGGGAGAGGGTGCGGAGAGGAATCGTGACATTTCGAATTGAAACATTGCATCATGACTGAGGGAGCCACCTTATAGAAGCGGGTGTGCAACTGTACAAGATCGCCAGGGGCTTTGCAAAACCGAATGCACACAGTCAAAATTCAAGATTCAACAGTGTTTAGTGTCATTTCCAGTGCGCACGTTTAAAGGAGAACGAAATAATTGTTATTCTGGATCCAATGTAGCGCAAAATAAAAACACAATAATATAGACACAATAAATACAAATATTTAATGTAGGTTATATACATCGATTGATTGTACGTCCATAAAGTGACGCTGGACACAGCAGTGTCCGGACAGAAGGTCGCTGACAGGATGCTGCAGATGCTGGAAAACCAAAGCAACGCGTACAAGATGCTGAAGAAACTCAGCAGGTCGGGCAGCATCTATGGAAATGAATAAACAGTCGACATTTTGGACCGAGACCCTTCTTCGGGACTGGGAAGGAAGGGGGAAGATCACAGAATAAAAAGGTGGGGAGGATAGCTAAAAAGTGATAGATGAAGCCTGGTGGGTAAGAAAAGTAAAGGACTTGGGGGGGGGGTGGAATCTGATAGGAGAGGAGAGTGGACCATAGGAGATAGGGGAGGTGATAGGGTGATAGGCAGGTGTAATGAATCAAGGTGCTACAGTGGGGAACAGAAGGGAGGGGGAATTTACCGGAAAGAGAAATCACTTATTCATGCCATCAGGTTGGAGGCTGCCCAGGCGGAATACAAAATGTTGCTCCACCATCCTGAAGATAGTCTTATCGTGGCACCAGAGGAGTCCACCGAAATATCGGGAGGGAATGGGAATCAGAAAATGGTTGGCCACCAGAAAGTTCCGTTCTTGGCGGTTGGAGCAGAGGTGCTCGATAAAGCGGTCTCCCAATTTTGACGAATTTACCGGTGACAAGGAGAGTGGACCCATCAGGAGCACCGGACACAATAGACGACCCAAGCAGATTCGCAGATGAAGTGCTGCCTCGTCAAAAAGGACTGGTTTGGGCCCTGAATTGAGGTGAAGGAGGGCAGGTGTAGCACTTTCGCGTTTGCAGGTATAAGTGCCGGGAGGGAGTTTAGTACGGAGGGACCAACGGACAAGGGAATCACAGAAGGAGCGATCCCGACGGAGAGCGGAGAGATATGTGGGTAGGCAAAGATGTTTGGTGGTCGGATCACTTTGGAGGTGGTGGAAGTTATGGAAAATGGTGTGTTGGATGCGGAGATTCCTGGGGTGGTAGGTAAGAACAAGAACAATTCTATCACTGTTAAGGAGGCGGGGAGGTGGGATCGGCGCGGATGTTCGGGAAATGGAGGAGGTGCGTTTGATGGTGGGGGAAGGCAAATCCCGTTCTTTGAAGAAGGAAAGCCGGATACTGGGAACACATGCAGCACAAACGAAGGAACTGAGAACAGGGAATGGCGTTGACAATTTGTCTCCAGAGATGGAGACAGAGAGATCGAAAAAGTGGGGGAGGTATCAGAAATGAACCAAGTGAATTTCAGGGCAGGGTGGAAATCAGGGGCAAAGTTGATGAAATTGACAAGCTCGACACGGGTGCATGAAGCAGCATCAATGCAGTCGCCAACGTAGTGGATCAAGTAGTGGTGGCCGCGGTTTGGCGAGCTGAGTTAGTGGGCGGAGGTGGTGATCAGCCTACTGTTTAGGGAAAGTAGCCGTCTTTATAGCAGGGAAACAGGATCAAAAATTATAGAACACAGAACATTACAGGCCCGTTGGCCAACAATCCTGTACGACCTTACTCCTTAATCTTCCCTCCTACATTGTCCACCATTGTCCATTCATCCACGTGTTTATTCAAGAGATTCTTAAATGTCCCTAATCCATTTGACTCCACCACCAACCTTGGCAGAGTGATCCATGCAGCCACCGTTCTCCATGCAAAAGAAAACTTACCTCTGACACGCCCCATATGCTTTCCTCTAAACACCTTAAATGTATCTCCCCATTTTTCACCCTGGGAAAAAGTCTCTGGCTATCCATTCGGTCTATGCCTCTTGTCATCCTGTCACCTCTATCGAGTCACAACTCATCGTTTCATCCTCCTTTGCTCCAAAGAGAAAACCCCTATCTCGCTCATAAAACACGCTGTCTAATCTATGCAACATTCTGGTAACTATCCTCTGCACCCTCTGTAAAATTTCCACAGCCTTCCTATAATGAGGTGACCAAAACTGAAACACAATATTACAAGTATGGTCTAACCATGTTTTTTTAAGAGCTGAAACATTATTTTGTAGCTCTTGAACTCAATCCAACACGCCAACATTCCTTCTTACCCACCCTAAAATTGTGCATTAACTTTGAGGAATCTATAGGGGTGGATGCAAAATGTGGCGGGGGGTGGGGGGAGAATGAAGATTTACAGGGGACCTGATGTGCAAGTTTTTCACGCAGTTTTGATGAGGATATGAACCAGCTGCCAGAGGAAGGGGTTGAGGCAGGCACGGTAATAACATTTGGACAGATACCTGGATAGGAAAGGTTTAGAGAGATATTGTCATAAGGTGGGCGTTGATGGAGCGGACCCAAATGCAAGACACAGACACTGAAGTACGGAGAACAGGACGAGGTTCATTGAGAAAGGAAAGGAAGTCGGGAGGAAATGACGCTGGACATTGACACACAGGCCCTGGAAGAGACTAGGATTCAGGGCCAGGGGTAGGACTAAGACTAGGAAAGCGGGACCGGGACAAGGAACTTGGAACTAGGTGCTTGGGCTAGGACTCCGAGCCACAGACTGGACAGGGACCCGGAATCCGGATCCAGGTGAGGACACAGAACTAGGATCTTGTGAAGGACAGGACGTGGCACCCCAGGACAGGACGAGGAACCTCCAGCATCGGGCTGAGCGAGGAACCGGAACTAGATGAGCACACGGAGCTCACATTCGGACAGGGAACCCGGTACTTCGGAATAGAACCTGGACAAAGACCCGGAACCTAGGTCTTGGTTGGACTAGGAACCTGGGTCTTGACTCGAAACCGGAACCCGGGTCTAGGCTAGGATAAGACATGGCTACAGGTCGTAGCATGGCTGGGCTACAGAACTGGACGAGACACATGGACAGGACGAGAACACGAAGCCTTGACTAGGTCTTGGGAGGCTGGAACCACAGGGCCTAGGACTTGGGCAGGACGCGGAATTGCTGGGCAGGTCGCGGCTCTTGGACTCGGCTTGGCTCAGCTCTTGGGTACGGAGCCGGGGCACCTCCTTGGAGCGCAGGGCCGGGATGCTTGCCGAGGATACTTACCGAAGAAACTGCCAAAGATTCAGAAGGGGACGAACCAGCACAGGACGAGGAATCTCCAGCACCGGGCTGGGCGAGGCACATAGACAGGCGTAGTTTGCAGGCAAGGCTTTGGAACGGAACAGTCCAGCAGCCTGAAGCTGAATCCTGCAGATATTTATGGAGCCAGCTCAAACCGAGAATCAGGTGCCTCAATTAAGGCACCCAATGGAACCAGGGAAAACAGGAAAACCCGGAATAAGGATCGATGGACCGGACCGTGAACCGGAATGCGGATTTCACGGACCAGACCATGACAGATAGAGATCAATGGCATACCTGTCGGGATGAATGGAATTTGGGATAACACACCATCTGCTGGAGGATTTCAACAGTGAAAAATCCTCCCATCTCCCACAGACGCTACTCAACCCGCTGAGCTCGTCCACAACATGCGTTGCTCCAGATTCCAGCATCTGCAATCTCTCGTGTCTTTATTATGTTTATTAAGTTTACTGTGAATTCCTGCAAGCAATAGAATCTCAGGGCTTTATATGGTGACATATATGTACTTCGATAATAAATTTACTTTGAACTTTTCAACCTGGTGCAGTGAAAAACTTTTTTGCAGCTGCATCACAGACACAAACTATGAGATATATAACATTTACAAGGAAAACATAAAGTAAAAATGTAATTTACGCAACATTATTGAAAAATAAAAAATCCATTGTATTACAATTATACTTCGCTTCATGCATGCTGCTTGGCACTTTACGAAGATCCCACAGCTTTAAGTGCGCTGGAATTTTAATTTGTAATCTTCTTTGCATGAATTATGCTTTTTTATAAAGCAAATTGTGGCAATCATATCCTATATACGCAAACTCCGAAGTTTTGTCAACACATCCAGGTGAGCACATGGGGAGATAGCATACCTGACCACTGCTTAACGGTTACAAAGTGCTCCTCCGTCCGTCGCTTTGGAAGTCTGATCACACCTCCATCTTGCTTCAGCCCGTGTAGAGGCAGAAGCTGAAACAAGAGGCGGCCATAGTTAAAACCGTCCACTGTTGGTCCAACCAGTCAGTCTCCATGCTATAGGACTGCTTTGATGTCGTCAGCTGGAATGTCTTTCGTGATGAAGATGTCTCCGAGTTCACAGCTTCATCCAGAATTGCATCGAGGATGATGTCCCCCGAAAATCGGTCAGGGTCTGTCCAAGCCAGAACCCCTTGGATCAACAGTTACGTGCGCGCTGCACTCACCGCGCCAGGCAGACTGAACTTTCGCCGCCGGTAACTCAAGAAGTGCAGCTACGATCTACGCAAAGTCGTCATGGCAGCGAAACGATAATACAGGGACAAGATCCTGACACAACTCTCCACCAGCAACACACACAGCTTATGGCAGGGTCTGCACACCACCACAGACTTCAAAGCTAAACGCAGTGGTGCTGCCAACGTCGAAGCCTCTCTCCCAGATGAGAAAATATTTTTACGCTCGGTCCAACGCCTCCAACAGTGAGCCGCCGAAGAGACCTGCACCTTGGTCATCTCTGAGGCCGAAGTACGTAGACAGCCGCAAGGTTGCGAGACGGGACGGCATCCCAGGGCGGGCACAAATGGCAGGTGTGTTTGCAGACATTCTTTATCTCTCCCTCTCTCAGTTGAAAGTACCGTCCTTTTTCAGAACATCCAGCATTGTCCCTGTACCTAAAACGACCAAAATAACACGTCTGAACGACTGGCATCCTGTCGCACTCATCTCAATAATAAGCAAATGCTTTGAGAGGCCGATCAAGGACTAAATCTGCCGCTTGCTACCACCCACACTGGAACCCCTACAATTCGCCTACCGACACAACTGATCGAGAGGTGACGCAATAGCCACAGCTCTACACACCGTCCTTACGCATCTGGAGAAGTGAGATTGGCTCCCTTACCTCTTCCTCTCAACACAGGAGCCCCCAGGACTGTGCCCTAGGCCCCTTTCTTTACTCTCTGTATACCCATGACCGTGTCGCCACCCACAGCTCCAATTTGCTGACTAAATTTACAGATGGTACTACATTGATTGACCTAATCTGAAATAATAACGAGGCAGTCTACAGAGAAGTCATCATCCTGACAGATTTATGTTAAGAAAACAACCTCTCCCTCGATGTCGCAAAGACAAACGATCTGGTTGTGGACTACAGGAGGAGCGGAGACAGTCTCACCCATATTGACATCGATGGATCTGGGGTTGAGAGGGGAGGTTCCTCGAGAACTTACAGTTCCTCGGTCTACACTTTGCCGAGGACCTCACTTGATCTGTACATACCGGCCGTGTGGTAAAAAAAAGCACAATAGCGCCTCTTTCACTTCAGACGGTTGAAGAAGCTCTGCACGAGCCCCCAAATCCTAAGGACTTTATATAGGGACACTATTGAGAACATCGTAACTGGCTGTATTGCTGCCAGGTATGGAAACTTTACTTCCCTCAATCGCAGAGAATGGTGCGGACAGCCCAGCACATCTGTGGGTGTGAACTGCCCACCATTCAGGACGTTTCCAGTGATAGGTGCGTAAAAAAGGCCCGAAGGATCACTGGGGACCCGAGTCACCCCAACGACAAACTGTTCCAGCTGCTACCATCCGCAGCATTATAGCCAGGAGCAACAGGCTCCAGGACAGCTTCTTCCACAAGGCCATCAGACTGATTAATTCACGCCAACACAATTGTATTTCTATGTTATATTGACTGTTCTATTGTATATCTTACCGATAATATTATTTAATACAAATTAGTATAATTTGCACATTGCACATTCAGACGGAGACATAACGTAAAGATTTTTACTCCTCATGTATGTGAAGGATGTAAGGGATAAAGTCAATTCGATTCAATTCAAAACCTGTGGCAATAAACTTCAATTTGCCTTGGGCTGCTACAGGAGTCACTGGATTTGTAGAACGCTGTCACGTGACTTCGCGCGCTGTCCTTGACATCCTGGTAACGCTGGGCGCCGTTTGGTTGGCCCTGGAAGATCACGTGTCTCTGGGCCGGAAGTCGGTGAGTGGCCATGTCTCAGAAGTAAACGGGCAGGCAGCGAGTAGCGAATGCCTCAGCCATGGACGCTTGGGTTCGTTTCACGGCGACAAGCCAGGGGCGGGAGCGCGTCTTCAGGTACGGACTGGCGCTCGGGTTCCAACCCGCCAGAGTTAACGGCGGTCGGTGAGTTAACAGGGTGCTGCTGAGGGATAGGCGGGCGCAAAGCTTCGTGCCCCGCCCCCTCCCTCAGCGAATTGGTTTGCTTGTTCAGCTCTGGAGATCCGATTGGTTAGTTGTGTTACGTACCCCGTAACTGGGTGTCTGACCCGCAGAGAAAGAAGAATCCGTTGGAGTCTGGTGGTACCAAACTAAAGGTGTTTATTAGTAAACTACACAATACAATATCAAAAATGCAAATATACATATAAAACAAGTTAGCAGTAATAAACCTAAAAGTGTAGGAATAATAATAATCAATAATAAACAAGCTCTATCGATGTCTAGGGGTAAATGAATTGTCATAGGAAAGTATAGAGTTCAGTTCATAAATGCTGAAGTAGTTATGGTTGTTGTATTGAAATCGTTAGAGAGAGAGAGAGAGCGAGCGAGATGTAACAGCAACAGCTGCGACAGGCAAACCTTTTGTGGCTTTCTTAATCAGTCGTGTCGTTGTGGTCATTCAGTTATAACCCCTCTGGTCTTCAGCTAGACCGTTCTTCTGCAGTGGACTAGTCACTCTGGCATGAGTGGACACACACACAAGTCCCACCGGCCCTGCTGTAACACTGAGCTTTACTGACCGATCTCCTGGTTCGGTCTCTGAAGCCCCCACCTTTCTGTGGGTTCCCAACACTCAGTCAGTGTCCACTGGTGTGTCTGAAGGGTGTCTCTCCAGACCTGTCTTTTATCCCCACTCACGGGGTCTCAGCTATCCATCAACTCTGAATGACCGTGTCCATCAAATCAGGCCACTCCTGCTATCTCCTGAGGATTGTTAACGAGCAAAGTAAAGTCCTTGCAGTGGAAGGTAAATAATCCAGGAAGAGTCATAATACAGTAAATCAACAGTCTGTCTCCTAATCATATCTGTAGTAGATGTTCTTGCCTGGGCTTTATCTCTCTCTCTCATGAGCAGCATAACAACAGCAATAGTTCGTAGTTCTTAGGAGGGGGGTTGGGAATGGTTAACTCTGCACCCCATTGTCCATCTGGTCTGTCCATCACTCATAACAGTTGGCATGGCTCTCAGTGCGTGGCCTCGCCTGCTTATCAATGAAGGTGCTTTGATGTAGAGATCCCATCAAGTCTGAAGTTAATTTAGGAGTTCAACGTTTAGTTTAAGTTTTAATTTAGACCTAAAAATAGAACTCAACTGATCTTACATAAGATTTTAATAGGAGGTACAGGAAGATGATGGAGGGTTTTAGTGACTGGAAGCTTGTAACCAGTGCTCAATATAGAACAGAGATTAAAGATTAGCTTTATTTTTGTCACATGTACCTCGAAGCACACAGTAAAGTACAGTACCGGACAAGCTCTTCCACCAAACTGCTTGTTTTCCCATCATCGTCGCTAGTAACCCATTCCAGGCCCCTGCCTCTCTCCTCGTGAAAAAAAATAGTTGCCCCCACAAACAAAAGAGGTTACGCAGATGCCGGAAATCCAGAGCAACATGTACAAGATGCTGCAGGAACTCAGCAAATCAGGTAGCATATATTCCATAGATTCTGTTTGAATTGCCCTCATGTTGCCTTTAAACTTCACCCTTCCTAAAACGCTGAGTGTGGCTCTTCAGGCTTCTGAACCGCCTCCTCGATGTTATGAAGGAGAAGAGGGTATGTCCCGAGTAGTGAGGGTCCTTAGTGATAGATGCCGCCTTTTGAAGCTGTCGCAATGGTGGGGAGAGTTGCTCCCATGATGGAGCCAGCTGAGTTTACAGCCCTCCGCAGCCTCTTTCGATCTTGTGCATCGTCGCCTTCATACCAGGAATGGTGTAACCAGTAAGAATGCCTCCGCGGAGACGATAAAAATTTACTTGCAGCCCAATTAAAGTGGTGGTCTAGACCCAGTATGTACTGTGGGGTGCCACCATGCCCTAGTGGTTGCAGCTCGGGGGGTTCTGGAGTTCATTTCCGACCTCTCTGGAAGGAGTTTGCACATAATCAGATTCAGTATATGGGTTCCCTCCTGGTGCTCTGGCTTCCTCCCAGAAACCAAAGATGTACCAGTTTGTAGGTTAATCAGTCATTGTCAATTGTTCTGTGATTAGGCAGATTGTTGTGCTGGAATGACCTATTCCCTGCTGTATCCCTATATCACTTAGCCAAGCGGGTAATCTGATCATTTACTTTTTGGTAAGTTCTATGCCCCCAAGACTCACAGTGCACTACAGCACAGGAACAGGCTGTTCAGCCCATCTAGCTATGCTAGTCCCATTGACCCACAGCCCTCCAAACCTCTCCCATTCATGTACTCATCCAACTTTCTCTGAAATGTTGAAATCAAACACCCATGCACCACGTCTGCCAGCAGCTTCTGCCACATTCCCACCACCTTCTGAGTGAAGAATCCCCCCCCCCACATGTTTCACTTAAATATTTCATCTTTCACCTTTAACCTATGAGCTCCAGTTCTTATCTCACCTGACCTCAGTGGAAAAAGCCTGTGTACATTTATCGCTGATATAACTTCCACTCTTAATTTTGTGTACCTCTGTCAAATCTTCCCTCATTTTCCTCAGCTCCAGAAAATGAAGTCCTAACCTATTCAACCTTTCCCTATGACTCCGGCATTTTTAATGTTTTAAACAACTTTGCGCAATGCACACTCTAGGGAAGGAAATATCCTGGAAATAAGTGTTCGTTTTGCCCTTCCACAGAGACTCTCGGTTGGTTTTAAGGCAGATTTTCCTCTTGCAGTCCTGTCATAGTCGAAGAAGTTAGGGTTATCTCCAAATCTTCAGTGCAGTGATGTTGGTGAAAGTTCCGGTTCTGATCTTCTAGTTGAAGTTCCAGTAAAGATGGCACCTGCGTGCAGCGGTCCTAAGGTTGACTTCCTCTGGATAGACTATGAGACCATTGATTGCACTTCTTTCATGTCTTTTCACAAGTTTTTCATCTTGAATGTGATTCTGGAACTGTTGGAGCCTGCCATTTGCAGTTTGGAGAGCGTTTGGGTGTTCCACTGCTCTTGAGTCTCTGAGGGGATTCTGGGATGCAGGAGGAATGAGCACAAACCTCATGGTGAGGAGACTGTGGGACGGGGCACAAGCCGATTAAAGTGATGGCGGAGATTGAAAACTTGAGGCAAATGCGGAGGGCGATCCTGCCGTTTTGCTCTCTGGTGGGATCGCTCTGCTGCCGGGGAGAGGAGACTGCCTCTAGGTTGCACCTTTTGATTGATCAAACCTGCGTCTCAATATCACCAAGACCAAGGAGATGGTGGTGGACTTTAGGAGATCTAGGCCTCATATGGAGCCAGTGATCATTAATGGAGAATGTGTGGAGCAGGTTAAGACCTACAAGTATCTGGGAGTACAGTTAGACGAGAAGCTAGACTGGACTGCCAACACAGATGCCTTGTGCAGGAAGGCACAGAGTCGACTGTACTTCCTAAGAAGGTTGGCGTCATTCAATGTCTGTAGTGAGATGCTGAAGATGTTCTATAGGTCAGTTGTGGAGAGCGCCCTCTTCTTTGTGGTGGCGTGTTGGGGAGGAAGCATTAAGAAGAGGGACGCCTCACGTCTTAATAAGCTGGTAAGGAAGGCGGGCTCTGTCGTGGGCAAAGTACTGGAGAGTTTAACATCGGTAGCTGAGCGAAGGGCGCTGAGTAGGCTACGGTCAATTATGGATAACTCTGAACATCCTCTACATAGCACCATCCAGAGACAGAGAAGCAGTTTCAGCGACAGGTTACTATCGGTGCAATGCTCCTCAGACAGGATGAAGAGGTCAATACTCTCCAATGCCATTAGGCTTTACAATTCAACCGCCAGGACTTAAGAACTTTTTAAAAGCTATTATTAATGCTTTTTGAGATAGTGATTTAGATGCATATCATATTTTTTACTGAGTTAAGTATTGTATGTAATTAGTTTTGCTACAACAAGTGTATGGGACATTGGAAAAAAAGTTGAATTTCCCCATGGGGATGAATAAAGTAACTATCTATCTATCTATCTACCTCCATGCATCGCTTCTGCCACACTCGAGCGGTGCAGCTCAAGAGATCCAATTTAATATTCCCATTTCAGCCTGCTACAGCTGAGAACCACAACTGCATCCAGCAGTTCATAAAGAAGTTTTAATGCTATTGAACCATCTATCGCTGCTTCAAACCGATGAAAATAATGTCAACACACTACCCCTTGGCAGAAACAATGCTGCCGTTCTGGGCTATTAGTGTGTTTTTTTTTTCGATTACCAATATCGATTACTTTGCTGGCAAATGTGCAGTCTCTGGTAAATAAAACTGAAGATCTCAGAGGGACCCTTGCGTCCTTTGTATTATGGAATCCTGGTTAACCTCTTCTGTACTGCCCGCAGTGATGCAGATTGACGAGTTCACTGTACACTGTCAGGATATGACCGTCGAGTCTCTCAAAAGCTGAGGTGGAGGTGTATGCATCATAATCAAGTCCTCTTGGTGTACCAGTGTTGTATCAATATTGTCCCAATACTGCTCACAGGACCCGGAATTTCTCTCGACGAAGTGTCATCCATTTTACCGACCATGGGAGATTATAGCTTTTTTTTTCTTGGTAGCGGTGTACATTTCACCTCAGGCCAGTGTCAAACAGGCTCTAGACAATCTGAGCAATGTGATCAGCCAGCCTGAAACAGCACACCCATCATCTTAGGGGATTTTAACCAGGCCAGCTTGAAAAAGTAACTAAATAGTTATCATCTACAAATTACTTGTAGTACCAGAAGAAACAACACATTAGACCACTGTTACACTAAGATCAAGAGTGCTTACTGTGCTATTCCACGCCCTCACTTTGGGAAGCCTGGTCACCTGGCTGTACTTCTACTCCCTGAGTATAGGCAGAGACTGAAGACTGCAGCACCAGCAGTGAGGACCAAGAAGGTATTGACCAGGCAAGCACAGGATTTGTTTTTGTTTTCACTTTGATGCGAAGGAGTCTTTTTCTGTTGATCAGTGTCAAAAAGGCCAAATTAAATCCATTGTGAATCAATTTTGTAAAACAATAAAAGATAAAAACTTTCAAGGAGCATGAATACTTTTATAGGCATTGTATCCCAGTGATACTGAAATATACCCAATGAATTAGCCTGCGCTGCAAACTGCAGCAATGAATTCCACAGATTCACCACCCTCGTGTTAAAGAAATTCTTCCTCATTTCTGTTCTGTCCTTCTATTCTGAGGTTGTGTCCTCTGGTTCACTCTCCTGCTGTAGGGAACATCCTCTCCATATCCACTCCATCAATATTTGATAGGTTTCAGTGAGATCCCCCACAATTCTTCTAAACTTTAGTGAGTACAGGCCCAGAGTTATCAAACGCTCCTTATACATTAACTCTACCAATCCCACGATCATTCTTGAATCAAGTTTAATTATCACTCAAGCCATACGTGGATACAATCGAATTAGATTCCATTCCGCTGGAGCCAAAGTACATAACATATGTTCAAAATAGCGAGAGAGTAGAAAAAGCACACATGGTTATGCACAAAAATACATGTATAGTTCAACATCCTGAGTGACATGCAAATTGATGATACAGTACAACTCCAGGCAATCCAGCCTGTCATTCCAATGTTTGAACACTGGAGGGCAGCACACACAAAATACTGGAGGAATTCAGCAAACCAGGCAGAATCTCTGGGGGGGGGGGAAGTATAGTTGACATTTCGGGCCAAAACCCTTCAGCAGGAATGGAGAAAAAATGCTGAGGAGTAGTTTTCAAAGGTGGGGAGAGGAGAGAAAGAAAAGAACCAGGTGATAGGTTAAACCTGGAAGGGGATGGGTGAAGCAAAGAGCTGGGAAGTCGATTGGTGAAAGAGATAGAAGGCCATGGAAGAAAGGAAAAAGGGGGTAGCACTGATAGGAGAGGCCAGCTCCAAACTGAGCACAGGTGCCACGCTACACCGCCTCCAGCGTCGTCTCACTTGGACTGCGGCAGGCAAGCCTGCTTGAGGCCTAGTCGTCGATACAACCAAGGCCACCTGTCTCTCTGACAAGCAAGAGAAACAGGCCTGCGGCATCTCACATTATCAAACCACTTCCGGATTTTCTCCCATGCCTGAACTTCCTTTTTTAGATAAGGGGCCCATATGGTCTTCAGTCAGTTTTTGCAACTGTCCATCCCGGAAGGCTGGAGCTTTGTTGTCAGACTGTAGGGAGTGAGAGTTGGAATAAGGGGGTGGTAAGACTAGTGAGGAGGAGGGCTGTCAGGAAAGTTATGAGGAGAGGTTAACATTGAGCATTGGTGTACACCACAGGAATAGGCCATGCAGCCCAGAATGTTGTGCCAAAGCAGCTAAAAGTCAAATCAAAAACACCCAAACACTAATCCCTCCTACCTACACAATCTCAAAATCCCTCCATCTTTCTTACATCCAACCTCTAATATATTCGCCTGTACCACCATTACCAGGCAGTGCATTCCAGGCATCCATGACTCTCTGAGTGAAAGAACTTCACCCTTACATCTCCCTTGAACCTATTCCCTCTCGTCTTCAATGAAAGCCATCTGGTATTAGACATTTCAACCCTGGGAAATAGATACTCCCTGTGTACTGTATCTATGCCTCTCATAATCTCCCCTCAGCCTCCGGCACTCCAGAGAAAACAACCCAAGATTATACACGTGCTCTGTAGACCAGGCAGCATCTTCTGCACTCTCTCCAAATCCTTCCTATAGTGGGGGACCAGACCAGTGCACAATACTCCAGATGTGGCTAAACCAGAGCTTTATGAAGTTGCATCATAACATCAACTTTTGAAGTCATTGCCTCGACTGATAAAAGCAAGCATTCCATGAGCCTTCTTAACAAACTTATCAACCTGTGTAGCCACTTTTAAGGAACTATGAACGTGAATCCCAAGATCTCTCTGCTTAACAACACTGTTAAGAGTCTTGCCCTTACCAGTGTACCGTCTCCTTGCATTTGCCCTACCAAGGTGCAACACTTCGTATTTATTTGAGCTAAACTCCATCTGCCATTTCTCTGCCCATATCTGCAACTGGTCTATATTGGGCTGTATTCTTTACCAGTTATTCTACACTATCCACAACTCCACCAATATTGGTATCATCTGCAAACCCACCCGTGTACGTTTTCATCCAGGTCATTTATATACATCACTGATATTACAGATCCCATTACAGATCTCTGCAGAACACCAACAGTTACAGACCTCCAATTCAACTAAACCTCTCAACTATTACCCAATGTCTTCTACGCGCAAGACTTCTGAATCCAATCAACCAATTTGCCGTAACGCATTTTAACCTTCTGATTTAGTCTCCTATGAGGAACTTTGTCAAACCCCTCACTAAAATCCATGTGGACAACATTCCACTGCCCTGCCATCATCAATCTCTCGTCACCTCATCAAAAAAACTCAAGGTTGTTGATTTGTTTTGACAGGTAGCACGCAGAATGTGGGGATGTAAAATTAATAGGGGCACATTACCTTGAATGGTTAAACACAGAGGACCAGTTTCCTTTGCGAGGCAGCTCAGCACCTGGGCAACAGAGACTAACCAATCTGCATAAAATGCTGGTGGTACGCAGCAGACCAGGCAGCATCTATAGGGGGGAATTAACCCTCAGTGTTTCGGTCCGAGACCCTTCATCAGAACTGGAAAGCAGAGAAGTGGAAGCCAGAATATGAGGGGGGTTGGAAGGAGTAGAAAGTGACAGGTGAGGGGGAAGGTGGGTGGGTGGGTCAGGTAGAGAATGTGAATAGCTGTGAGATCAGTGGAAGAGGCAAGGGGCTGAGAGGAAGGACTCTTCAGAGAGTGACCAATGAACCAAACGGAAGTTAGAGGGGCCCTAGAGGGAGCTGATGGGCAGATGAGAAGAGAATGGGTGAGAGGGCAACCAGAGTGGGGAATAGAGAAGGGGAGAGGGGATTACTGGAATTTAGAGAAATCTGTGTTAATACCATCACTGAGGTGTCTAGGGCCAAGGGGAGAGGGGATCACAGTGCCTACAAAGTTGGGAAGTGGGATAATGTCCAGAATTACATGAATGTTACAGACCTCCAGTTCAATTAAATCTCTCAAGTATTACCCTCTATCTTCTATGTGCAAGCCTTCTGAATCCAAACAACCATTTTGCTGTAATGCTTCTTAACCTTCTGATTTAGCCTCCTGTGAGGAACTTTGTCAAACAGGTTCCTCGCAGGAGGCTAAATCAGAAGGTTAAGAGATGCGGATTATACCTCAGATGTCCAGGTGGGTGGAGTGTCCTGGATGCAGGCTGCCAGACCTGGACTGTTTCTGATGGGTATGTTGCCAAGGGCATGGGGAGGTGGTGGAGGGTGATGTGCGGTGGCAGGAGAGGAATGGTTTGACACAGTGACTGATTGCGTTCCAGGGCAGCACAGTACGCCTCCGCGTTACTGGCATTCTCGCTGCAGAAGGGCGGAGCGAGCCTGGAGCTGGTGAACCGTCTGAGACAGCTGGAGGCTCACCTGAGCCTGGGACGCAAACGTGAGTGCAATGGCCGTCCTCCCCACCCTATGCTCCTACCGTTTCTAACAGGGCAGGGATCGTCAGCTCTGGGGTAGGTGGTGTCATTCAAACCATTGGAACCATCTGACATGGGCTTCGACACTCAGACTTCACCCTTATCCTGTTACCCCACCCCTGCCCCGGGACACAGTCCAAATTCACAGTGAGACGCCCCCTCCCACCCCCCCACCCCCACACCATACACCATTCCATCACACACTCCCGGGGTCAGACACACAGTGAAGCTCCTTCCACATGGTCCCATCACACACTCCCAGGGTCAGGCACAGTGTGGAGCTGTTCTGATCGAGCTGGCAGAGACCCAACGGATAAACCGTTGGATGAAGTTGTCCTGAGGCATCGGAGAAGGTCCAGCAGGACAATTCAACATCTTAGTGAGTAACTCTCCCACTGTGGGAGCTTCTTCTGGAGTTATACTGCCTGTTTGGATGGTGTTTGTTGCCGGCCACTAACTGCACAGTCTCTCACTGCAGCAGGTGGCAAACTGCCAGAAGCTGATTTTACACCTAAGGGTGAGAAACTCCTCACTGGTTTCAGAACGAATGCCCTCCCTGTGGTCATCGTGTATCTCATTGGGTGTGAGTGGAGGAGTGTTTCCTGGACATCTCAACCCCTCCGGACCATTGGAGCTTTTGCTTGGGCAACTGCCAGTCTTCCATTAAAAAAAACCTTGCCCAGGCATCTTTCCAAGGCGTAAATCCATGGTCTATTGAGACTGACAGAGGCCTGCTACTTACACATGGGGAGGGGGGCTGTATGTGCAGTGAGGGGTGTGGAGGGGGACTCGTTTGATAGACCATGGACATCCACACCCCTCCTGAGAAGGCCTCATTGATACCTGTTGAGGTGATCAACCAGTTTACTCTCACATCTCAGAGTTCAAAGCATCGGCCGAAACTAGCCTCCATACACTGGTCCAGCATGGAAACATAGAAAACCTACAGCACAATACAGACCCTTCGACCCACAAAGCTGTGCCGAACATGTCCCTACTTTAGAAATTACCTAGGACTACCCATAGCCCTCTGTTTTTCTAAGCTCCATGTACCTGTCCAGGAGTCTCTTAAAAGACCCTATCGTATCCGCCTCCACCACCGTTACCAGCAGCCCATTCCACGCACTCACCACTCTCTGCGTTTTAAAAAAACTTACCCTGACATCTCTGTATCTACTTCCATGCACCTTAAAACTGTGCCCTCTCATGTTAGCCATTTCAGTACTGAGAAAAAGCCTCTGACTATCCACACGATCAATGCCTCTCATCATCTTGTACACCTCTATCAGGTCACCTCTCATCCACCGTTGCTCCAAGGAGAAAGGCCAAGTTCACTCAACCTATTCTCATAAGGCATGCTCCCCAAAAATCCAGGCAACGTCCTAGTAAATCTCCTCTGCACCCTTTCTATGGTTTCCACATCCTTCCTGTAGTGAGGTGACCAGAACTGAGCACAGTACTCCAAATGGGGTCTAACCAGGGTCCTATATAACAATATAACAATTACAGCACGGAAACAGGCTATCTCGGCCCTTCTAGTCCGTGCCGAACAATATGGCTGCAACATTACCTCTCAGCTCCTAATCTCAGTTCCACGATTGATGAAGGCTAATGCACCATATGCCTTCTTAACCATAGAGTCAACCTGCATAGCAGCTTTAAGCATCCAATGGACTCTGACCCCAAGATCCCTCTGATCCTCCACACTGCCATTAATATTATATTCTGCCATCATATTTGACCGACCATAATGAACTTATCAGGGTTGAACTCTATCTGCCACTTCTCAGCCCAGTTTTGCATCCTATCAATGTTCCACTGTAACCCTTACAGCTCTCCACACTATCCACAGCACCCACACCTTTGTGTCATCAGCAAATTTACTAACTCATAATCTTCAAGATCTCTATCATTACCTAGTTTTTTGAACCTTTTGTAAGCTCTTCTTTTCTTCTTGACTAGATTTACAACAGCCTTTGTACACCACAGTTCCTGTACCCTTCCATCCTTTCCCTGTCTCATTGGAACGTACCTGTGCAGAACTCCACGCAAATATCCCTTGAACATTTGCCACATTTCTGCCGTACATTTCCCTGAGAACATCTGTTCCCAATTTATGCTTCCATGTTCCTGCCTGATAGCCTCATATTTCCCCTTACTCCAATTAAACGCTTTCCTAACTTGTCTGTTCCTATCCCTCTCCAAAGCTATGATAAAGCAGATAGAATTGTGATCACTATGTCCAAAATGCTCTCCCACTGAGAAATTTGACACCTGACCAGTTCATTTCCCAATACCAGATCAAGTACAGCCTCTCCTTTTGAGGCTTATCAACATATTGTGTCAAGAACACACCTAACAAACTCCATCGCATCTAAATCCCTCGCTCTAGGGAGATGCCAATCAATATTTGGGAAATTAAAATCTCCCACCACGACAACCCTGTTGTTATTACACCTTTCCAAAATCTGTTTTCCTATCTGCTCCTCGATGTCCCTGTTACTACTGGGTTGTTTTTATAAAAAAAGAACATACATTAGAGTTGCTGACCCCTTCCTGTTCCGAACTTCCACCCACAGAGACTCCGTAGACAATCCCTCCATGTCTTCCTCCTTTTCTGCAGCCGTGACACTATCTCAGATCAACAGTGCCACTCCTCCACCTCTTTTGCCTCCCTCCCTGTCCTTTCTGAAACATCTAAAACCTGGCACTTGAAGTAGCCATTCCTGTCCCTGAGCCATCCAAGTCTCTGTAATGGCCACCACATCATATCTCCATGTACTGATCCACGCTCTAAGCTCATCCGCTTTGTTCACAACACTCCTTGCATTAAAATAGACACGTTTCAAATCATCGGTCCCTTCTCAATCACCTGCCTATCCTCCTCTTCACACTGTCTGCAAACTTTCTCTATTTATGAACCAACTGCATCTTCCTCCATCACTTCAGTTCGGTTCTCACCCCCCAACAATTCTAGTTTAAACTCTCTCCAATAGCCTTAGCAAACCTCCCCGCCAGGATATTGGTCCCCCTCAGATTCAAGTGCAACCCATCCTTTTTGTACAGGTCACACCCGCCCCAAAAGAGGTCCCAATGATCCAGAAATCTGAATCCCTGCCCCCTGCTCCAATTCCTCAGCCACGCATTTATCCTCCACCTCATTCTATTCCTATTCTCACTGTCGTGTGGCACAGGCAGTAATCCCGAGATTACTACCTTTGAGGTCCTGCTTCTCAACTTCCTTCCTAACTCCCTGTAGTCTGTTTTCAGGACCTCCTCCCTTTTCCTACCTATGTCGTTTCTACCAATGTGTACCACAGCCTCAGGCTGTTCCCCTTCCAACTTCAGGATATCGTGGATGCAGTCAGAAATATCCCGGACCCTGGCACCTGGGAGGCATACTACCATCTGCGTTTCTTTCCTGCGTCCACAGAATCGCCTGTCTGACCCCCCCAACTATCGAGTCCCCTATCACTACTGCATTCTTCCTTTCCCTACCCTTCAGAGCCACAGGGTCAGACTCTGTGCCAGAGGCGCGGCCACTGTTGCTTCCCCCAGGTAGGCCGTCTCCCCCAACAGTACTCAAGCAGAAGTACTTACTGTTAAGGGGGTCAGCCATGGGTACTCTCTAGTGTCTGATTCTTGCCCTTCCCTCTCCTGACTGTTACCCAGTTCTCTGTCTCCCGAGGCTCCGGCTTGCCTGTAGCTTCTATCTATCACCTCCTCACTCCCCCCTGACCAGACGAAGGTCATCGAGCTGCGTCTCCAGTTCCCCAACGTGGTCCCTAAGGAGCTACAGCTCGACGCACCTGGTGGAGATGTGGCCGTCCGGGAGGCTGGGAGTTTCCTGGATGTTCCACATCTGACACTGAGCACAGAAAACGGGCCTTACATACATACTTGCTGCCTGTTTTCTACACAGGCAACCTACCTCGCCTCAACTCCTTATTGCCTAAGCCATATCAAGCCAAAGCCCTCCTACTCTGAGCCTCGATCAAACTGCTGAATAAATAACTGTCTCCCTTTAAACTCTTGTCATTGTTCTAACTGGTTAGCGTATATGCGCTTCCGCAGTCGCGTGCCTTGATCGCAGGCCGAGATCGGTTAAGTCCTTGCATGTCATCCTCAGACAGAAGGGGTAAGAGAAGAGGAACACTTTGTCTGGGAATGAGGGAATGATGGGCGACAGCTTAAATCCTTCCTGGATGACCTGGTGAGAGAGCAGGTGGGGAGCAGCCTCACTCTTTCGGGATGGTGGGCCACACGGTAGCTTTGGCACCACTCGAGCTCAGAGTCCAAAGGGCACTCTTGCTCTTTCTGAGGAGTGTATTGTGAAGGGCAGCTCCACTCGCACCGCAGAGTTGGGATATGAAGCTCACCGTAGCTGTCTCAATGTGAATGGTAGCAGAGGTTCTCTCCACAGGTTTACCAATCTCTTAGTCCCCGGGGATGAGAGCTATTGGGTGAGTTTCCTGCACAAAACCCATTCCGTCCCAGGAGATGTCTAGTTGGCTCCCGGAGTGGCAGGTAGGGGTCTACATGAGCCACCTCAGCTCCAACTCTAGTGGGGTGGCGATCCCCAACCTTCCAACTGGAAATTATAAAAGTCCAGGATATCGTTCCTGGATGGTGTAGCACTGCACTTCATTAAAGTGTATGCCCCTAGGTGTGTGGTGTTGCAGACATGCCTATTCCATCAGGTGTCCATGCAGCTGAGTTCCATTGACCCTAATGAATGCATCATCCTCTGGGGGATTTCAACTGTACCCTCAAGGTGGAGGACCACCCTCGTCTCCAAAACGACAGCGCATTGGTCAACGAAGTTGAAGGAGCTAATGGGCTCCTTTGGTTTGGTGGACACCTGGTGGAATCTTCACCCTGAATCTAGCAGCTTCTTGAGAAGATCCGGACAGGGAAGTTCCCGCATGGACTGTGTTTACATCCCTCGAACATGCATCTCCCACGTGTCAGTGTCCTCCATGCAGCCGGTGTTGTGCTCGGACCATCACCTCGTGTGGACGGAGTTTGCTCTTCTGCAAGCTGGGGTGGGATCGAGGCACTGGCACTTTTAACAACTGGCTCCTGAAGGGCAGCCGATTCTGGGATTTGTTCCAGGCTTTCAGGGTCACCTGGAGGCAGAGACAGAGGATTTCTGTTCGCTATGGTTTCAATAGGTACACTTAATGTCAGAGAAATGTATACAATATACAACCTGACATACTTTTTCTTCAGAAACATCCACAAAAACAGAGGAGTGCCTCAAAGGATCAATGACAGAATGTTAGAACCCCAAAGCCCCTTTTCCTTGCACAAACAGCAGCAAGACAACACCCCCACCAGCAAAAAGCATCAATAACGACACTGACTTGCAGTACTCCAAAGACTACTCATTCACCCAGTAATTCAACATACTTCACTCTCCCTCTCCCTCTTCCCATCCCTCTTCCCTCTCCCCCTCCCTCCCTCTCCCCCTCACTCCTCCCTCCCCCTCACTCCCTCTCATTCTCCCTCCCCCCTGACACACGCACGCGCGCACGCACACACACACACACACACGCAGCCCCCATTTCACAATGAGAGGCAAGAAGAAACAAACAACTCACTGCAAGTTTGTTGCATCGCTTTTTCCAAGCCCTGCGCCGAGAAAATCAGCCCCAGAAAGGCTCAGGTCTCTGGACACACAGCCCACGACAACTAACCCACTGCTCCTGATGTTCCATTCGGTGTGTGACACCTCAGTCAAGGGCACCGGCCAGCCTTTCTCCAGAGACACAAAAATCCAGAACCCTGAAGTCACGCCAGTCTTCCAGGCCACGTCCTTGGGATATCTAAAAGCGGCTGGTGGTGAGGCCCCAAGACTGAGTCCCATTCCTGCAAAGAACTGAAATCAGAGTACAACTCCAGGTCAGGGTCAGGCAAAGCCCACATCCAGTTTCTATGTCGGGTACTCTGAGATTGAGCGGTTTGAGAGAGAGTTGCTTGACCTAGAGTCCTGTCTTGGTCTGACTGCTGGCTACTAACATTTAACAACTAACATTACTAACACCAGGAGAAGAAGGATGCACTGAGGGATCTGCGGCTCCAACACTGAGATCTCGGATCCAAATGCTGCAGGATTTGGACCTTGGCTCACCCTTTTTGTATTCGTTGGAGAAGTGGCAGTGAGTCCAAAAGCAGGTAGTGGAGTTTCTAGCTGCTAATGGCCTCACCGGCACAGATCCTGATGAAATCAACACAGAGGGCCATTCCTTCTAAGAGCCTTTGTTCTTGTCAGACCCATCAAGTGTGGACAGGTGCTGTGATGTCAGGAAAAGTTTGCCAGTGGTCAACCCTGAGGACGTAGAGCAGCTGGACACTTCCCTGACTGTCTACAGCCCTTTAGCAATTCCAGAGAGGCATCTGGAGTTCAGGCTTTCTGAGAGATGACTACAGCCTTGTCCTAGGGGAGACCCTAGCCACCATGGCAATATCCTTTTCATTGCAGAGAGCTGTTGTGGTCCTATTGCCCAAGAAGAAAGACCTTCGGCTGACACAGAACTGGAGTCCGTTCTCTCTCTCGTGCAAGGACTACAAGACCTTTGCCTGGCCAATGTTGAGACAGGTGATCTGTCCTGATCAACCGTACACAGTTCTCAGCCAGTCCTTTGAAGATAATGTCCACCTGGGACCAGATGCACCTACTACAGGCAGCATTTCTCTCCCTTGACCAGGGGAGCTAGTCTTTATGTTAATGGTAGCAGGGGTTCTCTCCACAGATATAACAATCTCTCAGTCCTCAGGGATGGGAGATGTACAGTGAGTTTCCTGCAGGAAACCCATACCATCCCGGGGGACGAGTCCACTTGGCTCCTGGAATGGCAGGGAGGGGTCTACATGAGCCATCTCAGCTCCAACTCCAGCAGGGTGGTGTTCCTGCTGGCCCCGGCCTTCCAGCCAGAAATCATAAGAGTCCAAGATGTCGTGCCTGGCTGTCTGCTCTACCTGGCCGTGTGCCTGGATGGTGTACCTTGCATTTTATCAATGTGTATGCTCCGAGGCACGGGGTGATGCAGACGCGCCTATTCTGTCAGCTGTCCACCTTACTGAATTCCATCGATCCTGGGGACTGCATCATCCTCGGGGGAGACTTCAACTGTATCCTCGAGGGGGAGGACCGCTCTGGCCTCCAGCGTGACCCAGCATCGGCAAAAAAGTTAAAGGAGCTAGTCGGCTCCTTTGACTTAGTGGACAGCTGGTGGAATCTTCATCTGGACTCTAGCACCTTCTCAAGAAGATCTAGACAGAGAGGTTCCCAGATAGACCGCCTGTGTATCTCTCGGGCTTACATCTCCGGCGAGTTGGCGTCCTCCAGGCGGCCAGTGTCATACTCGGATCATCACCTTGTGTGGATGGAATTTACTCCTCTGCACCCTCCGGTGGGATCCGGGTATTGGCATTTTAACAACCAGCTGCTGGAGGACTGCTGATTCCGGAATTTGTTCCGCGCATTCTGGGTCACCTGGAGAAAGAGGCAGAGAGATTTCTACTCCCTCCGGCTGTGGTGGGATGTGGGCAAAGCCCACATCCAGTTTTTATGTCAGGAGTACACTAGGGGGTTGACAAAGAGGCAGGGCTCTGAGATTGAGCGACTTGAGAGACCGTTGTTTGACCCAGAATCCCGTCTTGGTCCAACCGCTGGGGACCAACAGCTATGGCAGGAATACCAGGATAAGAAGGACACACTAAGACAGACAGACATACTTTATTGATCCTGAGGGAAATTGGGTTTCGTTACAGCCGCGCCAACCAAGAATAGTGAAGAAATATAGCAATATAAACCCATAAATAAATAATAAGTTAATCATGCCAAGTGGAAATAAGTCCAGGACCAGCCTATTGGCTCAGGGTGTCTGACACTCCGAGGGAGGAGTTGTAAAGTTTGATGGCCACAGGTAGGAATGACTTCCTATGACGCTCAGTGTTACATCTCGGTGGAATGAGTCTCTGGCTGAATGTACTCCTGTGCCTAACCAGTACATTATGGAGTGGATGGGAGTCATTGTCCAAGATGGCATGCAACTTAGACAGCATCCTCTTTTCAGACACCACTGTCAGAGAGTCCAGTTCCACCCCCACAACATCACTGGCCTTACGAATAAGTTTGTTAGTTCTGTTTGGTGTCTGCTACCCTCAGCCTGCTGCCCCAGCACACAACAGCAAACATGATAGCATGATAACAGGAATCTGCAGCTGCAGCAGTCCCGAGGAGCATATGTGAGGTCATAGATCCAAATGCTGCAGGATTTCTATCGGTCCTTAATGCAGTGGCGATCAATGAGGTCTGGAAAGATTTGCTTAAGGCCAGCCCAGAGGACGCAGTGCGTCTGGACAGACGCTCCACTGACTGGGAAGGAGCTGGCTACTGCCCTTTGGCAACTCCGGAAGGGTAAGACCCCTGGCTTAGATGGACTGAGTGTGAAGTTTTATCAGGCTTTTAGGATGTCCTAGGGGTTGATTACAGCCTTGTTCTAGG
This sequence comes from Hemitrygon akajei, assembly GCF_048418815.1. Taxonomy (NCBI): domain Eukaryota; kingdom Metazoa; phylum Chordata; class Chondrichthyes; order Myliobatiformes; family Dasyatidae; genus Hemitrygon; species Hemitrygon akajei. The sequence goes on along the minus strand of NC_133134.1, from coordinate 101,275,546 downwards.
GGAGAGCCTAGCCACCAGGGAAATGCCCCTTTCATAGTGGAGAGCTGTCGTTGTCCTACTGCCCAAAAAGAGAGACCTCCGCCTGCTAAAGAACTGGTGCCCGGTCTCTCTCTTGTGTGCCGACTACAAGATCTTCGCCCGGGTAATGAGACTGGTATTGAGACAGGTGATCCATCCTGACCAATCTTACACAGTCCTATGCCGCTCCATGCACAACAATGTCCACCTAGTACAGTACCTGATCCACCTGCAACAGGAGACTGGGTCCCCGGCTGCATTTCTTTCTCTCGACCAGGAGAAGGCATTTGACCAGGTAGACCACAGTTTCCTGGTTGGTACTCTGCTGCAGAGTACCTTGTTAAGATCAATGGATCACGGACAGTGCCCATTCCCTTCAGAAGAGGAGTACATCAGGGGTGCCCCATGTCCGGTCAATTGTATGTGATCTGTGTCGAGCCATTCCTGAGCCTTCTTCGGCAAAGTCTGACGGGTCTGGTTCTGCGTGAGCCGGACATGGATGTCGTCCTGTCGGCCTACGCCGACAATGTACTTCTCATGGTGACAGATCCCAGTGACCTGCAGAGGATGCACGAGTGCCAAGAAGTTTTCTCGGCGGCATCCTCCGCCAGGATCAACTGGGCGAAATGTTCCGGACTCTTGGTGGGTCAATGGCAAGTGGATGCCCTGCCGGAGGAGATGAGAGCTTTTGAGTGGAGCAGCAGATGTCTCCTCTATCTGGGAGTCTACCTGAGTCCTTCTGGGGAGGCCTGGCTGGCGAACTGGTAGGACCTGGAGACGTAAGTCATGGCCCGGCTGGGACGCTGGTCAGGCCTCCTCAGGGTGCTTTCCTATCGAGGCAGGGTGGTGGTCATAAACCAGCTGGTGTCCTCCATGTTGTGGTACCGGATGGTTACCTTGGCCCCTCCTGCTCCGTTTGTTGCGAGAATGCAGAGGAAGTTCGTGGACTTCTTCTGGGGTAACTGGGTCTCTGCAGTGGTCTTGAGCCTCCCAGTGGGAGAGGGCGGGCAGTCACTGGCATGCGTGCGTACGCCACCTCAGGACCCTGCAGAGATTCCTGTATGCCGAGCACCCTCCCAGGTGGCACGTGTTGGCAACATTCTTCCTCCAGAGGGGCTGCTGTCTTCATGAAGAGATGCGGCTACCACCGGCGGGCATCAGCCGTGCTGCTTTGCAGAGTCTGCCCGGACCTACTGAGAGTCTGGTATGTGGTTGCCTCAGGCTGGGAATCCCCCTCCTCTGGCAGAGGGCAGAGTCCTGGCCGACTCTTGCCCAACCTCAATGGATGTCGGTGTGGTTCAGGCGTGTGGAACCACAGGCTGAGCTGCTCGTTGGGCCCAGGCCCCGCAAACTTCTCCGAGAGCTGAATCCACACAGCTTGAGCCATCTCACCTCAACACCCACAATCCCATTCAGGGATGCAAGTAGGAGGTTCCTCTATGGGCTTCTGCTCCACACCCTCCACTTCCTAGCCCTTGTCCACTGTCCCGACATACCGTGGCAGTTGGTCTTTCCACCTGGAGGTGAGGGGGGTCCCCAATGGAAGTCCCTTTACGAGGGAGTTCTTCCCATGCACCTTGGGGATCTGGGGTGGAGGCTGCTGCATAGAGCGATGCCTTTAGTTTGTACGTGGATCTCGCAGCTGCACGTCACTTCTGCGGGCTGGAGGAGACCATGTACCACATGAACATGGAGCGTGTGAGGCTGCAGCCCCTTTTTGCGTATCTGCATGGGCTGCTTCTCACCTTCTGGTTGCATTTTAGCCCCACCTTATTTAAATACTGTGTGGTCATCCAGTAAGGAGGGGGCATATGGAGGGATGAGGATGTCCTTGTCAACTTGCTCCTGGGGCTGGTGAAATCAGCCATCTGTGGGTCTTGGAAACGGGTGGTGGCAGCATCTGCCCAGGTAGACTGCCCGGCAATGTTTAGGGGGTATGTTCGTGTCCAGGTAAACATTGAGGAAGAACACGAGCAGTGCACGGCGACCATAGAGGCGTTCTGGGATCATTGGGGTCCGCAGGGGTGTAATCACCATCATTGACAGAGATGGAAACATTGTGGTTTAAGGTGTATTGTCAATTTGTAGTGAAGTAATTGTGTTAGTCACTGTTTTGTATATATAACACTGAATTCGTAATAAAGATATTTTGTATAGGAAAAAAGGGGGGTCAGACACACTGTCCCATCACGTACTCCCAGAACACAATTTTCACAGAAGAATGGTTTCCTGTACAGTCAATTGCATTGGGTTGCTGTGAATGCCTTGGATAATAGTGTGACTGCAGGTTTCTGCAACACTGTGTGTCAGCGGACTAGCCCATTCTCCTAAGGCATCCTACTACCGCTTCCTGAGACGTAAGGATGAGATTTGGGTCCTACTTCAGAATCGTAACCAAAGGTGTAACCTCAGAACCCGGTGCAAGACTGCCAGGGTGGGCTTTGTGTATAAGCAGAGGGCAGCCACGAGCAATTCAGTGGGACGGCGAGACAGAGTATGGAGACTCTTTATCTTTCTTTACCGCTGATGTGCGTGACCGCAGTGCCCTGGGTCATATGTTGTGGATCTTTCTGTGCACCTGGGACTGCTCAGTCTGGTGGGATGCGGGTGAGCTTGGGTGTTCCGGATGCTGCACGTCTCTGCCACACTGTCTGCCTCTTCCACAAGTGTTCAGGTTGGGGAGTTCAGCAGAGTCACTGGAGGCCGCCAAGAGGGCGATTCACCTGTCGGACCTGGTGCTGCGTTTCTGTGTCACTGTCAGCCACCTGAACCGGGCCATGTATCTGGGCTGTGACAACCTGCTGTGGGCTGGCAAGGTGGGGCTGGCCCCAACACTGGACCAGGGCAAGTGGAGCCAACGCTCGTTCCGGTAAGCACTCCCTCCCCACAGCTTCAAAATTCATGTTAATGTCATCTTGTGCTGTCCTATAGCACAGAAACAGGCCCATCCATTCCGAATCAGATTCCCACCCAAACTGGTCCCATTTGTCTGTGTTCGGCCCATAAACTTTTCCTATCCTGTTCAAGTGGCTTTTAAACATTGTAATTGTACCCACGTCTCGTCATTTCATGATTCAAGATTGTTTAATGACATTTCCAGTACACAAGTGTAAGGGAGAAGAAAATAATTGTTACTGCAGCTCCAATGCAGTACAAAAAAAACACTGAGATAAAGAACACAACAATAATAAAACACAATAAATATAAATACATAAATAATCTTACATGGGTTGATTGTATGTCCATAAGATGATGCTGGGCACAGGAGTGCCTGTACATAAGGTGACAGTGACAGAAAATGATAAAGGTGGTGGTGGAGGTGTTGATCAGCCTTCCTGTTTGAGGACAGTAAGTGTTTTTGAGCCTGCTGGTCCTGGCGTGGATATGACATAGGCTCCTCCGTGATGGGAGAGGACAAACTGTTTCATGTAGCCACAGCCATTTGTGTGGAGAAACTCAGCACTCTGGTAGTAAATCCCCTCTCACGGTAAATGTATGCCCACTAATCCCAGTCTCCCCTTCTCTGGGAGAATCAGTATCTGGTTTATTATCCGTGGCGATGTCATGATGTGGAGGTATACTAGATAACCATATCTATCCCTCTCTACCAGGACACCCAGTCTCCTACAAGGGAAAACAGTACCAACCTATTCCTGAACACTCAGGCCACCAATACCAGTAACATTTCTGTGAATCTTGAAGCACACTGAGCTTAATGGCATCCCTCCTAAAGCTGGGTGACCAGAACCGTACACAGCGCTCAGTGCAGTCTCAACATCCCAAATCATGTACCATGATGAAGGCCAGTGTGCCAAACACCAACTTCACCATCTTCTCTACCTGTGTACTTTCAAGGAACCATGTTCTTCTACTCACAGCTCCCTCTGTTCTACTACACTCACCAACACCCAGTTGTTCACTGTGTTCACCAAACTGACACATTGCCATTCTGGTCCTGTACGTACTCCATCCCCAGCAGTAACTGCAGCCTCTCTGTTCTCTATTTGACTTGCTCCAGCCTCAAAGCCCCTTCCCATTTCGGTAGCACTCCAGCCCAAATATACCTACTCCAACCTCTGTGACACCCTCCAACCCTACACCTCTACCCCCTCTCTCCATCTCTCTGACTTCCGCAGACCTCCCCTACCTCTGTGACCCCCTCCAGCCCCTGCAACCTTCCTGCCTCCGTGACATCCTCCAGCCCCCTACAGACCTTCCCCCACTTGTCTCACCTTCTAACCCCTACACCCTCTCCCAGCCTCTATGACACCCTCTGAACCCTGCACCCCTCCCCCCTCATATCTCGGATACCCTCTGACCCCTACCCCTCTCCCAGCACCTCTGTGACACCTTCCAGTTCCTACCAGTTCTGTGGCACTATTCAGCCACTACACTGTACCCCCTCCCCCCCATCTCTTTGACACCCTCTAGCCCCTATATCGATCCCTCTGTCTCTGTGTCGCCCTCTGGTCCTTAGACCATTCCATCAATTTCCAGCCCTTGATATCTCTGCATCCTCCCATTCCAGATGCTATCAATTCCTTTCTCATCATGTCACTGACCTGAGCCTCAAGCTCTAGACTTCACCCCCACCCCAAAACCTTCCTACTCCTCTGCAGCATCCCTGTTTGGACAGTATCTTTGGGTCCCTCACAACACCCCCCAACCACCCGTGTCTCAGTGGTGTCAATGATGAGGCCACCCCAGCCAGCTCTGTCTCCGTGGATTCTTTCCACACTCCCCCTGTCATCTGCCTTTGCTCGCCCATCTCCAGTCCAGTCATTTTCCTCTGACATCATCATTTCTCTCCCCCGTTTCAGGTACTACCTCTTCGCTCTCATCTTGAACCTGAGCCGTGACGTCTATGAGCTGAGCGTGCTGGCGGAGCGAGAGGCGCCAGGCCGCGGGAAGGCAGCCGGGGTGGAAAAGGAAGGTGGGATAGTATTGCGAGTGCGGGCCCGGTTGCGGCTGCTCTGCTACGTCCTGTGGGCTAACCCCCCTCTGCTGCTGGACTTCCTGAAGAATGGCTGTGACATCTTCATCCCCCTGGACCGCCTGGGTTTGTTGAAGACCAACCCAGCGGTGGTGGCTTTCTGCGGCTTCTCTTCTTCTATCCTTTCTATCCTCACCATCTCCCAGCCCTGGCTCAAGCTGAAACCTTAAACCGGAACAAGGATTCCAAACCAGCCTGGCCCTGCTCGACAACAGGACACTGGACAATGGAGGGTTGTCACCTCTCTCATCACTGGCATGGGGCGGAGAGAGAAGTTTATCTCTTCCGTGACCTGCCCCTGCAAGTCTACAGAATCTACTTGAACAGTTATCATTTCTGGTCTCCAGAGTCTATTGAAGTGACTTCAGAACTGTAGCAACTATAGCCGGTGACTAAAACTGTGGCAAGCGCAACCTCAAAAGCTGTCTTGTGTAGTTGGCAGCGAGCGGGAGATAGTTACACCAGGGGCACGTCACTCCGCAAACTGAAAGCTTCTCTATCTGTACCCCTATCTGCTCATCCCATTTCCTGATGGGCATTTGTGTCAATGAAGATATTTTAGTTGCACATCTGGTATTAATTTCATAACTGCCCACAATCATTGTCCTCGATTCATTTCCGCAGCCAACCTGCCCCTTTAAACCTTCACATTGAACTTAATGTAAAATTGTCAAATTATTGTCACTTTCATGGGTATCCTTTTCCACGTTTATTCCCGTCCAAACACCGTTTGATCTGCTGAGTTCCTCCAGCATTTCGTCTGTTCATGATCTCTCATGTTACTGATAAATAATTCCATTCTTTTTGCAATGTTTATTTCATGTCAATTGACATCCACTGCCTTGGATGAGTTCAGAACTTGGAGAGTTGTGGGTAGAATGTTGAAACTTGAAGAAGGGAAACTAAAAGAAATGAATGGGTACAAGTCCAATCCTACCCTCCTCAGCTGTGCTTCCAGGGATCTGCAACCTTTTTGCCTCTGTGGGCCAGATCACATATTAATGAGCAGATGGTGGGCCAGATAAATGCCATTAAAAACTTGAAACATGGGAATTATCTATTTAAATACATCTAGTTATGTATTGCCTCAAATTAATGAATAACACATGCTAGAAAATCAATTATGGTTAAGTTTGCTTACCCCTGCAGTGGGCCACATGCTGGAAGTCATTTAAAAAAATTTGTTATCTGTCATATTCTATCTGTTGTAACTTGTAGGTAAAACCAATTTAATATGTATGCAGCACACTTTGCTTTTGAGAATAAAAATCTTTATTCAGACTAGAGTACTGAGAGCAAGGTGGGTCCCTTTTTTGTCAATATACACAGCTCCAATTTTCCTCCATCCCCTCGACTCCCTGGCTAGTGATGGTTCTCCACAATCAGAATCAGATTTAGTATCACTGACATATCATGAAATGTGTTGGTTTGTGGCAATACAGTGCAATACAAATTACTATGGGTTACATTAAGTGCAAAAAGGAGTAGTAAGCTACATTCATGGACCAAAGATCTGATGGCAGAGAGGAAGAAGCAGTTTCTAAAATATTGTGCATGGGTCTTCAGACTTTGTACATACTCCCTGCTGGTTGTAATGAGAAGAGGACATGTCTTGGATAGTGAGGGTCCTCAGTGCTGGAGTGGACTGGACTGTGCCTGTGATAAATCTGGCTATGTCTACGTCCTTCTGCAGCCTCCTTCAATCCTGTGCCTTGGAGCCTCCATAGAGCATAGTCAGAGTTACAGGCTAGACAGGCCTTGCCTACTAAGATCCCCAGCTAAGCTACTCCCACTTGACAACATCTCTCTACACCTTTACTATTCCTATACTAGCCTCAACCACTTCCTCTGGCAGCTCTTTCCATATACTGACCACCCTCTGGCTAAAAGAATTTCCCCCTAAGGTTGCACATTGGTTATTTGTCTGCACTATAGGTGTGTTTTTTTCATTGATTCTGTCGTGTTTCTTGAATTTACTGTGCATGCCCACAAGAAAATGAATCTCGGTTATGCATGGTGACCTACAAGTCCTTTGATAATAAATTTACTTTGAATTTTAAGGTTCTTATTAACTCAATATTTTCAGCAATCTCATTCTCAAATTTACACATTGCTAAAAGGTGGTTCCCTTTCTCCATGCCTCAATAGAAGTTCCAACCTTTTCAACATCTCTCCATAACTCCAGTAACATCTTCAAATGTCTTCATCACTGATCATGGTTAATGAAATCGTGGATTCACTTTGCCCACATCCTGCACTATCATTGTCAAATGACAGGACAATCCACCTCCATGGGTTAGTAATCCCTCACCTTAAATAGGCCACTTCTCATTCTGAAGCTTAACCCACTGATGCTAGACCCACACAAGCAATAACCTCCCAGTATCCACACCAATTGTCTTAAGTCTTTTGTTTCAACATTACCATTCTAAACTATTAACTCTTCTTGCCCAGTCCTGGAATAGTTTAAACTGCCCAGTTTAACCTCACTCCCAGCACAGCAAAAGCTTATCATTCATTATATGCAGAGGCAATCTCTACACACAGTCCCAGCTGCAGTCAAAGACTTCTCTTGGATTCAAGGCAAACAATGAACTTTCCTAATGATTCACTGCCCCACACACATTTGTTTTGTCAGCTCACTGTATTATCCCTCCCTTTGCATTTGGAACATAGCAAATTTGGGCCTCATCTCTAAAGGAAAATATGCAAACACTGGAGAGAGCAGAAGTTCACAAAAATGATCCTCAGGAATGAAGGGTGTTTGACATCTCTGGGCCTGTACTCAATGGAGTTCAAAAAGATGAGGGAAATTTTACTGTATGGCCTGGATAGCATGGCAGTGGATAGGAAGTGGAAGTGCGGGAGGCCAAGACCAGAAGTCACAGCCTTAGAATAGAATGATGTCCCTTTAAGAACAGAAGGTTGGATTTTTCAGCCAACGATAGTGAATCTGGAATTTGTCATGGAGAACTGTGAAAGTCACTGGGTATATTTAGGGAAGAAACTGACAAGGAGAAGACAGGAGAATGGGACAATTGAATGGCAGACCAGACCCAATGTATCAAAAGGTCGAATTCTGCTATATTTTATGGATAACGGGCTCCAAGGGTCGGAGACAACTCCAGCCCCAACAGAATATGTAATTGCTCAGCCGAAACTTAACAGAAGCGCAGATGAGTCAGGAGTGTGGCAGCTCGTCACAAGCTGCTCCCTGCCAGTCTGTTAACTACTATTATAATGGTTATTTACGAGATCCGTCCAACTCCAGTTCAAACCTGCTGTCACCCAGTCGATAGGTTGCACAATGACTGCAACTCAGCCTTGGATCTTTGGCAAAGCTTCATTTTATTACTTCCAAACTTAACATTTTCAAAATAGCATTCTCAAGTATAAACATTTACAAAATTCACAATTACCCAACTAAGGCATCAAGCAAAGGCACCAAATTCAAATTCTCCGCTAGTTGGGGGCAGAGGCTTGAAATGACACAGTGAATCTGGTGTACAAGACGAGAGGCAAAGCTAGATGTCTGAGTCCATGTGGTGACCACTGGGGTCAGCAATGGGAGCAGATGGTCAGTTGGCCACAGGTCACTCCCCAGTGCATTGGCAGCAACAGCAGCCTACCAGACACTTACAAGACAGTACACACTCTGGCAGACAGCAGTGTAGGAGACACATACATTCCCAAGAGAGGATGAGGCAGAATAGGTAAATCCTAACTAAGCTTGCTGGGTAGTTCTCCAACCAATAGTGATGCCTTTCATCACAGCAAAATGACAGAAAAGGTTTACAGTGCCAGCTCTGGCCTTCCCTCACAGACACGGTATGAATCCAACCGTACAGCCACACCACAACCCCCACCCCCCAATCAGCTCGTGGCCAGTTGCCGGTAGAGCTTGATGGTTGTTAACTGCACTTCAGGGTCACCGCTCTTCAGATCTAGAGCCTGCAGGAAATAGTCCAGAGCTGCCTTAAACTCCCCACACTCAATCTGCTCTTTGCCACATCTCACCAGACGCTCGTATTCCTCCAGCGTGGGATCTGATATGTGGCCAATACTGGGAGACCCTGTACCCGGGTCAGAGGGATTTCGCCCCAAGCTCTCCCATTGTCCCTTTGCAGGCTCTAGTCTGCTGTCCTCACTGGGAATCCCTGTACCAGGGTCAGTGGGCTCTGGTCTATCGTCCTCACAGACAGCCCCTGTACCCAGCTCAGTGTGCTCTGGCAAACTCTTCCATTTTTCCACTGTGGGCTCTGGTCTGTCCCTCACTTCTTTATCAACAGGACCTGGGTCGATGGGCCCTTTCTCCAGGCTCCTGCACTCCCCCAGTGGGAGTTCTGCCAATGACATTCCTTCCCTGGAAGTTTCAGTGCACAGACGAGTCAGTTCCAGCATCAGGCTCTCCAGAGAGGGGCGCACGGAACCCGTGCCTTCCCCAGGAGAGGGCTCAGCAAACTGACGCAGCAGGCTGTCACATTCGTCAAGTGTGAGAGGCAGGGAACCCCTGTCATCCCCTGGACTCCTGGCAGTCAACCCCGTCAGCTCCTGAATCACACTCTCCAGATCTGCTAGGCTCCCGTGTCCGCAGGACCGCTCCCTGCCCAGGTCAGGGGAAGGCTGCCCCACAACTGCCTGGGCAAAAGGTTCCATCTGCTCATTGGAACCGAGCTCAGGGTTGAAGGTCTCGCTCTCCTCCTCCTCACTGCCTGTAGTTGATGCCTGGGGCTCCTGTTCTCCCAGATCACTGCCACTGCCCACCAGCTCCTGGTCCCGTTCACCTCCTGACTGCTCGGCACTGTCCTCACCCTCCTCCTCCTCCTCAGAAGAGTCTTCCATTTCATCAAGGACAGAGCGGACTAGTGACCGCCGGGAGAGAGAGCAGACACTGGTATCATGCAGAGCGAGTGGGGGCAGGTTTAAACCCTTGGGCGTGGAAGCAGCAGGCAGGTCAAATGTTTCTAGCGGCCGGCCGACCACACAGAGTCCTGGCGAATCATCAGCTGGCTCCTCATCATCACTGTCAATCACTCTGACCCTGCCCTTCCCCCTGCTGAAGACAATGGGTGGGGACTCCTCGTTCGGATTGTCCAACCCGCCGTTCAGTGAGGGGCTTTGTGCTCCCACTGGTTCGGCAGCCCAGCTGGCTTCCAACACAGAACAGGCCTCCGGCTGGCAGGCCGCTCCGCTGCTTTTCTCCACCGTGTCCTCCAGTACCAGCTGGAAGCCAGAGTGAAGCAGCGATTGCGAGATGTTCAGCTCCGGGAAGGCCTCGCATTGGCTGTCGGTGGGGTCCGGGATCACCTTGCCCCTCTCACCGAGGCTGGGGTCCCAAAATACAGAAACAGCACCGCCCTGTTCCTCAGTGCCAGTGCCACAAGGTGATGGGACATTGGGCACGAACACGATGCTGTTATCCTCTCCGGAGTCCACTGGCAGTCTGGCCAGTCTGCAGCTCAGGTCAGACACCGGGTCCTCCGTCTCCCCGTCAGTCGGCAGATGCACCAGGTCTATGGGGGGTGGCATCTCTCTGAAATCCAACTCCGGGCCCTTTCGTCCTTCTCCACCTGCAGGGTAAAAAGACAGGCCCAGCATGAATGCCTGAGAAAAGACAAGCTGCTGTCAAACTGCCTCAGCAGGGAGCACAGTTGCTGGAGAAAGTCTGAGTTACAGGCACAAGAATGGCCAACTGGTTTGGTTGTCTTCATGAATGTGGCTAACTTCCCAGCACTTCCAAAAACCAAGAGCTCGAGATGGGATTCAAGGAAATATTTAATCTATTTATATAGATTAGAGATTCAGCCGATGGAAATATTGAGCAATGCACACAAAATGGTCAGGCAGCATCTACAGAAGGAATAAACAGTGGATGTTTCAGACTGAGACCCTTCGTCAGGACAGAAAATGAAGTGGACAGAAGCCAGAATAAATTGGGGGGGGGTGGGGGGGAGAATGGGGAAGAGTACAAGCTGTCAGGTGACAAGCAAGACCAGGTGAGGGGAAGGTAGTGGGTGCAGGAGAGGCATGAAGAAAACTGGGAAGTGATAGGTGGAAGAGGTAAAGGGCTGAAGGACAGTAGACCATGGAAGGAGGTGGGGCACCAAAGCAAGGTGAGGGGAAGAGAAGGGATAAGAATTAACAAATTCTTGAGAGCCTGATAACCTCCACCTTGGAGTACAAAGAGCTAGTGTTAAAGACTAGAGAACAAGGGAGGGAAATTAATTCAAAAAGAAACAGTTTTTATTCTGATGCCTGAGGTTGTTGATTGGAGTACTGCGCAGACGCAACAGAAGCCTTCCCGTGTAGGTCTGGCCTTTACAAACCCAGTCTCTGTTAAAGAGGTATGCCTAGTGGAGTGCTCAGGGTAGTCAGGCTTTGGCTCAACAGGGCTCAACGAGAACAGCTGGAGGCAACTTCATTCCTTATTTAAACCCTGAGAGAATAGGGGTTAATGGGCAGTAGCCAGTATTGCTCTGGAAACCAGATGTGGGATTTACAGAAGACTTCCAGCTACCCCAATGGCCACATCTACGGCAGGTGCATTGAGATGCAGCTCCTTAGAGACCATGTTAGGGAACTAGAGCTCAATGACCTTCAGCTTGTTAAGGAAAGTGAAGCAGTGATAGACAGGAGCTACAGGGAAGTAGGCAGCCAAAGGCTAAAGACAGAGGGTGACAGTCAGGAGAGGGGAGGAAAATGTCAGATAGTGGCCACTCCCCTCAACAATCTGTACTGTTTAGGGGGAAGCAACAGCAGCCATCCTTCTGGCACTGAGTCTGGCCAAGTGCCTCAGAAGGGTGGAGAACTAAAGAGGATGGCAGCAGTAAATGGGACTATAGTCCAAGGGACAAATAAGCAACTCTGTAGATGCAAAAAGGAAACACAGATGGCAGTTTGCCTTCGGGTGAAGGGTCCATGAAGTTTCTGGACGCATACTCATTATACTGAAAAGGGAAAGGGAGCAGCCTGAAGTCGTGTTACATATTGGTACCAACAACACAGGTAGAAAAAGGGAGGAAGTCCTGAAAACGGAATTCGGAGTAAGGAAGCTGAGAAACAGGACCTCAAGGGTAGTAATCTGGGGATTGCTGCCTGTGCCACACAGTGAGGATAGGAATAGAATCAGGTGGCAGATAAACGTGTGGCTGAAGAATTGGAGCAGGGGGCAGGGATTCAGATTTCTGGATAATTGGGACCTCTTCTGATGCAGTTGGAACGTATACAAAAGGAACAGGTTGCACTTGAATCCGAGAGAGAGAGCATTCTTGAAGGCAGATTTACGAGAGCTGTTGGGAGTGGTTTTAAATGAATATAGCAGGGGGGATGAGAACCAGCATGCTAGAACTGAGGATGAACCAACAGGCTTACAAGTAAATGATGGGTGTAACATGAATGTATGGGAAGACAAGCCAAATGCAGATAGAGCAAAGAATTAAACTGGTAGCACAGGCAAAATTCAAAAGGGCAAAGAATGCAGGATTGGGAAGTTGCTGTATTTAAATATGCTAAGCATTCAGAATAAGGTGAACAAACTCATGGCACAATTAGAGATTGTCAGTATGACCTTGTGGGCATCATAAGGAGGCTAGTTGGGAGCTGAACATTGAAGGATATACTTTGTATCCTTTGGCAGTGGTGTGGCTCTGTTGGTAAGAGATGGAATGACATCTTTTGAAAGAAGTCACAGAGGGTCCAAGAATGTTGAATCTTTGTAGGTGGAATTAAGAAACTGCAAGGATAAAAAGCCATTTGGGAATCATATATAGGCCTCCAAAATAATAGCCACGATGTAAGGTTGAGATTGCAAAGAAAGCTGGAAAAGGCATGCAATTTGTAATGGGGGGACTTCAATATGCAAGGGGATTAAAAATCAAGTTGGTGTCAGATCACAAGAAAGAATTTGCTGAATGCCTACGAGATGGCTTTTTAGAGCAGTTGTACTTCAGCCTACTCAGGGAAAGGCATTCTTAGATTGGGTGTTGTGTAATAACCAGATCTCATTAGAGAGCTTAACAGGCAGAGGCAAGGGTAGGTTCCGGTAAGTTTTGTTTTGTTTGTTTAGAGTAGAGAGAATGCCAGGCAGGATGTTGGAATGCTCCTCTTGCAGGATGTGGGAAGACAGGGAGACCTCCGGTGTCCCTGACAACGACACCTGCAGGAAGTGCATCCAGCTGCAGCTCTGAACAAACCGCGTTAGGGAACTGGAGTAGGAGCTGGATGACCTCCGGATCATTCGGGAGAATGAGGAGTTTATAGATAGTAGTTTTAGGGAGGTAGTTACACCAAAGGAGCAGTGCACAGGTAATTGGGTTACCGTCACGCGAGGGAAGGGGAAAGGGCAGGCAGTGCAGGGCTCTCCTGTGGCCATTCCCCTCAAATGGTATACCGATTTGGATATTGTTGGGGGGCGGGGGGGGAATGACTTACTTTGGACAAGCTGGGGCAGCCAGATCTCTGGCACTGAGTCAGTTCTGCACTGCAGAAGGGAGGGTGGAAGGAGAGGAGAGCAGTAGTGATAGGGGATTCGATAGTTAGAGGTACAGACAGGAGGTTCTGTGGTCGTGACAGAGACTCCCAGATGGTTTGTTGCCTCCCGGGTGCCAGGGTCAGGGATGTCTGATCGCATGTACAGCATTCTGAAGTGGGAGAGTGAGAAGCCAGATATCATGGTACACATCGATACCAGTGACATAGGAAGAACAAACGAGGAGGTCCTGAAGAGTGAGTATAGGGAGCTTGGCAGGGAGTTAAAAAACCGGACCAAGGGTGGTAATCTCAAGTTTGCTACCTGTACCATGTGCCAGTGAGGGTAAGAGTGGGATGCTCTGGAGGATGAACATGTGGCTGAGAAACCGGTGTAGGGGGCAATGTTTCATATTTCAGGATCACTGGGACCTCTTCTAGGGCAGGTGGGACCTGTACAAGAGAGACGGGTTGCACCTGAACTACAGGGGGACCAATATCCTTGCAGGGAGGTTTGTTAGTGCTATTGGGGAGGGGTTAAACTAGATTTGCAGGGGGATGTGAACCGGAGTGACAGCAGATAGTGGAGCAGGTGTGAAAAGAAATGTTAAAAGCTCATGCAAAGTCACAAATAGAAGGTTTGTGTGTGGTGGTAATAATTTTCTGAGGTGTGTCTATTTCAATGCGAGGAGTATTTGAGGGAAAGCAGACGAGCTGAGGGTGTGGATTGACACGTGGAATTACGACATTATAGCCATTAGTGAAACTTGGCTACAGGAGGGGCAGGACTGGCAGCTTAATGTTCCAGGGTTCCGATGTTTCAGACATGATAGAGGCAGGAGGATGAAGGGTGGGGGGGGGGGGGGTGGCATTGCTAGTCAGGGAAAATGTTACTGCAGTGCTCAGGCAGGACAGATTAGAGGGCTTGTCTACCAAGGCCATATGGGTGGAGCTGAGAAACAGGGAAGGCATGGCCACATTAATGGGGTTGTATTGTAGACCACCCAATGGTCAGCAAGAATTGGAGGAGCAAATCTGCAGTGAGATAGCAGACAACTGCAGGAAACATTAAGTTGTAATAGTAGGGGATTTAATTTTCCTCATATTAATTGGGACTCCCAAACTGTTAAAGGTCTGGACGAGTTAGTGTTTGTAAAATGCGTCCGGGAAAGTTTTCTAAATCAGTATATAGAGATACCAACTAGAGAGGATGCAATATTAGATCTCCTATTAGGAAACGAGTTAGGGCAGGTGATGGAAGTGTGTGTAGGAGGACACTTTGGTTCAAGCGATCATAACACCATTAGTTTCAACTTGATAAGGGATGAAGATAGATCTGGTTCTCAGGTTGAGGTTCTAAACTGGAAAGGTCAAATTTGAAGAAATGAGAAAGGATCTAAAAAGCGTGAATTCGGACAGGTTGTTCTCTAGCAAGGATGTGATTGGTAAGTGAGCGGCCTTCAAAGGAGAAATTGAGAGTGCAGAGTTTGTATGTTCCTGTCAGGATTAAAGGCAAAGTGAATAAGGCAATAAGGTTGTACAAGGCATCGGTGAGGCTGAATTTGGAGTATTGTGAGCAGTTTTGGTCACAATTACAGGAAGGATATTAATAAGGTTGAAAGAGTGCAGAGAAGGTTTACAAGGATGTTGCTGGGTCTTGAGAAACTGAGTTACAGAGAAAGGTTGAATAGGTTAGGAATTTATTCCCTAGAGCGTAGAAGAATGAGGGGAGATTTGATAGAGGTATATACAATTATGATGGGTATAGATAGAGTGAATGCAAGCAGGCTTTTTCCACTGAGGCCAGGGGAGAAAAAAACCAGAGGGCATGGGTTAAGGGTAAAGGGGGAAAAGTTTAAAGGGAACATGGGGGGGCTTCTTCACACGGAGAGTGGTGGGAGTGTGGAATGAGCTGGCAATTGAAGTGGTAAATGCGTGCTCACTTTTAACATTTATGGAAAAACTCGGACAGGTACATGAATGAGAGGGGTATGGAGGGATATGGTCCAGGTGCAGGTCAGTGGGACTAGGCAGCAAAACGGTTTGCGCAGGCCAAAAGGCCTGTTTCTGTGCTGTTATGGTCTATGGTTCAATAAAGGAAGCCTTTGGAGGCAGTGATCATATGATTGAATTCATACTACAATTTGAGAGGAAGAAGCACAACTCACACATATCAGTATTGCAATTGAATAGAACGAATTACAGAGGCATGAGAGAAGAGCATGCCCAGGTGGACTGGAGGAGGATACTGGCAGGGATGATGACAGCAGAGATGGCTGAAGTTTCTGAGAAGAGTTCACATTGCACAAGATAGACATGTCCCACACAGGAAGAAGTTCTCAAATGGCAGGGATTGGGAACCGTGGCTGACAAAGGAAGTTAAGGACTGCATAAAAGCCAAAGTGTGTACGAAGTAGCAAAAGCGAGCGGGAAGTTGGTTGATTGGGAAGCTTTTAAAATCCAACAAAAGGCAACTAAAAAATCTTTAAGGGAAAAGATGAAACATAAGGGCAGACTAGCCAATAATATAAAGCAGGATACCAAACCCCTTTACAGTTATATGATGAGTTGAAGGGAGGTGACAGTTCATAGTGGAAAATGATGCTGGTGAGGTAGTAGAAAATGGCAGATGAACTTAATGGACACTTTTCATCTGTCTTCACTGTGGAAGACACTAGCAGTGTGCCAGAGGTCCACGAGTGTCAGCAAGCAGGAGTAAGTGCCGCTGCTATTTCAAAGGAAAAGGTGGTAGGCAAACTGAAAGGTCTTAAGGTGGCTAAGTCACCTGGACCAGATGGATTGTATCCAAGTCCTGAGAAAGGTTGCTGAAGAGATATTGGATGCATTGGTCATTATCTTTCAAGAATCACATGATTGCAAACATCATTCGCTCTCGGAAGGGAGGAAGGCAATAGAAAGGAAATTATAGGCCAGTTAGCCTAACCTCAGTGGCTGGGGAAGTGTCGGAGTCCATTAAGGATGAGATTTCAGGGTACTTGGAGACCAATGATAAACTAAGTCAATGTCAACACTGTTTCTGTAAAGGGAAATCTTGCCTGACAAATCAGTTAGAGTTCTTCGAGGAACTAACAAGCAGGGTGGAAGTCATTTACTTGGATTTTCAGAAGGCGTTTGATAAGGTGCCACACACAAGGCTGCTTAACAAGATAAAATCCTATGGCGTTACAGGAAGGATGCTGGCATGGATAGCGGAATGGCTAATTGGCAGGGGGCAGCGAGTGGGGAATAAAAATGGGGCCTTATGTGGTTAGCTACCAGTGACTAATGGTGTTCCTCAGGGGTCAGTATTGAGACCACTACTTTTCACATTGTTTGTCAATGATTTAGATAATGGAATCGATGGCTTTGTGGCAAAGTTTGCGGATAATACGAAGATAGGTGGAGGGGTAGGTTGTGCTGGGGAAGCAATGCAATTGCAGCAGGACACAGACAAATTGGAAGAATGGGCAAAAAGGTGACAAATGGAATACAGTGTTGTGAAATGTATGATAATGCATTTTGGTGAAAGGAACAATAGTGTGAGCTATTATCTAGATGGGCTGAAGTTTCAAACAGAGGTGCAGATGAACGAGAGTCCTGATGCAAGACTTCCAGCTGGTTAATTTACAGGTTGAGTCTGCAGTAAAGGCGGCAAATGTAATGATGGCATTTATTTCAAGGGGAATAGAATATAAAAAGCAAGGAAATAATGCTGAGGCTTTATAAGACACTAATCAGGCCAGATTTGGAGTATTGTCAACCATTCTGGGCCCCATAGATCAGAAAAGATGTGTTGTCATTGGAGAGAATCCAGAGGAGGCTCACGAGGATGATTCCAGGAATGAAGGGGTTAACATACAAGGAGCATTCAGCACTTTTGGGCCTGTACTCACTGGAACTTAGAAGAATGTGGGGGCGGGGGGATCTCATTGAAACATACAAAATGTTGAAAGGACAAGATAAGGTGAATGTGGAGAGGATGCTTCCTATGGTGGGGGTATCCAGAACTAGAGGGCATAGCCACAAAATTGGGGGGCTACGTCTTAGAACAGAGAAAAGGAGGAATTTTTTTTTAAGCCAGAGAGTAGTGAAACTGTGGAATGCTCTGCCACAGATGGCAGTGGAGGCTAAATCCATGGGTATATTTAAGTCTGAAGCTGAACATTTTGTGATCAGTCAGGGCATCAAAAGATATGGTGAGAAGGCATGCGTATGGAGTTGAGTGAGATCTGGGATCAGCCATGATGAATAGTGAAACAGACTCAATGGGCTGAATGGCCTAATTCTCCTCTTATGTCTTATGGTCTCGGAGCAAATATGCATGGGATTAGTGTAGATGGGTAATAAGGGTCAGCATCTACAAGGTGGGCCAAAGGGCCTTTTTCTGTGCTGTACAGTACAGGATACTCTATTTGCTACTGAGTGCACAAAATCTCCAGATTGACTCCTGGGAAGGTAGGACTGTGGGCAGCCTGCATTAGAGTTCAGAATGAAAGGGGCTTTCACTGAACCATCTAAGCTGTCGGGGCTTGACAGGATGCATACTCACCCTGGGTTGTAGGGGACAGATTCAGGTAGGTCATTCAGGGTTGAGGAAATCTTTCTTCACACAGACCCACCGGAGAACCATGGATGCTTGATCGTCAGGTTCATTCAGACTGACAAAGGGTACGGCCCATCTCCCTGCGACATGGTGCCATTGTCATCAGACAACATGGTGCCGTTGTCACCCTCCCATCCTACTCAAACCCAATGGCAGCTCCGTTAACTTACAGCCCAGGTTAGACACCTCACCCTCCAACTCTCTGTCACTCGGCAGTTGTGTCAAGTCTTTGGGAGGCGGGGTTGCTCCGGAATCGGGTTCTGGGATCAGCCTTTCTTCGGTATCTGAGGGTAGAAAAGTACCACCAGCATGAGTGTCTGAGAAGACAGACCACGGTCAAACCATCTCTGTAGAATCCTGTAATTTACAAGGGACAGGATCACCCAAGCAATCTTAGGCTGTCTTTGTGGATAGGTTACGTCTCCAACACCTAGTAAAATGAGGAACAGGATCAGAGGAAATTACTATATATTGAAAACATGCTAAATAATGGGGAATGAAGGCTTATTAATCACTAGTGCTTTAATGATTGCTTCATGTCCTACCCCAGATAGAGGCAGGCAGTTGAAGGTTACATTGCAAGAGGGAAAGTGGACTCTTACCTCAAACTCCTCATTCTGTAGGGTCTTGTAACACTTCAAGTGAGGGGTTCTCCACCCTCCCTGCCCCCTAGCATCAGTGTCACAGGACAATTGAACACTAGGGTGAACCAACCTTCCACCCTGCCCCCAAGACCACCAGCAGTTAACTTATAGCTGAGGTTAAAACACTTGCCCTTTGTCTCTGTGTCGCTTGGCAGCTGTGTCAAGTCTATGAAAGGTGTCTCTCCAGAATCAGGTTCTAGGACCAGTCTTCCTATTCCTCCACCTTTACCTGCAGGGAGAAGAGAAGATAGCTGGCATGAGATACAACTACCTCACTAGCTGGCACACTGACCAGTTCCCAGAGGCCCAAGGGGAATGACAGGGAGGCTGTCCATTGTGTGGATTTAGGGGGATATGGGCCAAACACAGGCAAAAGGCACTGGCTCAATTAGGGAACATGGTCAGCATGGATGTCTGGCTGAAGAGCATAGCTCGGGGGACGTCACGTGATGACATAGGATCGAGACGTGGAAATCCAGCTCTCCTGTAAAAACCAATGAAATAAAGTTTAAGTGAAGAAGAGTTAATAAATACCTTCTAGAAACTACTTATAAACAATTCAGGACTATCTTTAGACATGACTTCTAAACAAAAATAGAAGAGAATTACTACGTTGAAGACAGCGCAAGTTGGCGGGGAAAGAGGCCCGGCCGTTTTGGCGGAGCCTCGTACTCAAATTGGATCTCTTCCCGGCTAAGTACATGTCGCCTCCGATGGTGCAGGGCAGGAGGCTGCGGCAATATCAACGGTCTCTAAGAATAAACAGCGGGAGCTGCACATGCGTGAAGAAACGAGTATGCACAAACAGGTGCAAACAAAACTACAAGTTCCAACTGTGACTGGAAGTGAAAATGAAAGTGAATCGGAAGTAGAATCAGACTCTCTGGAAAACACAGATGAAGAAATAGATGAAGAACAAGAACAGGAGGAAATTAAAGGTGGAAAACTTTCTGGAGACATAAGAAAAGCCCTGATACAAATAATGCATGAATTAAAAGTAATAAAAACAGATAGTAGAAATGTGAAGATTACGCTTGATAAGGTGGTGGAAAAACAAAAGAAAATGGACAAGAAAGTTAAAAAGTTGGAAGAAAAAATGGGAGACAACACTGAAAGAATGGACAAGATGGAAGATAATATCCTTGCCTGGACATCAGAAAGAAAACGGTTGTTGGAAAAAGTAGATGTGCTCGAAAATTTCAGCAGACGAAACAATATTAAGATTGTTGATCTTAAAGAAGGTATAGAGGGAGAAGATTCAATAAAATTCTTTCAAAAATGGATTCCTGAAATCTTGGAAATGGAAGAGGGAAGTCAATTAATTGAAATCGAGAGGGCTCATAGAGCTTTAAGACCAAAGCCCCAATAAGATCAAAATCCACGATCAATCTTGATAAAATGTTTAAGATATCAAGATAAAGAAAAGATCTTGAAAACAGCTGCTCAAGGTGCCAGAAAGAGAAATGGGCCATTGATGATAGAAGGGAAAAGAGTTCTTTTTTATCCTGATATAAGTTACGAACTGTTGAAGAGGCGGAAGGAATTTAATTCAGTGAAAAAAATCTTATGGGAAAAGGGTTTATAAATTTATATTGAGCTACCCAGCAACACTGATAATTTTTTTGGATGACGAAGAAGGAAGATTTTTTAACTGATCATCAGAAAGCGGAGGAGTTTGTACAAGAACTTCCTAATATTCGCGAGATGCGGTAAAGAATTATGGAAATGAAATGGATTAAAGATGAAGACTGAGATAGGGATCGGATTTGATGGACATTTATGAATAGAATATACAAGAAGAATATACTTTAAGTATATGATAGAAGGGAACAAGATAAAAAATAATTGAGGAATATTAATTGAGAGTAGAGATATTAATTTTTTCTTCTTCACTTATATACATCTTTTTTTGTTACAGGGGAGCTGGAGGAGCTTCTGATTGATTGCTGCAGGATTCAAGTGTGTAATCATGGCGATTGCCATGACCCATAAAACGGAGGGGGGTAATGTTGTGTTTCTATTCATTCACAACATTAGTGGGGGGGTATTTTGTTACTTTTTTCTTTACTATCTATCTTTCTTCTATTTTTCTTTTTTTGCCTGGATGATTGGGGGGAGACACATAGCAACATGAAGAATTTTAAAGAGATTCACAAGGTATTATGAATGACTAATTTACTCAGTTTTTTTAAGTTTTGAAGTTAATGGGCTTAATGGACCTGTGAAAAGAAAAAGAGTTTTAACATATATTAGGAAAATGAAAGGAGATATAGCTTTTTTGCAAGAAACACATTTAACAGAGACAGAACATCAGAAATTAAAGAGAGATTGGGTTGGAAGTGTTATTGCAGCTTCATTTAATTCAAAGTCGAGGAGAGTTGCAATTTTGGTTAATAAAACATTACCAATTAAAATACAAAATGTACTAATTGATTCTGCAGGGAGATATGTGATTATACATTGTCAAATCTTTTCAGAATTATGGACTCTTATGAACAGTTATGCACCAAATGAAAATGATGCAAAATTCATACAAGAATTTTTTTGAATTTGGCCGACGCACATGATAAAATATTAATAGGTGGAGATTTTAACTTTTGTTTAGACCCAGTTCTAGATAGGTCAACTAAGGCTGTTACAAAATCAAAAGTAATAAAGCTAACTTTATCATTGATGAAAGACTTAAATTTGATTGATATATGGAGAAGAATTAATCCAAGAGATTATTCATTTTATTCAAATAGACAAAACTTATTCAAGGATTGATTTTTTCCTATTATCAATGAATATTCAGGATAGAGTGAAAAGTGTGGAATATAAAGCGAGAATACTTTCAGATCATTCCCCCTTGATAATGACAATGATAATGATGGATAAGGAGGAATTGATTTACAGATGGAGATTTAATTCAATTTTATTAAAACGTCAAGACTTGTGATTTTATGAAAAAGATCCAATTTTTTTGGATACAAACTCATATTCAGTTGATGATAAATTTATATTATGGGAAGCGATGAAAGCATATTTGAGGGGTCAGATAATAAGTTATACTTCTAAAATTAAGGAATATCTGGTAGAAATAGATCAATTAGAAAGAGATTACAAAATTAGAAAAAGAATCCCAAAGATATATGACAGAAGAAAAACAAAGGCAACTTGTCAATAAGAAGCTACAATATAATACACTCCAGACATATCGAACAGAAAAAGTAATCATGAAAACTAAACAGAGATATTACAAATTAGGTGAAAGATCACACAAGATTCTTGCTTGGCAGTTGAAAACAGAGCAGGCTTCCAAAACAATAAATGCAATTAGAACAAGTGCAAATAAAATTACTTATAAACCTTTAGAAATTAATGAAACTTTTAAAAAATTTTACTCCGAATTATATCAATCAGAATCACAAAATGAGATTGCTGAGATAGAACAATTTTTATCACAAATAACTCTTCCAAAATTGAATTCGGAAGAACAGAAAGGATTAGATATGCCTTTTACATTAAGAGGTTGAAGAAGTTTTAGGATCACTCCAGAGTAATAAATCTCCAGGAGAAGACTGTTTTCCGCCTGAATTTTATAAAAAAATTTAAAGATTAATCCCTCCCTTTATGGAGTTAATATATCAAGCGGAAAGAACACAAACTTCCACAATCTTTTTCGACAGCGATCCTAATAGTATTGCCAAAAAAAGATAGAGATCCTTTAAAACCAACATCATATAGGCCTATCTCTTTGTTGAATACGGATTATAAAATAATTGCAAAAATTTTATCTAATAGGTTATCTAAATATTTACCGAAATTAATACATATGGATCAAACAGGCTTTATTAAAAATAGACAATCGGCGGATAATGTAACTCGGTTACTTAGCATAATTCATCTGGCACAAAAGGAGGAGGAAATGAGTGTGGCAGTTGCTTTGGATGCAGAAAAAGCATTTGATAGATTGGAATGGGACTTTTTATTTAAGGTATTGGAAGAATATGGGTTAGGAAAATCTTTTATAAAATGGATTAAAACCTTAAATACTAGTCCCAAAGCTAAAGTAGTGACAAATGGTCAAATTTCAACATCATTCCAGTTAACAAGGTCAACTAGACAAGGCTGTCCATTATCACCTGCTCTATTTGTATTGGCGATAGAACCATTAGCTGAATTAATTAGAACCGATCGAGAGATTGTGGGCTTCAGAGTTAACCAGGAGGAATAAGATTAATTTATTTGCTGATGTTCTGATTTATTTAACAAACCCATTGCATTCGTTGCATAAATTATCTTTTAGATTGAAGAATATGGGAAAATATCAGGGTATAAAGTAAACTGGGATAAAAGTGAAATTTTACCCCTTACTAAAGGAGATTATAGTCAATGTTGATTAGTAACTCAATTTAGATGGCCGACAAATGGAATAAAATATTTGGGTATAAGAGTCAATAATGATATAAAGAATTTATATAAATTAAATTATTTGCCATTATTGAAAAAATACAAGATCTTAATAAATGGATGATGTTACCAATAACATTAGTAGGTAGAGTTAATGCTGTAAAAATGAATACATTTCCTAGATTACAATATTTATTCCAAACATTACCAATACAACTGCCCCAGAAGTTTTTTCAAGAGTTGAATAAATGTGTGAGGAAGTTTCTTTGGAAAGGTAAGATGTCAAGAATATCATTGGAAAAACTGACAAGTAAATTTGACCTAGGAGGGTTACAACTCCCAAATTTTAATTATTGTAAAGCAAATCAACTTAGATTTATTGCATCTTTTTTTTTGATGAAGAAAAACCGGCTATCTATATTAGATTTAAGATAGGAGAAAAAACTATCTATATTAGATAAGATAGGAGAATGTTACGAATGTGCCGCAACTCTGAGGGGCCGAAGGGTATAAAATCGCCCCCTCCTTTTTAAGAATCGCAAGATCGCTATTAATTCGGGTCTGGAACCCAGGAAATGAGAGAGAATCCACAAGGTTTGGAATGTGTCCTGGCCTCAGCGAAACAAAACCATTGATAACGGCTATTGTCTCTTGGAGACGGAATTGAGTACTGTACTATTCATTGAAGCCCCGAGGGGATGACCAGAGTGAGCTGGTTGAGGGATTGCATCATCCCAACCTGATTGACATCTGAGTAAGGATAAAAGAGGGTCTGAGGGACATCCCCTTTAGAAGCACCAGGAGAAACGCTAGAAATCCCGTGACAGCGTTTAATAGCGACAGCCGGTGGGGGGCTTGTGTGCGTCCTTCCCTTGCCTGGGATTGGCGGGCTCGCCACGGAAGAACGGCTTAGCTAAAGGAGAGGCCACAAGTGAACGGCCACACCAACGAGACTCTGACAGATCAAAATCATAAAAGGAAAGCCGGCAAGTTTCTCAAAATCTCTCTCTCTCTCCAACCATTGCAAACCCAGCAGTCCCCAAAGGCTGCAGCCTGCATGAACTGAGTGACTTTTATATTTCCATCTGACAATACATTATGCTCTAGACAACGATAGAGTTATTTCTTATTATTATTATTATACCCACACTTTTAGATTTAGTATTGACGACGTATATTATCTGTATGTTTGTATTGATATTATTTTTGTGTATTTTTACTAATAAATACTGTTAAAAATAGTACCATCAGACTTCAACGGACCTCTCTATCTTTGCTGTTAAGTGACCCAGTTACAGGGTTCGTAACAAAGTGGGGGCTTCGTTTCGAGATTTGATACCAAATTGGAGGGCCAGTGAGTTGGGCTTTTAAGTCCAAACGTGGGTCTGGTTGCGTGGGTAGCCAGACAGGAAACCAGCAAAGATGGACGTGGATGAATTTATAGAAAACCCAACTCTGGAGGCGCTAGAGGCGGCCACAAAGTCGGATTTGATAAATATTGCGAAAGGACTAAACCTCGCAGAGGTGAGGTTGTCAATGAAAAAGTGGGAGGTGCGGAGGGCCATAACTCAGTATTATATTGTGAAGAATGTGTTTTCAGCTGAGGTATTGGAAAATACCCCTGAAAAGGTACCAGCTAGTGGGACGGCTCAGTTAGAGTTGGAGAAGTTAAGGCAAGAGCGAAGAGCTCAAGGGCCAGACCGAGAGGAGCAGTTTAATGTTAGTCGGGAGTTTAGGTTAGTACCTCCGTTTGAGGAGACGGATGTTGATAGTTATTTCTTGCATTTTGAAAAGGTGGCAGTGAGTCAGAAGTGGCCCAAAGATCAGTGGGTGGCGTTGTTACAAAGTGTGTTAAAAGGGAAGGCACAACGGGCATATGCGGCGTTGTCCATGGAGGAGGAGGAGTCTGAGAATTATGAGAAAGTAAAGGAGGCCATTCTTCAGACCTACGAATTGGTACCTGAAGCATATAGACAAAAGTTCAGAAATTTAAAGAAAGGGTGGAATCAGACGTATGCAGAGTTTCCCTACGAGAAGGGTGTGCTCTTGGATCGCTGGTGTGCAGCAGAATTGGTGGAAGAAGATTTTTGGCATCTCAGGGAGTTAATTCTGATTGAGGAATTTAACGGTTGTGTTTCGGATGATATCCGGATGTATTTGAATGAGAAGCCAAATAAGTCCATCTCCGAATTTGCTAGGTTCGCAGATGAATATGCCCTAACCCACAAGACAAAGTTTTCCTCAAATAAAAGTTACCAGAGAGAACGTGGGAACGGTAGAGAAAGCCCGCCGGCTGAGGCAGAGATTCAGCCGGGAGCTAGCGGTAAAATTGAGGAGGAGAGGCAAGTCAGCAGGAGAGGTCCTGGCTTGACCTGTTTTAATTGTGGAAAGGTGGGTCATATTGCATCCAAGTGCCTTGCTCCGAGGAAGGAGACAGGAAAATGGAAAGCAGCAGTCCCTATAGGATGTGTTGCGGTGATCAGTAAATCGACGAGAAAGCCCCAGGTAGACAGAATACGAGAGGGGTCTGAGAAATGTATTTCAGAAGGAACTGTGTCTGTGAAAGAGGGAGACACACCAGTTCCAGTGCGGATCTGGAGAGACATGGGAGCTGAACTGTCATTGATTCGCAGTACGGTACTAGGTTTTGGTCGCAAGACTGGAGAGGTAGCTTTGAGAGGCATAGGAAAAGGGACAGAAGCGGTGCCCTTGCATAGGATCATTAAAATTGTGAGCTGGTATCTGGACCAGTTGAAATAGGGGTGCGTTCAGAATTTCCGAGAACTGACGTAGACCTCCTTCTGGGTAACGATTTAGCTGGTGGTGACGTTTGGTCGGCCATGGAGCTGCCAAGCCAGCCTGTAAGTGTTGAGGACCCGCCCCTAGATTCCAAGATCTATCCCGCATGCGCGACCACTCGCAGCACGTCGATAAAGGCAGCTGAGAATGTTACGTCCGTGGCCCCCTCCTTTTCGAGAATCACAAGATCACTATTAAGTCAGTTCAGGAGACCCAGGAAATGAGAGAAAGACATGCAGAATCCACAAAGAGTTTGGAATGTGTCCTGGCCTCCAAAAGGCGGAACCATGGATAACGGCTATTGTCTCTAGGAGACGGGATTGTGTATTGAATACTGAACGATGCATCGAAGCCCCCAGGCAATGAACCGAGGGAGGGGGTTGGTGGAGGGATTGCATCATCCCAACCTGATTGACATCTGAGACCCTGTGAGTCAGGATAAAAGAGGGTCTGGGGAACAGCCCCTTCAGACCCACCAGAAGAAATGCTAGAACTCCTGTAACAGCGTAACAGCGAAAGCCGGTGGAACCAGCCCACGTGCGTCCTTTTCCATTTGCCTCGGAATTGGTGGGTCTTGCCACGGAAGCACGGCTTTAGCTAACCTCGAAGGGGAAATCAGTCCCCCAATGACTCTCGAAGGATTGACATCATAAAAGGAATGGGCAAGTTAAACCTCCGTCTTTCTCTTCAACCAAAAAGGCTGCAGCCTACAGCTTGACTGAACTAAAGTGACTTTTATATTTCCATCGGACAATACCTTATCCCCTAGACAACGATAGAGCTATTTCTTATTGATTATTATTATACCCGCGCTTTTAGATTTAGTATTGACGACGTATATTATCTGTATGTTTGCATTGATATTTTTGTGTATTTTATCAATAAATACTGTTAAAAATAGTACCATCAGACTTCAACGGACCTCTCTATCTTTGCTGGTAAGTGACCCAGTTACGGGGTACGTAACAAGAATGAGACCAGTTTAAAAGAGGCCAGTATCAATTTGGCCAAGACTTTTTTTACCGACCCTGTACCAAGAGGAGTTAGAGGGTGGTAAAACGGAGAATAGGAAAGTGAAAGAGAGTAAAGGAGAGGAGGTAGACCTACCCTTAGCCAGGAGGAAATTTATAGAGGCACGGAGTAAAGATGAGAAACAGATAAGGCTGTTTAAAGGTCCAGGGTTGGACATGGATGATCTGTCTGGTTTGGCAGAACTGTTCAAAGAAGTTGAAAATTTTAAATGTGTTCCCAATAATGAAATGAGGGCAGTCCTCGATGAAAAGGATGCCATTACCTTGAAGAAGTCTGCTGGGTTGGCAGATGCGGTTGTTTCAGCCCACGGGGTTGAGTTTACTCCGGAAGGGAGTTGCCCAGAGAGTAACTGGGAGGATCAGGGGAATTTAGAATTTGAAAAGGGTACGGGTATTGAAAGCCTGGAAGAGGCAGATGTCCCGTTTGAGTGTGTTCAAGATATGGATGCACGTGGTACTGAACCTAGTAATGGAGCTCAGAAAAAGTCTGAGGTATTTGATTCAGTTGAAAAGGAATGCAGTCCTTGTGGGTCAGATGGACTTGGTTCAGTGAAGAAAGGGTTATCCTTGGTACCAGTGGGAAGTGAGAATTCCCAGTTGTTTGTGTTCGAAGATGTGTTAAAAGTTAGTGAGGAGATAAAAGGCGGAGGTGTGAATCTTATTATTGAAGGAAAAGGGAAAAGTGTAGTTCCTAAATTGAATGAAGAAAATTTAAAGTCTGGATTGATGTCAGAAGCAGCAACCAGGCTACAGAGACAATGGCTTGATAACACGGTGCCTGCGAATCAATTACAGGTTGATTTGGAATGTAAAGGTGCCCCACACGCTATTGTTATTCAAGGGAGTGCTATGAAGAGGCAGAATTTGAAATGCTGTTTGAACAAAGAGGGATCGCTTGCAGAGTTTAAACTGAAAACTAACAGCATGAAGGGTCCTGAAGAGAAAACTAACAACTTGCTTAAAATTAAAGAATTGTGTGGAAATTTGGAAAATGGTCTAAGTTTGGAACACATTGTGGATAAAATAACTCCTATGAGCATGCGAAAGCCTATTCCACACTAGTATACAAGTTAACCACTTGGGAGTTAACTGGAAAAGGGGCGAGGGTTGACGGGATGCCACTTTAAATAACAGGATCCGGTTTTAAGGGATTTCGACAAAGCATGTGAATAATAAAGACAACCCCATGGAAGATTGACTGTTAAGTTTGAAAGTAACATAAAGATTAGTATTTGCATGAACTTTTGTAATATACACGTAAGCTAAGATCACAACTCTTTAGTTTTTGTTTGCTGAAGGAAAGGAATAAAAATAGCTGGTTATCAAATTGGAGTCTGATGCTACAAGAATTTATTAAGGTACAAGATGTTAAGATATTAAAGGAAGTGACAATGTAATCGTTAACTGTTTAGATGCTGAATGGAATGTATAACTGTATTACTCGGTAGTGAAAAAAAAAACTCTTTTGTATTGTGTTAGATTCTGAAAATCCTGTAAGACTCTGTATTAATTCATTTTTACCGGTGGTAAAAATCTTAGAAGGGGGTGTTACGAATGTGCCGCAACTCTGAGGGGCCAAAGGGTACAAAGTTGCCCCCTCCTTTTTGAGAATCGCAAGATCGCTATTAATTCAGGTCTGGGACCCAGGAAATGAGAGAGAATCCACAAGGTTTGGAATGTGTCCTGGCCTCAGCGAAACAAAACCATTGATAACGGCTATTATCTCTTGGAGACGGAATTGTGTATTCAGTACTGTACTATTCATTGAAGCCCCTCAGGGGACGACCAGAGTGGGCTGGTTGAGGGATTGCATCATCCCAACCTGATTGACATCTGAGACCCCATGAGTAAGGATAAAAGAGGGTCTGGGGAACAACCCCTTTAGACGCACCAGGAGAAACGCTAGAAATCCCGTGACAGCGTTTAATAGCGACAGCCGGTGGGGGGCTTGTGTGCGACCTTCCCTTGCCTGGGATTGGCGGGCTCGCCACGGAAGAACGGCTTAGCTAAAGGAGAGGCCACAAGTGAACGGCCACACCAACGAGACTCTGACGGATCGAAATCATAAAAGGAAAGCCGGCAAGTTTCTCAAAATCTCTCTCTCTCCAACCATTGCAAACCCAGCAGTCCCCAAAGGCTGCAGCCTGCATGAACTGAGTGACTTTTATATTTCCATTGGACAATACATTATCCCCTAGACAACGATAGAGCTATTTCTTATTGATTATTATTATACCCGCACTTTTAGATTTAGTATTGATGACATATATATTATCTGTATGTTTGCATTGATATTATTTTTGTGTATTTTTACTAATAAATACTGTTAAAAGTAGTACCATCAGACTTCAACGGACCTCTCTATCTTTGCTGGTAAGTGACCCAGTTACGGGGTTCGTAACAAGAAAATATACCAGAAGATTTTATATATAAATGGAATCCAAATGGATACGGGAAAAGAATCTCTTTTATTAAAACATTTGATCGATTTATGGAATAAGGTAAATGTGGATGATGAGATAAAGAAATCTTTATTAGCAAAGAGAACCCTAATTCAAAATAGACTTATTCCTTTTACAATGGATAATCAACTTTTATATAACTGATTTCAAAAAGGGATCAGATATATAGGTGACTGTTTTGAAGGAGGTATATTGATGTCGTTTGATCAATTAAAGAATAAATATAAAATATCAAATAACACTTTTCTGTTATTTTCAATTAAAGGCCTATTTAAGAGATAAACTGGGTCAAACAATGTTAATGCCAAAACCTAATGAAATAGAAACTTTAATTCAAAAAGGAAAAATTAAAAAAATTTACGTCTAGTATGCATAATTTGATTCAAAAACAGACAATTAAACCAGGAATTCATAAGTCAAGACAAAAAAGGGAAACTGATTTGAATGTTAAAATTGATGAAAAAAATTGTTCAAGACTATGTCTTGATAGTATGACAAATACAATAAATGTCCAACTTAGATTAGTACAATACAATTTTTTACATCAATTATATATTACACCACAAAAAATAAACAGATTAAACCCAAATTTATCTGACCAATGTTTCCGATGTAATCAAGAAATCGGTACTTTTTTTTTTACACTCTACTTGGTCTTGTTTTAAAATTCAAACTTTTTGGATAAATCTAAGACTTTTACTGGAACAAATTATTGGAATACAATTTCCACATAGCCCAATATTATTTTTATTAGGCGATATTGAAGGGATAATACCAAAACCTAAATTGAATAAATATCAGAAAAAATTTATAAAAATTGCATTGGCAGTAGCCAAAAAAGCTACTGCAGTTACTTGGAAATCAGATTCATCTTAACTATGGACTGTTGGAATAATGAAATACATAGCTGCATTCCACTTGAAAAAATTACTTATAATTTAAGAAATGAATATGATATATTTTTTGAAAATTTGGCACCCCTATCTACAAAAGATAGGATTAAATATATAGGTCCTTTGAAGATAAAATTATTAGTTATTTGGGGGGAAAATAAAGATATATACTAAAGTTATTTTGAACTCCATGGAGCATGTGGGGATCCTCCGATTTTTTTTTCTTCTTTTTTCTTTTTTTTAAAACAGGGATGTTAAGGGGGGGGGAAGGGTTAACGGGAGGGGGAGGGCTAATATTAATTTTCATTACTCTATTATTCTATTCATTTTATGTAATTCTCCTAAAAATTTAATTAAAAATATATATTAAAAAAGAGCATAGCTCAATATCTAAAGTGCCTTCCACACAATCCCATAAACTTTACAATGAGGTTCAGAACTGAACATTTGAAATATCACCAGTGCAGAAAACATCCCATTCACATCAGATGTTGGAAATGGGATGAATTTTGGTGAAGGGGACCATAAACAGCTCCCTTGCTCCACAGCATCACACACCAATAGGCACTGCTCACACTGCACTCAGGCACCGAAAGCAGTTTTGAGCCCTTTATCCAA
The DNA here is from genome assembly GCF_048418815.1 of Hemitrygon akajei. Lineage (NCBI taxonomy): Eukaryota > Metazoa > Chordata > Chondrichthyes > Myliobatiformes > Dasyatidae > Hemitrygon > Hemitrygon akajei. The sequence continues at coordinate 101,244,627 of NC_133134.1, read as the reverse complement.
GAAAGGATGTGCTGGCATTCAAGTCCACAGAACTCTCATGAGAATGAAAGGATTAACGTATGAGGAGCGCTTGATGGCTCCAGGCCTGTACTCGCTAGAGAAAATTATTCAAACCTATTGAATATTAAAAAGGTTAGTGGATGTGAAGATGATATTTCCTATAGTGGGGGAATCTAAGACCAGAAGGCACAACCTCATAACAGAAGGACATTCATTTGGAACTGGGATGAGGGCTTTCTTTAGCCAGAGAGTGGTGAATTTGTGGAATTCATTGCCACACAGCTGTGAAGGCCAACTCATTGAGTACATCTAATACAGAGGTTGATAGGTTATTTTTTAGTAGATGCGTCAAAGGGTACAGGGAGAAGGAAATAGAACAGGGTTGAGAAGGATAATAAATCAGCCATGATGGAATGGCAGAGCAGACTTGATGGACTGAATGGCCCATTTCTCCTTTTACGCCTTATGGTCTTCGTCTGAAATTCTGGATGATCTCAGCATGGTCAAGCAGCATTGATGGACAAGAATAAATGGACAGAGGTGTCAAGAACCAGGGATCGGAGTACAAAGCCAGCCAATTGTTCCTGGCCAGCAGACAGCCCTGTTTTCTTTAAAAATTAGATTTACTCGTCACATGTGCATCAACAAATACAATCCAAGGAGTGGTGGAGGCAGCCCACTAGTGTTGCCATGTTCCTGACACCAAAATAGCAAGCCGGAACTTACGAACCATAATTTGTAAGTCTTTGAACTTATGGGAGCAAAACCGAGCACTTAGAGGAAACCCACGTGGTTACAGTGAGAATTGTCAAACTCCTTACAGACAGACAGCAACTAACCTGCCTTTGCTGGTGCTGTACAGAGTTACAGCAGCAGGAATTGACTCACCTTTGCTGGAGCTGTACAGTTATACTAACAGCTACATTACCGCACCGCCATACAGGAAATGAACAAACAGCTTTGTGCACACAAGTAGGACAAGGGCACAATAAGACACCACCTTCACCACCATGGGCTCAGTGAGGCACATTTTCCTCCTTTAGAATCACCAGTGGAAAAGCAAATTTGAGGAAGAAGACCAGCATACCCCTAGAAGCTGGAGGGCTGGGAGGCACGCCCACCTCCCTCTGCAGCTGCGATCCAGCTGCCACCAGGTCCTGCGCGAGCTGCACGCGCTCCTCGATGTACCGCTGCGAGGCTGGGTCGTTGACCGGGTTCTCCTCGTCTGGTGCCACGTCCTGCAAGTGCACCAGGTTGTGGCGGGTCACGCCAAAGACAGGCAAGCTGTGCAAGAATGTAATGTGCTGCTCCAGCACAGCGTCCGTCCCCCACTGGCCAGCGTGCAGAGTCTGCAGCTGCCTCTGGGTGTTCGAGTACCTGGGGTCCTCCAGCACAAACAGTTCCCTCAGCTCCTGTCTACTGAAGTACCGGAAAGGGTTCTTGCTCTCCCCCATCGACTGGCGAATCAGCGAATCTGTTGAAGACATACAACAAGGTTACAAGCTCCTCGTTAATTAGAGCTGACATTCCCCAGTGACACCCACACCCAACCTGAAGGCACCCAGAACACCCTGCACCAACTTCCCAGACAACAGTGCTTTCCACTCGAGTCTGCCTCACAGCACAGAAACAGGCCTTTCAACCAAACTGGCCCATGTCAACCCATCTAAGCTAGCCCCATCTTCCCACATTTGGCCCATATCCCTCTAAACAACCATCAGGATCAGGCTCCTGAACCAGTGTGGATAACTTCACTCTCCTCCATGCTGAACTGACTCAACTTCCATGGACACTACAACTCAGTATTATTTATTTACATTTTAAAATTATTTGCATGATTTGTCTTCATTTGCACATTGGATGTGTCAGTCTGTTATTTTAGCTTTCCATAAATTCTATTGTAATTTCTTTATTTTCCCATAAATGCCTGTGAAAAAGATTGCAATTTCAAGGTAGTATAAGATGTATTTTGATAATAAATTTACATTGAACTTTAAATCTTTCCCATCCACGTACATTTTTTTAAAATGTTGTTCAAATTGTATCGGCCAAATCATCGGGCACATTTGAAGTGGAGGTTGATAGGCTCCTAGCTACTAATGGCATCAAAGGTTACAGAGAAAGCAAGAGAATGGGGTTAGGAAGAAAACTAAATTGAGTTAATTTAATTACTTACATTCTTTATATACACGAGTAAAAATCTTTGTGCAATTTATAATAAATAGTATGTTCAACAGGATAGTCAATATAACATAGAAATATAGATGTGTCAGCATGAGTGAAGCAGTCTGGTGGAAGAAGCTGTCCCAGAGCCTGGTGGTCCTGGCTTTTATGCTGCAGTACCGTTTCCCAAATGGTAGCAGATGTAACAGTTTGTGGTTGGGGTGACTTGGGTCCCCAATCATCCTTTGGGTCCTTTTTACACACCTGTCTTTGTAAATATCTTGAATAGTGGGAAGTTCACATCTACAGATGCGCTGGGCTGTCCACACCATTCTCTGCAGAGTCCTGCTTTTGAGAGAAGTACAGTTCCCATACCAAGCAGTGATGCAGCCAGTCAGGATGCTCTCAATTGTGCCCCTGTAGAAAAATCTTAGGATTTGGTGGCCCACACCAAACTTCTTCAACCAGCTGAGGTAAAAAAAAAAGCTCTATTGTGCCTTTTTCACCACATAGCCAATATGCACAGACCACATGAAATCAACCATGATCGAATGACAGAGCCCTATGGCCTAATTTTGCTCCCATCTCTTATGGTGGTAATGTTTTTGCCTCAACCAGCGCATCTGACAGTTTATTCTACATATACATCACCCTCTGAACGATAGTTCTGTGTCAGAACTATTGAAATTTTCCCTTCTCACCTTAAACCTACCCCGACTAATTCTTCATTCCTCCACTCTGGGGGAGAAAAAGACTGTATGCATTCACTCTCTCTGTGCCCATCGTGATCTTATTCCTCTGGAAAACCACCTCCTACGCTCTCCTGCACTCCAATAAGTCCCAACCTGCTCAACCTCTCCACAGCAACACACACAATGTATCAAAGCAGGTCAGGCTTATGCCCCCAGGGAGGGGAATAAGCAGTCAACATCTTGGGCCAAGGTCCTACACCAGACTATTCCTCTGACCCATAACGTGAGGAACTGGCCAATAAACACCAGCCTCAACAGGTTGTCAGGAATTAACATGGCATTAACCTTACACTTCGGAGGAGGGCTGTAGAACAAGTCAAAACTGCCCAATGCAGCAACGGCACCATCAAGGACATACAGAATATATAGAAAGGTGCCAGAAAAGGCCCATCATGAAGGATTTTGCCCACCCTGCTCAGACTGTCACACTCCCATGAGGGAGGAGGCCACGTAGCATCCACACCAGGACAACTAGACTCCCAAAAAAGTAACTTTCCCCAAGCTGTAAGGCTGATCAACACCTCCACTTTATTTCCTGTCAGTCACCTTATGTACAGCCTAGCAACACTTTATGGACATACAATCAATGTATATAAGCTATCTTGTGTATTTATATTTAGTGTTTCTTATTATTGTGTTAATAATAAAAAATTGTGTTCTGATTCCTTAAGGATATAGTCGTGGCCGGGGTGTGGGGGGGGTGCGTGGAAGAGAGGAGGAAGTAGCAGTGGGAGTGTATCCCCACCACTTATTAAATGCTCCTAATGGCGTGCATCCCAAGTTGCCTCTCACAACCAAGCCCAGCTTCCGGGCTTCACATACAGCTTAGCTACTAAACCCAGCAGAACAGTTTCTACTAACAGGAGTAGGGGCAAAGGCTGGTACTGCCACCTTAAAACCAGTTGCTTTGGGCAGATGGGGCTTGTAGGCCATGGTTAGCAGCTCACTTAGGAGAAGGAAAACTCCGATCTCAAACCCCCACTGCCTTGCATCTATACCCACACATGGGGAAGGTGTCGGGAGCCTGCTACACGGGCAACAGCTTGGTCTGCATGTTGTACTGCCCTGGCTTGCGCAGCACAGACAGGTAGGATGCAACATCCATGGCTGACCTCAACCAACGGAGGGCCTCAAGATTGCCCAAGGAATGGAAGACTACTGAGCTAATGTGGGGAAGGATGGGAATGATGGGCTGAAGTACAAATCTGTGTTGTACGACTCACACAACAGCCTCAGTCATACCAAGAGAGTAAATGCAGTAGAGCAGGAACTGAGGCTGCAGGAGTCTCCCTGCAGAGGAATCTGTTAGTCTCTGGAACTCGCTGCTGGACTGTGGACTAAAGCAAAGTTCGAAGTAAATTTATTTATCGAGGTGCACATGTCACTTATACCAACCAGAGATTCATTTTCATGGAGGCATTCACAGCAAAAACAAAGAAACGATAGTCAATGAAAACACACAAAAAGAAATATCTGATATGCAAAAGACAAACTGTGCAAATATAAAAAGAAAAGACAACAATAATTAAATTAGCAAGAGAGAGCATAAGATGAAGAGTTCTTGAGAGTGACTCCATAGGTTTTGGGAGCAGTTCAATGTTGAGGTGAGTGAAGTTATTACCATTGATTCAAGAGCCTGATGATTGAGTAATAATTGTTCCTGACCCAGGTGGGTGAGCCCCATGTACCTCCTTCCTGGTGGCAGCAGCAAACGGAAAGCATGACCTGAATGCTCCAGGTCCTTGATGAAGTGTTCAGGATCAAGGAGGGCAGTAGACAGGGAAGATATTAGGCCAACCGGCTTTTTCCACAGATGCTGTCCAACTTGTGATTTCCAGCATTATTTTTATTCAGATTTCCAGCTGCTTTTTCAGGCATTTTGGCTCTCTGGAGTCAGTGGTAACTGCAGATGCTGGAACCAGAGCACCAAGCAATATGCTGGAGTACTTAGTGGGTCAGGCAGAATCTGTGGGTAGCCCACACAGCATTGTGCGCTGTTCTGGCCCTATTACAGGTAGGATATAATGCAGATTACAGGTAGGCCTGATAGAGGGTCTAGGCCCAAAATGTTGACTGTTTATTCATCTCTGAAGATGCTGCCTGACCTATTGAGTTTCTCTAGCATTTTGTGCACATTGCTAGGATTTCCAGCAACCACAGAATCTCTAGTGTTTACAGGTAGGATATGGAAGTTTTGAAGAGGGTTCCGAAGAGGTTCACAAGGGTCCTAAGCACAAGATATTCTGCAGATACTGGAGATCCAGAGCAACATACAAAATGCTGTAGGAACTCAGCAGGTCAGGCAGCATCTATGAAAGGAATAAACAGTCCATAAATGAGAGAAAAGCTGTGGATGCTGGAAATCCAAGCCACGCACACAAAATGCTGGATGGAAAAGAGCACAGCTGACGATTCAGACTGAAACCCTTTGGCAGGACTGGAGAAAAAAGTTTTTTTTAAAGTGGGGGGAGGGGGAAGGAGAGAGAGAAATGAGGTGATAGGTGAAACCTGAAACAGTGGGGGTGGGGGGGGGGGGGAGAGAAGAGAGATGAAGTAAAGAGTTGGAAAGACAGGAGACCCTGGAAGAGCACCAGAGAGGCAATGGGTGGACAAGATGTGAGATACAGAAAAGGGGATGGGAAGTGGTGAAGAGGGGCATTACCAGAAGTTTGAGAAATCGATGTTCATGCCATCAGTTTGGAGGCTACACAAATGGAATATAAGGTGTTGTTCCTCCAACCCCAGTGTGACCAGATCATGACAGTGGACCAGGTAAACTTGAGGGCAGAGTGGAAGTTGAAGGCAAAAAGGATGAAGTCAATGAGTTCAGTATGGTTGCAGGAAGCAGCAACAATGCAGTCCAGGTAGCATTGGAAAAGTGCAGGATGGTCACCAGTGTAGGCTTGGAACATTGACTGCTCCATGTAACCAACAAACAGGCAGGCATAGCTGGGACCCATGCAAGTGCCCATGGCTACACCCTTTGTTTGAAGGAAGTGGGAGGAATCAAAGGAGGAATTATTTAGAGTGAGAACAAGTTCTGCTAGATGGAGGAGAGCAGTGGTGGAGGGGACATGGTTAGGTCTGGAGTAAAGAAATAAAAACTTTGAGGCTCTCCTGGTGGGGGGGATGGAGATGTAAAGTGACTGATGAGTCTTTCAGCACAGGTGAAGGGTCTCATTAATCCTTTGGCCCTTAAGCTGAACTGGTCTATGCCAACCAAGGTACCCACCCCATTCATCTACATTTGGCCCATATCCAGACCTGATGAAGGGTCCCAGTCCAAAACATCAACTGTTTGTTCCTCTCCACAGATACTGCCTGACCTGCTGAGCTCCCCCAGCACTTTGTGCATCCCTGTGAACCGTTCCTATCCATGTAACTTTCAAGCATCTTTGCTTTTTTAATGAGACACTTCAGCTGTTCTGAATGGAAGAGAAGGTGGCGAATATAGAGGAGAGGGGAAAGGGTAGAGTGAGCAAAAAGGTATACAGGTAAGTCCAGGTAAGGAGATGACGGGAGAGCCAAGAGGCCAATTTTGCATTGCCAATGATTCAAATTCAAGTTTATCTATCAAAAGTACAGCATACAGTGAAATGTATTGTTTGCATTAACAGCCAAATATAGATGTGCTGGGGGCAGACCGCAAGTGAGGCACACATTACCAAATAACAATTACTGCACGGAAACAGGCCATCTCGACCCTTCTAATCTATGCCAAACACTTACTCTCACCTAGTCCCACTTACCTGCACTCAGCCCATAACCCTCCATTCCTTTCCTGTCCATATACCTATCCAATTTTATTTTAAATGACAAAATCGAACCTGCCTCTACTACTTCTACTGGAAGCTCATTCCACACAGCTACCACTGAGTAAAGTTCCCCCTCGTGTCACCCCTAAACTATTGCCCCTTAACTCTCAACTCATGTCCTCTTGTTTGAATTTCCCATGCTCTCAATGGAAAAAGCCTATCCACGTCAACTCTATCTATCCCCCTCATAATTTTAAATACCTCTATCAAGTCCCCCCTCAACCTTCTACGCTCCAAAGAATAAAGACCTAACTTGTTCAACCTTTCTCTGTAACTTAGGTGCTGAAACCCAGGTAACATTCTAATCAATCTCCTCTGTACTCTCTATTTTGTTGACATATTTCCTATAATTCAGTGACCAGAACTGTACACAATATTCCAAATTTGGCCTCACCAATCCCTTGTACAATTTTAACATTACATCCCAACTCCTATACTCAATGCTTGATTTATAAAGGCCAACATACCAAAAGGTTTCTTCACCATCCTATCCACATGAGATTCCACCTTTAGGGAACTATGCACCGTTATTCCTAGATCACTCTGTTCTACTGCATTCTTCAATGCCCTACCATTTACCATGTATGTCCTATTTGGATTATTCCTACCAAAATGTAGCACCTTACACTTATCAGCATTAAACTTCATCTGCCATCGTTCAGCCCACTCTTCTACCTGGCCTAAATCTCTCTGCAAGCTTTGAAAATCTACTTCATTATCCACAATGCCACCTATCATCTGCATACTTACTAATCCAATTTAACACCCCATCATCCAGATCATTACCCAGTACAGATTCCTGAGGCACACCACTAGTCACCGGCCTCCAACCTGAAACAGTTATCCACCACTACTCTGGCATCTCGCATCCAGCCATTGTTCAATCCATTTTACTTCTTCAATATTAACACCTAAAGATTGAACCTTCCTAACTGACCTTCTGTGCAGAACTTTGTCAAAGGCCTTACTGAAGATCCATATAGACAACATCCACTGCTTTACCCTCGTCAACTTTCCTAGTAACCTCTTCAAAAAATTCAATAAGATTTGTCAAACCTGACCTTCCACATACAAATCCATGTTAACTGCTCCTAATCAGACCCTGTCTATCCAAATAATTATATATACCATCTCCAAGAATACTTTCCATTAATTTACCCACCACTGACGTCAAACTTACAGGCCTATAATTGCTAGGTTTACTCTTAGAACCCTTTTTAAACAATGGAACCACATGAGCAATACGCCAATCCTCCGGCACCATCCCCGTTTCTAATGACATTTGAAATATTTCTGTCAGAGCCCCTGCTATTTCTACACCAACTTCCCTCAAGGTCCTACGGAATATCCTGTCAGGACCCGGAGACTTATCCACTTTTATATTCTTTAAAAGTGCCAGTACTTCCTCTTCTTTAATTATCATCGTTTCCATAACTACCCTACTAGTTTCCCTTACCTTACATAATTCATTATCCTTCTCCTTAGTGAATACCGAAGAAAAGAAATTGTTCAAAATCTCCTCCGTCTCTTTTGGCTCCACACATAGCTGTCCACTCTGATTCTCTAAGGGACCAATTTTATCCCTCACTATCTTTTTGCTATTAATAGAACTGTAGAAACCCTTCGGATTTATTTTCACTTTACTTGCCAAAGCAACCTCGTATCTTCCTTTAGCTTTTCTAATTTCTTTAAGATTCTTTTTACATTCTTTATATTCCTCGAGCACCTCATTTACTCCATGCTGCCTATATTTGTTGTAGATCTCCTTCTTTTTCCAAACCAAGTTTCCAATATCCCTTGGAAACCATGGCCCTCTCAAACTTTTAACCTTTCCTTTCAACCTAACAGGAACATAAAGATTCTGTACCCTCAAAATTTCACCTTTAAATGACCTCCATTTCCCTATTACATCCTTCCCATAAAACAAATTGTCCCAATCCACTCCTTCTAAATCCTTTCGCATCTCCTCAAAGTTAGCCTTTCTCCAATCAAAAATCTCAACCCTGGGTCCAGTCCTATCCTTCTCCATAATTATATTGAAACTAATGGCATTGTGATCACTGGACCCGAAGTGCTCCCCAAAACATACCTCCATCACCTGACCTATATCATTCCCTAACAGGCGATCCAACACTGCCCCTTCTCTAGTTGGTACCTCTATGTACTGCTGCAAACATTTTACAAACTCAACATAGCACAGCACCAACATAGCATGCTTACCGTGTTCAGATCAACAGAGGCAAACCAAAATAGAGAGAGAAGCCCCTTACCTCCCTCCTACCCACTGACATGAGATGCTATTCGATCCATCTGCTGGTTGCCCAACCCTCTACCTCAACTCCAGATTTCATAGCCATCACCCCCAAAGGCTACATCTCCAAAGTTGGTCCTGCTTGATTGCTGTGGTAGTCTCTCCCCAACAATTGGACCTGGTGCTCCTGTCCCACAAAATGCAACCCACCAAGACAAGACACCGACCCACCCCTCCCACCGCCGCTTGCCCTGAGCTGCCATTGCTGGGACTCACCCTTGAAGATCTGCCTCCTATAGATCTTTTCCTCCACGCTGCCACAGGTGACCAGGCGGTAGATGAGCACATCTTCAGTCTGCCCAATTCTGTATGCCCTGTCCACGGCCTGGGCGTCGGTGGCAGGGTTCCAGCTGGGGTCAATGATCACTACCCGGTTGGCAGCGGTGAGGGTGAGGCCCACTCCACCCACCTGGGTGGTGAGTAGGAAGACGGAGCAGTGGGAGTAGCGCTGGAAGCTCTCCACCACCTTCTGCCGCTCAGGCAAGGCCATGGTGCCATCTATGCGGGCCAGCTGGAAGCCCCTGGCGGTCAGCACCCTCTGGACAATGTCCAGCATCTTGCGTGACTGGGAGAAGACCAGGGTCCGGTGGCCCTCCTCCCGCAGCCTCTCCAGTAAACCCAGCAGGAAGACCAACTTGCCCGACTCTTGGACCAGCAGCTCTCTGGAGACCCGACGGACGTCATAACTGTCACCATCACCCCCGTCCAGCCCCAGCTCCCCCCAGACCCTCCTGGACAGCAGCCTCGGGTGGTCGCACAGCTTCTTCAGGTTGTTGAGCTGAACCAACGGAGAAAGCTTGGTCTGCAGCAGCTCCTGGATCAGTTCAGATGACACAAACTTGCGGTAGATCTCCTCCTGGATGGGGCTGAGGTGGACCCACACAATCAGGTCGTTCTTTCGGCTCAGGGACAGCATGTTGCCCTTGGCCGCTGGCCTCCATCCCCCTGTTTCTGCCTCCAGGTGCCGCTCCTCCAAGTCCCGAATGCCCTCCTTTGTCCGCCGCAGGAAGTAGGGCTCGATCAGACTCATGAGTGTCTCGGAGATGCGAAGTCCCAGCTCCTTCTCTGCCGGGCTGGCGTCCTTTTCTCTCGCCCGGGTGATGGGGTTCTCATACATTGTCTTAAAGGTCTTCAGGGGCCCCAGCAGCGAGCCCTGGCAGGCGAAGTCAAAGAGGGTCCACATCTCCTGCAGGTTGTTCTGCAGGGGGGTGCCAGTCAGTAGGACCCTGTTCTTAGCCAGGATGGCGTTGACGTGCTTGGTGGTCTTGCTGAGTTGGGATTTGATCTTGTGTGCCTCGTCCAAGACCATGTAGTCCCAGGTGAATGGCTGGCCATCCAGGTGAGAGAGCTGCTCCAAGTTATAGATCACCAGCTGGTAGGTGGTGATGACCACCCCGCCTTTTCGCTGCACCTTCTCCAGGTTCCGGGTCCGTTCCGCCTTGGAGCCATGGAAGGCTGCAGAAATGGAGAGAAACGCGTTGATAAGAACAGAACATAGAAACACAGTTCAAAGATTAAAGTATATAAACTTCATCATACAGTACCCCAAGATTCATTTCTTGCGGGGATTCACAGTAAATACAAAAAGACAATAGAACCAGTGAAAAACTGCATTCAAGATGGGCAGACAATGTGCAAAAAAAATGAGTAATAGAGGACAGGAGATTAAGAGTCCTTGAAAGTGAGTCCATAGGTTATGGGAACAGTTGGTGAGTGAAACAGCGAAGGTATCCCTACAGTCCCTTCGACCTAAGATGTTTCGGCAACCTCTGTGATATTGAGGTCACTAATTCTGCTCTGCCTACCAACTAATTGTGTTAGAACATCCAGACATCTGCCCCTGCATACGGTATGACCTCCTTTTGATTCATTTGTCCTCTCTCCAGTTATACAAAAATCCCTTTGATTTCCCTTCCCAAATTGCATGCTTAATGTATTTATTTTATCTTACCTTTTTAATGTTTTCACACTGTCTTTTGCACATTGTTTGTCCATCTTTGTAGCTTTTCACTGACTATTCTGTTCCTTTGGAGCTTAATGTGAGGGGAGTCAAATTTACTTTTGAACTCTGAACCCCCATGTTAAACTCCATTTGCAGCGTTTTGCTCAAACCGCGAGAAACACGATGACCTCACAGTACAGTTTACCACACACTTTCAACAAAATCAGAGCGCTCCAGTGGATGATTACTGCCAGGCATAAACGGTTATTTCCAAGACAAAATCCCCAGCACTAATCATCCCTCCACCCTTAAAAATACTTATTCATTTCAGCTCTCTTCTATGTCAGCAGTTTCCGGTCCATGGTTCTATCAACCTAACACTGGCCTCCTTTCTCTCCCCAAGCCCTCTCAAACACCCCCACTCCAGCTCGAAAGCACATCAGGACAGGCCCTTTGGCCTACAACTGTAAGTTAAACAATTTGTCAGCACAGGAAACCTGCCCGTTTGCGGGTCTAACCACCTATTCAATATTGTTAACATATCCCTTTCTCCAACCTCCTCTGGCCTCAGAGACCTATCACTGTATGCAAAAATATCTTGCATAGCTCCTTTAAGGATTTCTCTTCTCCCCTTAAATCTATGCCCTCCAGTAAGTGCCATTTCTACCCTAGAGCAAAACATTCTGAATGTCTTATCCCATTCATGTCTCTCAATTTTAGAAACTTCCATCATAATCCCATCAAGATCAACTGTTTATTCCTCTCCAGAAATGCTCCCTGAACAGCTGAGCTCCTCCAACATGTGGTCATAGGAGCAGAATTAGGCCACTCAGGCCATTGCTTCTACTCTGCCATGCCATCATTGCTAATTTATTCTCCCCATAATCTTTGACACCCTTAATAATCAAATACCTATCAACTGTGGCTTAAAATATAACCAATGGCTTTGCCTCCACAGCCACCTGTGGCAATGAATTTCACAGGTTCACCAACCCCTCTGGCTAAAGAAATTCCTCATCTTTGCTCTAAAGGGACATCCTTCTGAGGCTGAACCCTCTGGTCCTAGACTCACCCACCATAGGAAACATCCTCTCCACATCCACTTTCTGGGCTTTTCAATATTCAGTAGGTTTCAATGAGATCCTTCCCCATTCTTCTAAGCTTAGACCAGAGACATCAAAAGCTCCTCATACATCAGTCAACACTTTCATTCCCAGGAACATTGTCAAGAGCCTCCACTGGGCACTCTCCAATGCCAGCAAAGCTTTTCTCAGAAAAGTTATGGGCTGAAAAATCCTCACAATACTCCCAAGTTCTGCCTGACCAATGCTTTATAAAGCCTCAGCATTACATCCTTGCTTTTATATTCTAGTCCTCTCAAAATGAATGCTAACATTGCATTTGCCATCCTTACTGTAATGTTAAGAAGTCAGCATCTCGTAGGCCGTTTGTGACCCTGGCTATTTTTTTGTAAGGGTCATAGCAACAAAGAGCTTGAGAAAAACTATAGAAGCACAAATGCTTTCTCATAAGATAAGCTGAGCGGGTGACATCATCCTTGGTATACGTAAGAAACATTCTGCTTTGTACCCCTTATGACACCTGCAAGATAAGCATTAAAAAGAGTGGCTATTTTCAAGGGCAGGAGGCTTTGACTGTCTGTACCCAGACATAGTGACAATTAAAACTGTTATATGACAACTTATGACTGAAAAAGTTAACAATACTCATCCGTACAGAAACTAAGGGGGTTAACCCACATGTATGTGTATGTGACTGTATGCATATAAAAAGAACTGTATTTGCTTCAGAGGAGAGAGACCCTCGAAGCAGCCTCCGAGGAAGAGTGCTTAAGGTGGGTTCTCTCGGGTAATTTGCTAATAAAGAGTTAAAGTTACTTTCACCGTAGTACATGATGTCTTTGCATCGGGTAGGTCGAAAGAAGTTTACAACATTACCACCAACTCAACCTGCAAGTTAACCTTCAGGGAATCCTGCACAAGGACTCCCAAGTCCCTTTGTACAATTTTTTCCCCATTTCAAAAATAATCTACACCTTTATTCCTTCTACCAAAGTGCATTACCATACACTTCCTTACGCGATATTCCATCATCCACTTCTGACTATTCTTCTCATCTGTTTAAGCTTTTCTGCAGAAACCCTGCATCCTCAATACTACCTGCACTCCCACCTATCTTTGGGTCATCCACAAACTTGACCACAAAGCCATCACTTCCATCATCCAAATCATTGACATACGATGCAAAAAGAATCTGTCCCAACACTGACCCTGTGACACACCACTAGTCACTGGCAGACAACCAGGAAAGGTCCCTTTTATTCCTACACTGTGCCTTCTACCAGTCAACCAATCTTCTATCGATGGTGCTTTTTTTGAGTTTTTCAGGATTTAGATTAATCTTGATCAACTGCGTAGTTGAGCTGAGATAAGTGTGGGAAGATAAATGAGGGCAGGACTTTCACAGTGAATAGCAGGGACCTACTAGCTTAGGGGTAGAGATGCATAGTTCCCTGAAAGAGGTGTCATAGGGCACAGTAGGGAGTTCTTGGCACACTGGTCATCAGTCAGGACAGTGGATATAGAAGTTGGGTGTCATGTAGCACTTGTAGAAGACATTGGTGAGAACACATTTAGAAAATCATGCAGATTCAGTCACCACACTATGGGAAACATCCCTTTACACTGGAGAGAGGGCAGAGAAAATTTACAAGGATGTTGTTTGGACTTGAATTATGGAGACAGTTGGTACTTCTCATTGGAACAAATTAAGAGCCCTGTGTGTAGAATACCGTGAAGGATCTCCCAGATTTCAGGACCTGATACAGGTGTACAAGATGATAAGAGGCATTGATCCTGTGGATAGTCAGAGGCTTTTTCCCAGGGCTAAAATGGTTGCCACAAGAGGACACAGGTTTAAGGTGCTGGGGAGTAGGTACAGAGGAGATGTCAGGGGTAAGTTTTTTTTTACTCAGAGTAGTGAGTGCGTGGAATGGGCTGCTGACAACAGTGGTGGAGGCGGATATGATATGGTCTTTTAAGAGACTTTTGAATAGGTACATTGGAGCTTAGAAAAATAGAGGGCTAGTAATAAGCCTAGTAGTTTCTGAAGTAAGGACATGTTCGGCACAACTTTGTGGGCCGAAGAGCCTGTATAGTGCTGTAGATTTTCTAGGTTTCTCAAACCCCTGTGCCCCCTCACCATACCCTTTCTGCTCCCAGACACTTTCAACCTTCCTCATCCCATCTCACCCTTCCCAAGGCCCACCTCTCCGAGCTCAGAACCCCTCTCCACCCCACTTCAAGGAACTTCCACACCTTTCCTCACCCCGATCACGCTCCGCCTGCCGGAGTGCTCACCCCCGCCCGCTCCCCACCTGAAGACCATCACCTCACCCTTGACTCGGAGCCCCGGCGTCCAGCTGACGAACTCGTCCATCCAGTTAGCTATCAGGGAGGCGGGCATCAGCACAAGTACGCTGTGCAACAGGCGGGCATCGAACATGCCCGAGAGGAAGGCAAGCAACTGTATCGTCTTGCCCAGGCCCATATCGTCCGCCAGGATACCGCCGCCGCGCTGTTCGGCATACAGGCGATGCAGGAAGGCTACGCCGCGCCGCTGATGCGGGTGCAGCCGCTCGTAAAGCTGGCGGTAGAGGCGTAACTCGCAACCTTCAACGGGCACCCACTCGTCCTCATCTTCACCCTCATCGTCCTGAGCCTCCAGCGCCTCTTGCACCTTCCGTATCCGCCGCTCCAGCCGCTCACTCGGCCGCAGCGTCATGGCCTCCGACAACAGGTCAAGAGCCGCCTGCAGATTGCCTGACCGCGCCTGCTCTTTAGCACGGGCCACGCACTTGCGGTACCGCTCTAGCTGCTCGGAGCTCAGGGTGCTGCCCGTCGGCGCCACAGAGCAGTCAAAGGCGGGTACACCGCCCTCCGCCGCCACCACCATCTTTATCTCGCGCCGCGGGTTGAAAACCGCACAGGCGCTCGGGAAGGGGGCGTGGCGTATGTACTAGCGTCAGAGCAGGAGGGTGGGATATTTAATGTGATAGGCAGATAATCGCAGAGCCGGGTACGAAGGGGTGGGACCTAGCTGTAAATGACAGGTCGATTATCCAGTCAGAAGGAACCGGTTAATTACTTCAGCCGTGGGAGGGGTGTTTACGGCTGGGTCAAAGGTGAATGTTTGGGCGAGTGCGCTGTCAGTGCGCAGGGAGGGAGCGGGGTCTTGCAGTGAGATGCAGGGACAGATGGGACCTAAGTCTAGCCAACATAGTAAGACGAGCCATAAACGTCGTGTCTGGACTGGGCAAGATCTAGGCCGGTTGGCTACCCCAGTCGAGGGGCGGAACCTGGGTGGTATCCTAGTGGCGGTGGTAGGCATCTTGAGGGAACTGCGGCAAATGCCAGCAGGGTCTGAGGCCCAAACCCAGATGTCTGATGCCAATGTTCAGTAGGTCACAGGGTAGGGCCAATCGTGGTCAGTAGGTCCCAAAGATTGAAAACTTAATCGGCTGCGTAACTGTGTGTCTTTGAGAAATTAGAGATTGAGGTTTGACGTGCATCAGGAGAACTCACAAGTAAGTAGGTTCACAATGCGACATTCCCTCAGTACTGCTCCCCTCTCAAAAGTGTGACCTCAGGGATCCCTAAGGCAGTCCAACGTTGAGTTCAGAATTAACTGGCAACTACTGCGCTGGTGCCATATTGTATGGGTCTCCGCCGTTCCTTTGGTTTCTATCTACTGCATGGAGATGGGGAGCTTGCTACATGGGCCATTAAGGAGATTGCTCTCCTTAATGGTACTGCCCTGGCTTTCATATCACGTAGATAGCTGGGACGCAGCACCCATGGTCGACCCCGACCAACGGAGAACCTCAAAGGTTTGAAATCATCCCACCTCTCCCCTCAAATGTTGTAACCTACTCTCCGAGTAATGGAATAATCATAACCCCTACCCTATCCTGTTCCTGTCTAGATCTTCCAGGTTTAAAAAAGATCATCCCTCAGTCTTTTAAACCCCAAAGAACACAGATCTAACTTTATCCCCTTGAGATAGAATCAGAATCACGTGTAATATCACCGACATATATCGTGGAATTTTTTAACTTAGCTATAGCAGTACAATGCAATGCATAATAATATAGAAAAATACGTAATTATATCAACTACAGATAGTATATACGTATATTAAAAGTTAAATTTAAAATAGTGCAAAAACAGAAATAATATATTTTTAAGTGAGAGAGGAACTCTTGACGACTAACAGCTCCATACACTGTGTCAGTGCAATGGTGTGCAGTTACAGCATGTTAGCTATGTAAACACAACAAACCCCGCGCTACTTTCCCTCCTCCCAAGGGAACTACGCCATGGACAGTCCAGCCCGGCTGCGGAAGGAGGAGAGTTAGGCACAGGGTTGGCTCCCGTTAAAAAACAGTACTACGGAATCGCCTTCAGAGACGTCATTCTCTTGTACAGGAAGGATCTTCGAAGATGATTTGCGGACAACTTGGAAGTGGGTCAGAAGAGAGGAATCTGGCGAGCTGGTGTCGGCGGCCTATGTCCTGGAAGGGATAATGTGCTTAAGGAGACTTTCAGAAGGGTCGGTTGTCAAGATTCATTTATTATCAAAGAATGTATAAATTATTCTACTTTGGAGTTAGATCAGCTTGTAAAGCCTACGGGGTCAGATTTAAAGAACCATCCCATTTTAAGTTGGATACAGGGTGCTCCAAGACAGATAGTGTCATATATCTATGATAAATTAAACTCCCAGAAATACATGCTCACATCAGGAATGAAAGCCTGGGATAGGGACATATCTGAATTGGGACAAGAAAGACTGGGATGCAATTTGGGATCATGCTGCCGGTGCTTCGAAAAACCCAAATCATCGGTATATACACTTGAAATTTTGTCATAGAGCATATCTAACACCGAGAATTAGACATCAAATGGGACTGGTTCCTGACCCATATTGCTCATTTTGCCTCCTCGGAACTGTTGGCTCTTTTATACATGTTGTATAGGAATGTCCAGGGGTTTTGGTTTGTGGGGGAAGGTTATCAGTACTCTTACAGAACTAACAGGGGTACAATTACCAATGGACCCCGCTGTACATCTTCTAAACGATGACTCCCACCTTTCCCTTACGGAAAAAGTGCGCAAAACTGGCTGGCAGGCCTGACTGCAGCTAAGAAGATTGTAGTCCAGCGTCAGAAACCTCCTCATGATATTTCAAGTACTCACTGACTTCGGAGCTTTTTGGACATTTCTTACCTGGAATTATCATGAGCAAGAGTAAATGATGCACGACCATACGCAATCTTAATGTGGACAAATTTGATATCTAACTTAAAAGATCTGTTAAAATAGGAATGCTCTGTCTGTGTATGCACTACTATTCAGTTGGTTGGTGGAAGGGAGAGGGGTGGGGGCAGAGAGAGGGGGAGGGGGATGGCGATGAGGGTTGGGGTGGCTGGGTTAAACAGTCAAAATGCAATTGGCAACTGGTTGTATTGAATGTAATTTGTTGGTGTTGCAATAAAAATTGTTATAAAAATTATAAATTATACAACCTTGAGATTTGCTTGCTCACGGGTTGCCACAAAGCAAGAAACGCAAAAGAAGCTCAATTAAAGAAAAAAATAAAAATAAATAAAAGACGACCGCTTAATGCGCAGGAGAAAAACAAATCATACAAACAAGCGAAGCAAACGACAGCAATCTAAACAAAAAAAAAGGTTGCAAGTTCATCCCCTCTTCGGCACAGCTATTAAAGGCAGGAACTCCATAACGCTGACTTGTACCTCGTGGAATTGAAGAAATTCCTGACGACGGGGGGGGGGGGGGGGGGGGCGTCTGTCTTCCCCTGCCTCTTCTCCTCGCTGAAAGGGGGGGGGGGCTGAAGAGAACCATTCTGGGTCTGCTTGACGGACAGGCAGCCGAGCCAGTGAGTGAGTAGGTGGGGCTTTTAAAGGGTTGATATTCCTGGTTTCGTCCCGCGTCCCGGATTCTGATCACACGTCTCCCCGTGGCTGGATCTCCCCCGGGCCTCCACTTCAAATCTGTGCCGGTAAGATGCTCCTGCTGTATGTCACTGTCAACTTCTCCCACTCCATAATAGCTGAATCCTTCCGCTTCAGAAGCGCTTACATCGAGAACCGATTGTGTGAGAATGATGAGACCATTGTGATGTATCGGTCGCGGAATTCTCTGTGGAACGTGTTCGCCTCATGCCCAGTACTTCCAAACACACATGGTTCTTCTCTTCCTAAGGTTCGGCTTGGTCCAGGCGTTTTTGTAAGATTAAAGATTAGTTTATTTGTCACCTGTACATCGAAACGTACAGAGAAATGAATCGTTTTTGAGTCAACGACCAAAACAGTTCGATATCCCACAAGTGTCGCCATGCTTCCGCCAACATAGCATGCCCTCAATTTACTAACCTACTAATCCACACGCTGTTGGAGTGTGGGAGGGAACCAGAGCATCCGGAGGAAACCCTCGCGGTCACAGGGAGAGATCCTTACAGGGGCGGAGGAACTGGATCCCGATCGGTGACAGCCTGCAGCTGTACAGCATTACGCTGGCCGCACCCCTGCCTTTGCTCTTTCCCGCTGAAATCCCCCGCAGTCCCCACCTGGGCTGTGTTAGAAACATAGAAAACCTACAGCATAATACAGGCCCTTCGGCCCAAAAAGTTGTGCTTAGAAGTTGCTAGGCTTACCTATAGCCCTCTATTTTTCTAAGCTCCATGTACCTATCTAAAAGCCTCTTAAAAGACCCTGTTGTATCCGCCTCCACCATCTTTGCCGGCAGCCCATTCCACGCACTCAGCCCTCTCTGGGTAGAAAATTTACCCGACATCTCCTCTGTACCTACTCCCCAGCACCTTAAACCTGTGGCCTCTTGTGGCAACCATTTCAGCCCTGGGAAAAAGCCTCTGAATATCCACACGATCAATGTCTCTTATCATCTTGTACACCTCTATCAGGTCACCTCTCACCCTGCTTCGCTCCAAGGGGTGTGGCGAATGTGCAAATGCAGGGGGGTTGTGAGTTCACGCCTCACCAAAGCCAGTATTAAACTTAGGAAAAGCATTATCTCCCAGAGGTCCGTTACTTGACGCTTCGGCCCATTGAGCCTATGCTGACTATCAATGTAGCTGTAGTTCGAAGTTTGAAAAGTAAATGTATTATTAAAGTCCGTATATGTTGCTATATACTACATTGAGATTAATTTCCTTGCGGACATTTACAGGAAAAAAACAAGAAATATGATAGAATGTATGCTAAACTATACATTAACAGGCAAAGACTAACAATGTCAAAGAGAAGACAAAATATGCAAATAAAAACAATGCTGAGTACAACGTGAGTTGTAAAGAATCCTTGAACGTGAGTCTATAGGTGTAGAATCAGCTCAGAGTAGTGGTAATAGAAGTCATCCATGCCGGTTAGTGGGCCTGATGTTTGTAGGGTAATAACTGTCCCTAACCCTGATGGTATGGGACCTAAGGCTTCTGTACCTCTTGCCTGATGGTCGTAGTGAGAAGAGAGCATGGCTTGGATAGTGGGTGTCCTTTATAATGGATGTTGCTTTCCTGTGGCAGCGCTCATGTACTCGATGACAGGGAAGGCTTTGCCCATGAAGGAATGGGCTGCACGCACCACTTCCTGGAGACTTTTTTCGATCCTGGGCAATTGTTATTTCCATAACAGGCCATGTTGCATCCAGTGAGGACACGTGTGTGCGTGTGTGTGCGTGTGTGTGTGTGTGTGTGTGTGTGTGTGTGTGTGTGTGTGTGTGTGTGTGTGTGTGTGAGTGTGTGTGTGTGTGTGTGTGTGTGTGTGTGTGTGTGTGTGTGCACCTATAAAAGTTGTCAAAGGCTTTGGTGACCTGCCGCAAATCCTGAAAAGGGCTGTTGTGCTTTCTTTAAGATGACACGTCCTGGTCCCAGGAGTAGTGTAACACACACACACACACACAAAATGCTGGAGGAACTCAGCAGGTCAGGCAACATCTATGGAATCGAATAAACAGAAGACGTTTTGGGACTCTTTGACACTAACCAGATCTGCGACACAAGAGATTCTGCAGACGCTGATTCTCTTGTGTTTATTGATGGATGGAGGAACTCAGCGGGTGAGGCAGCATCTATAGAGGGGTTTGGCCCAAAATATTTCCACCCCCATAGATGCTGTCTAACCTGCTGAGTTCCTCTGATGCTTTACATGCTAACTAGACCCTAACTAGTACATTCCCTATAATTCCCAAGTGGTTCCGATTAAGTACATTTAACGGTACCTATTTTATTTCTAACAGCGGATATCAGGATGGCGGTGCGGAGATCGTCGAACAGAACTCCTCGGGTAGGCTGTACCTGTCACGTGTTCACTGTGGCCTTTGCCCTTTGTCTGTAACCCAATGGTTGTCCGCAGAATCAAGAGGGAGGAAGGGGCGGAGAGAAATGGGGGAATCTCAGAATTCGGATCATCAGAAACGGTTTATAATCACTGACATACTGTATGTCATGCAATTTGTTTTGCGGCAGCAGTTCTGTGCAATACATAAAATACTATAAATTACAATAAGATATACGTATAGTAATTTATAAAGCATCGCCAGTTTTCAAAAGTGGGAGAATGGAATAGATTTAAAAATAAAATTATCATCCAGTTACATATATGTCACCATAAACAACCCTGGGATTCATTAATTATCGAGAACCTGAGATGAAGAGTCCTTGAAAGTGTTTCCACTGTGTGGGGACATTTCAATGATGGGACAAGTGAAGTTAGTGATGTTATCTCCTTTGTTCAAGAGCCTGATGGTTGAGGGGTAGTAACTCAGCCCGATATGGATGAGATGATGGATCAGGGGCACGAGAAGGAGGAATGGTGATGAAGGGAATGATAGCAGAGGGTAGACGAGAGGGGAGGGACGGAAGAGAGAGAGAGTTGGGATAAAAGGGACAGAAAAGATTGGAGTGGGAAAGGGCGTAGAGAAGGAGGGGAGAGAAAATAGGGGAGGGACAGAGACATTCGGTAAGGGTATGACGGAGAGGAGAAAGATATGAGAAAGAGGGAGGAGAGGGATAGTGGTATTGTGGGGGTGGTGATGAGGGGAGTGAGAGGAAGGGGGGAGTGTGGAGTGTTGGAAAGGAAGAGGCAGAGGGAAAGATGACTGATAGAGATAGAAGTAAAAGGTTAGAGAGATGGTAGATGACCGGCACGGTAGCATGGCGTTTAGCGCAACGCCATTACAGCGCCAGTGACCTGGGTTCACATCCCGCCGCTGTCTGTGAGGAGTATGTACGTTTTCCGCGTGGGTTTCTTCCGGGTGCTCCGGTCCTCACACATCCCAAAGGTGTACGAGACAGTAAGTTATTTGGCCACATGGGTGTAATTGGGCAGCGCGGGCTAGTTTGGCTAGTAGTTACCACGCTATGCCTCTAAATAAATAGAGGGATGGACGGAAGATGTTAGATGGCATAAGTGCCGAATGCCGGGAGGGAGTGGGTTCTGGGGGTGGGGAAAGTGAGAGGGAATGTGAATAGAGAATAAGAATGGTTGTGGGATCAGCCGGCGCCAGGGGCAGCAGGGGGACGCGGAGCTTAAGTGGTGGGGAAAGCAGCTATCCTGAAGCCGTAATGGAAACCACTTTAAATCCGGACCCTGCAGGAGCGCGGAGCATGAGATGACACCGAGCACTGAGTGCGGATGGCTGTCGGTGGGTTATCCTTAATAACCCTGGGTTCTATGTGTCCCTCTACTTCTCCCACATTCCCACCCCACCCTCCAGACCAGTGTCGTCCGTCGCTTCGGGGGGCTCCCTCTGGTCAGCTCCAGCACGCAGCTGGCGGTGGCCACCTACTCGGACATGAAGCGGAGCTTCTGGCTGACCCGTTCCGTATTTGGCCTGGTGGAGGGCAGTGTCAGGCTGGCGGCGCGCCTGGCGGCCAGGGGCATTCAGCCAATCCTGGAGAGCTTCGAATCTCAAAGTGAGTGGGGTGCGGGGGTTGAGAAACGGTACAGGACCAATGCCCGGCGCCGGTGGTGCGTACAATCCCTTTATGATGAAGCAGAGGAAGTGCTGCATATCTGTAGCGCCTGTCACGTCCCTTTCATGTAGCCCCAGAATAAATGAACGCTCCACAAGTCCTCCTCATACCTCTCCCTTCCCTTCTGTCCCCCTTTCCCCTCTCCCTCTAACCTATCCTCTTCCTCATTGCTCTCTCCACCTCTCGTTACATTCCCCTTCTCCACTCATTCCCTCTCCTTCTCCCCATCCCTCTTCCTTTCTTCCTTCCCCCTCCGCGAAACCTCTCCTCAACCATCCTCATCTCTCTCTCTCTCTCTCTCTCTCTCTCTCTCTCTCTCTCTCTCTCTCTCTCTCTCTCTCTCTCTCTCTCTCTCTCTCTCTCTCTCTCTCTCTCTCTCTCCCTCCCTCCCTCCCTCCCTCTACCCACCCGTCCTTCTCCTCCTTTTTCCCTTAGCCCTCTTCTCATTCGAGGAAACGCTTTGCACCTAGTGATCATAATGCCAGTAGTTTCAAAGTAAATATGGAGAAAGATAAGTCTGGTCCGCAGGTTGAGATTCTAAATAGAAGAAAAGCCCATTTCGATGGCATCAGAAAAGATCTGGTAAGCGTGGATTAGGACAGGTTGTTTTCTGGTAAAAAGTCTACTTGGTAAGTGAGAGGCCTTCAAAAGTGAAATTTTCAGAGTACAAAGTTTGTATTTGCCTGTCAGAATAAAAGGTAAAGATAACAGGTACCGGGAACCTTGGTTTTTCAAGAGATATTGAGACCCTGGTCAAGAAAAAGAGGGTGTAAACTGGTGTGGGCAAGTAGGAACAAATGAGGTGCTTCAGAAATGCAAAAAGAACACTTAAAGAAATCAAAAGGGCTAAAAGATGGCATGAGGTTGCCCTAGTAGACAAGGTGAAGGAGAATCCTAAAGGATTCAATAGATATTTTAAGAGCAAAAGGATTTGCAAGGGACAAACTTGGTCCTCTAGCCGATCAGAATGGTTTTTTTGCATCTGTATTTACTCTTGGAGGCAAGGCAGTATCGGCTTCATGGACCCTGTACAGACTACAGAGGAGAAGGCGTTTGCTGTCTTGTTGCAAATTAGGATGGATACATCCCCAGGGCCTGGCAAAGTGTTCCCTCGGACTTTGGGGGAGGCAAATACAGAAATTGTAGGGGCGATAACTATATATATGTATATCAATGGACAGGGACTGATTAAAAATATTCAGCGTGGCTTCATGCGTGATAAGTCATGTTCAACTAATTTTGTAGAATTTTTCGAGGGAGCTACCAGGAAAATTTGTGAAGGATTTGATGAGGTCCGGCATGAGCTTGGTCAGAAGGTTCAGTCGCTCGGCATTCAAGATGAGGTAGTGAATTAGATTTAACATTGGCTTTATGGGAGAGGCCAGAGGATGATAGCAGTTGGTTGCCTCTCTGACTGAAGTCCTGAGACTAGTGGAGGGCCGCAGGGATCACGTGTGGGCCCGTTATTGCTTGTCATTAATATCAGAGGTCTGGATGCTAACCAGGGTGACTAACCGGAACAGCAGATTTGTGGATGATACCCAGATCAGGGGTACAGTGGACAGCGAGGAAGACTATCAGAGCTTGCAGCCAGATCTGGACCAGTGGAAATGGGCTGAAAATGGCAGGTGGAATTTAATGAAGCCAAGTGCGAGGTGTTCCACGGCGGAAAGACCATCTAGGGTAGGTCTTACACCGTGAGCATCAGGCCATTGAGGAGTATGGTAGAAAAAAGGGATATGGGAATACCGGTACATATTTCACTGAAATTGGCGTCACAGGTAGACAGGGTTGTAAGGAAAACTTTTGTCACATTGGCCTCCATAAATCAAAGTACTGAGTACAGAAGATGGGACATTAAGTTGAAGTTGTATAAGATGATGGTGAAGCCCAATTTGAAATATCAAGTGCAATTCTGGTCAGTTCCCATAGATAGATATAAATAAGGTTGAAAGAGTACAGAGAACATTTACAGGAATGTTGCCAGGACTGCAGGACCTGAGTTATAAAGAAAGATTGAATAGGTTAGGACTTTATTTCTTGGGGACAATTGATAGAGATATGCAAAATTATGGGGGGTGTAGATAGGGTAAATGAAAGTAGACTTTTTCCACTAAAGTTGGGTGGAACCACAACTAGAGGTCAGGTATGCTTGGAGGCACATGATAAATTAGGACAAGGGTTAGATATGAAAGGTGAAAAGTCTAAAGGGAACATGAGGGGAAACTTCTTCACTTGGAGGGTCACCAGAGTGTGGAATATGCTGTCAGCGCACGTAGTATATAGGAGCTCAGTTTCAACATTTAAGAGAAGTTTGGATAGGTGCATGAATAAAGTAGGGGTATAGAGGGTTATGGTCCCGGTGGAGATCGTTGGGCGTAGGAAGTTTAAATAGTTTGGACTATTTGGACTAGATGGGCCAAAGGGCCTGTTTCAGTGCTGTACATTTCTATGACTCTTCCTTCCTTTGGTTATACCATTTGAAGATCAACCATTGATTTACCCCAGCAAATCCTCCCTTAGTGGCCCCATCTTTTTTCACTATTCTCCCCTAGAGACACTTCCAAGAAGCACTCGTCTCAGGCAGCCACTCCTAAGCAATGACCATTTCCAATCAGAAAGTCTACTGATATATCCTTAACAGTCAGCAGCGGACCCAAATCCGACCACTACAGAACACCACTAGTCATCGGCATCCAACCTGAAAAGGCTCCCTTTATTCCCACTCCTTGCTCCCTGCCAGTCAGCCAATCTTCTATCCATGCTAATATCTTTCCTGCAATATCATGGGTTCTTATCTTATTAAGCAGCCTCATGTGTGGCACCTTGTCAAAAGGCTTCTGAAAATTCAAGTAAACAATATCCACTGACTCTCCTTTGCCTGTCCTGTCTTATATTTCATCATATTCCAATGGATTTGCTAAGAAATAATTCTCCTTAAGGAAGTCATGCTAACTTTGTCCTGTTTTACCACGTGCCTCCAAGTACCCCAAAACCTCATCCTTCATAGTGGATTCTAAAATCTTGCCAACCACCGAAGCTAGATAATAATTTCCTATATTTTGTCTCCCTCCCATCTTAAATGAGTGAGGGGACTTTAGCAATTAGTGATATTATTGGCCCCAGGATGAATTTGTAACTCCCACTTCGCCTCTGTCCAGGACATTTCCCAGCCTGTCTCAGGTTGGTCGCAGTGCTAGAGCCTCACTGTCCCACTCCAAGCGATCACTCCTCCCACCCCAATGCAGGACGTCACCTGAAGCCAGCTGTTGGGTAGCGTGGAGCCTATGGTACATTGAGGGCCACCCGGTTGTCTAGTGTTGTCTCCTCTACACGGGGAGCGGGACACCAGTAACCCTGCAGAAGGAGGTGCTTGGCCTTTGCCAAGCGACAGAAGTATCCCGGGTTGTATCCCTCGGGACAGGGTGAAGCGCCTGTGTGTTGATGCTGTAATGTTTGACAATGATCTTCATTCACTGTCCACTAAGTAAAGTGGAACAAACAAGTTGCAAATATCTTCTCCCTCTGACATGGCGCCAGGCTACTAATTCATCCGTCTCGCTCCCACATTACGTAGTCAACTACAGCACCAAAAGCTTGTTTCACCAGCAGCACACCCTGTCTCTACCACCACCCCTGGCAGTGCACTCCATGTATCCAACCCTCTATATGTAAAAAAAAACATACCTCTGACATTCCCCTTATTCTTCCCTCCACTCACCTTAACCTCTGGTTTTGGTATTGCCACCCCGGGGAAAAGGCGCTGCCTGACTAGTCTGTCTTTGCCTCTCATATGGAACGATCTGTCAGAGGAAGTGTTTGTGGCAGGTACAATAACAACATTTAAAAGACACTTGGATGGCTGCACGGGTAGGAAAGGATTTGAAGGACGTGGGGCAAATGCGAGCATACGGGACTACCTTGCATGGACACCTTGGTCGTGATAAACAAGTTGGCTCTGAGTTACCCGTGAGTTGCAAAAGGAAGCCCTTCTTCCCAGAGGCATAATTTTAAGGTGATTGTAGAAAAGTATATTGTGGTAGATTTTTTACCCAGAGCGGTGGGTGTGTGGAACGTGCTGCCAGGAGTGGTGATAGAAGCAGGTGCATTACTGACATTTAAGAAACTCAGACAGGCATATGGATGACAGAAACGTGGAGGGCTAACTCCAAGAGTTAGATTGTTCTTGGAGTAGATTAGAAGGCTGGCACAACATCGCGGGCCGAAGGGCTTGTATTCTGTCGTAATGTTCTATGTTCTTCAATGGGGGTCTATAAGGGAGGAAAATTTTAGACTGATCTTAGTGTAGGTTAAGGAATCGGGATAACATTGAGGGACGAAGGGCCTCTACCGTGCCAGACTGAAGGGCGAGTTGCAGGGCAGGTGAGGGGGTGTGGTGGGGTTAAAGGAGAGTTGGAGGTGTATGATAATAAGAATGTGCCAATTTGGAGCCTTTATGGGCTGAATGGTCTCTCCCTTGTGGTAATACGAGTGTGAGTCAGGCGTAAACCTTCATGCAGTCTTTAAGCTACAGCGTCGTTAGTCTTTCACGCCAGCCCCAGGCGGTGAAAATTCCGGAGTTGAGCTAAAAAGGATCCCGTTGTGTGACTGCCCTTACCCACAAAACTCGTGCTTATCACACGTAACCGTGACTAAACTGAATCCCGAGATATCCTCCTGCTCCTAAGGTCACCGAGTTATACAAACTGCTGTTTTGTTGGCCTTAGACAGCAAACGGGTGTCGAAGATGAACCCCCAACTCCTCAGATTAATGGGTGGAAAGTCAAGGCCATGGGTCAAAGGGAAGACATTGGTTCCCTCCCCCAACCCACCGTTCACAGGGGAACAGGAGGCTAGCATTCATCCCCTAAGCCTTTCTCACCACAATGCAATCTGGGAGAAGCGATGTCGACGTTTCTCCCTGTAGATGCTGCCTAGCTGCCTGTGTTCTACCAGCATTTTGTGTGTGTTGTTGTTTGAATTTCCAGCATCTGCAGCTTTCCTTGTGTAACCTATCTGTACGTTAACCCTCCGCCGACCGGCTTTGAAATACGTCCACTCATCTGCCGAGTTCTGGCAGTCCCGACTGACATGATCCACGGTTATTTGAGGTTCGGGTTAGAGCGTCCGGATCCTCGCCACTCCCCCAACTCCTGCTTGTCCGGGTCTACGGTAGTTCTCTCCCCTTGCTCCGGACTCTACGCTCTCCCCACTGCCGACAAAACTGCTGCGGTCAAGTCGAACCGAAACGCTGCGCAAAAGGCAGGATAAACTCTCCACTGAACCCCTCGTGAACCAGCGTCGGACCCGTTATGCCTAGAGACAGCGCGGTTGTTAAATGGGAACTACAGAGGTAAATCTCGGGAGAGTATGTCACCTATAACACCACCACCATCCCGTTCCCGTCCCCGCAGTTAACGTCGCCAATGACGTCGCAGCCCACAGACTGGACAGACTGGAAGAGACGTTTCCCATCCTCCAACTTTCGGTCGATGAGGTAAGTGAGTGATGCACCATCAATAACTCACGCTGAGACGTAGGAAGTGAGGTATCGGCTTTTATTGACTGGAAGAATGAACAACACTACATCCTGGGGAATGAGGCAGGGCAACAGGTCACAGTCGCCTTTATACAGGGGTCTGTGGGAGGAGCCACAGGAGCAGTCAGCAGGGGTCTGTGGGAGGAGCCACAGGAGCAGCCCAGACAGGTATATCTAGTTCACCACAGTGAGGTAACACCAGACTCCCCCGGGTGTTCTGCAACCTCGCGAGGTGGGGGGAGGGGTGGCGGACCAACCTAATCCTGGGTGTGTCGGGTGGGGTTCCCTGTCCCAGCAGCCGTCCAGGAGACAGCTGGGATTCACTCCCAGTGGACGAGCGCCTCCCGCCGCCCGCAACCCCTTCGGTTCCACTCATCCGAAGCCGCTTGTCCACACTCACGTTGCCATTAAAACTTAGCAGGAAGATGGAGGATTGGAAAGCTTTTAAAAACCTACAGACAGAAACTATAAGAATCATAAGCAGGAAACAGATGAAATAGGAAAGCAAGCCAGCAGACAACATCAAAGTTTACAGCAGAAGCATTTTAAATATTTAAAAAATAAAAGAGATGAGAGTGGATATAGGACCGCTAGAAAATGAGACAGGAGAAATAATAACGGGGGACAAGGAGATTAGTATTTTACATCAGTCTTCATGTGGAAGACACTAGCAGTTTGCCAGATGTTGAAGGGTGTGAGGATGAGAAGTGAGTGCAATTACTATTACAAGGGAGAAGGTGCTTAAAAAAAAAAGTAAGGGCACATTAGTCACTCGGATCAGATGAACTGCAAGTTGAGGTTCTGAAAGTGGTAGCGTTAGAGATTGTGGAAGCATTAGTAATCATCTTGCAAAAATCATTAGACTGGCATAATGCCAGAGGACTGGAAAATTGCAAATATCACTCCACTGTTTAAGAAAGGAGGAAGGCAGCAGAAAGGAAATTATAGACCAGTTAGCTTGACCTCAGTGGTTGGGAAGATGTTGGTGTCAGTTGTTGAGGATGAGGTTATGGAGTACCTGGTGGCACAGGACAAGATAGGACAAAGTCAACATGGTTTCTTTAAGGAAACAGGTAAGCTGCAGATGGACTCAGACAGATTAAGAAAACGGGCAAGAAAGTGCCAAATCAAATACAATGTTGGACAATGCATGGTCATGCACTTTGATAGAAGAGATAAATGTGCAAACTATTTTCTAAACAGGGAGAAAATCCAAATATCTGAGATGCAAAGGAACTTGGCAGAACACCCTAAAGGTTAACTTGCAGGTAGAATCAGTGGTGAGGAAGGCAAACACAATGTTAGCATTCATTTCAAGGGGTCTGGAGCACAAGAGCAGGGATGTGATGCTGAGGCTTTATAAGGCACTGGTGAGGCCTCACCTTGAGTACTGTGAACAGTTTTGTGCTCCTTATCTAAGAAAAGATGTGCTGGCATTGGAGAGGGTTCAGAGCAGGTTCACAAGGATGATTCTGGAAATGAAAGAGGAACATTTGATAGCTCTGGGGCTGTGCTGGCTGGAATTTAGAAGAATGAGAGGGATCTCATTGAAACCTTTTGAATATTGAAAGGCCTAGACAGAGTCGATGTGGAAAGGATACTTCCTATGGTGGGGGAGTCTCGGACAAGAGGGCACAGCCTCAGAATAGAGGAGCATTCATTTAAAACAGAGATGCAGAGAAGTTTCTTTTGCCAGAGGGTGGTGAATTTGTGGAATTTGTTACCACAAGCAGATGTGGAGGCCAGGCTGTTGGGTGTATTTAAGGCAGAGCTTGACAGGTTCTTGATTAGACATGACGTCAATGGTTGCAGGGAGAAGGATGGGGAGTAGTCTGAGCAGGGGGGAAAAGATTCAGCCATGATTGAATAGCGGAACAGACTCAATGGCCTAAATCTGCTCCTGTGTCTTACGGCCTTATTCCACTGGGGACACCCTAATTCTAAACTTCATCAAATCTCATGTCCTTCACACATCACACCCCCCATCAATCCTACACCCCTCCCTGTTTCTGTTACACCCCTCCAGCACCTCAGCCCTCTCCATCTCTGTAACCAGGTCCAGCCATACACCCCTCCCATATTTAACCTTTCAGCCCCTACACCCTTCACTGTCTCTGTAGCCCCCCTCCGGCCCCCACACCCTCCCTGTTGCCATAACACCTTTCCATTGAAAAGATTGACCTACATCCTCCAACTTCCTTCACCACCAGGTGATCTCACACCTCGGAGAACCCATCACCCTCAGCCTGGAGGATGCACAGGAGCGGTTCACCCTTGGGCGGAAAGGCCTAATGAAGAGGACGACGGCTGCCATGGAAAGGGTACAAGAGTCTGTGTCTGGACAGGCCACTGCATTCCTCAACACAAGCCTGGGACAGGCACTGGAAGCTGGGGGGGTCCAAGTCCTGGTCAGGCTGGATCGAGCAGTGGACCACTACCTTCCCAACAATGAGGAAGATGGCAGTAAGTGATGGCGGTCAATGGCAGCAGTGTCCCATCACTAGACACCAGGATCCAACCATGGGTTTTCACCCCAGGGAGACAAGGCCGGTATTGGGTTTATTATGGGCTTCATTAGACGAGGTCAAAATCCATAGATTCCTCAAAGTTACTGCACAAGTTGACAGGGTTGTTAAGAAAACATATGGTGTGTTGGTCTGCATTAGTAAAATAATTGAGTTCAAGAGCTGCAAGGTAATGTTGCAGCTCTATAAAACTGGTTAGACTCCACTTAGAATTTTGCTTTCAGTTCTGGAGACCTCATTAAAGGAAGGATGTGGAAGCTTTAGAGCAGATGCAGAGGAGATTTACCAGGATGCTACCTGGATTAGACAGCATGTGTTATGAGGATAGGTTGGAGTGAAGGTTTGGAGCATGTTTGGTTCACTCTTTGGCGAATTGATAGAGGTATATGAGACTATGAGAGATATAGTTAGAATGGGAAGCCAGCACCTTTTCTCCAGGATGTCAATAGCCACTATATCTATTTAAGCTGAGTGGCAAAAAGTTTAGGGGAGATTTCAGAAGTAGCTTTTTTCACATAGATAGTGGTAGGTCATTGGAATGCATTGCCAGAGGCTGATACATTAAGGACATTAAGAGATTTTTAGGTATGCACGTGGATGATAGAAAAAAATAGGATTTTAGGCTGTGTGCAAAGGAAGGTTTAGATTGAACTTAGAGTACGATTATATTGGAAGAGATGACATTGTGGGCCAAAGGGCCTATACTGTGCTGTTCTATGAGACAGTGAAAAACTTTGTCATGTATGTCGTACTTACAGAAGTGAGTGTACCTGTAAGGAAAAAGTGCTGGAGAAGCTGAAAGGTCTGAAAGTGGTTAAGTTTCCTGCATCCCAAGGTTCTGAAAGAGGTTGCTGAAGGGATTGTGGAGTTGTGGTACTGGAATAGTTCCATAGGACCGGAAAATCACTAATATCACCCCACTCTTTAAGAAGAGAGGGAGGCAGGCAAAACACAAGAAATTACAGGTCAATTAGTCTGACTTTAGTCATTGGCAAGATGTTGGTGTTTATTACTAAGGATGAAGTTTCAGGATACTTGGAGGCACATGATAGAATAGGCAGAAGTTGGCATGGTTTCCTTAAGATAAAATCTTGCCTGAAAAATTTGGAATTCTTTGAGCAAATAATCATCAGGACTGACAAAGGAGAGTTAGTGAATACCGTATACTTGGATTTTCAGAAGGTCTTTGACAAAATGCCACACATAAAGCTGCTAAACAATGTAAGAGTCCATGTTATTGCAGGAAAGATACTAGCATGGATAGAAGATTGGCTGCCTGGCAGGAGGCAAAGAGTGGGAATAAAGGGGGCCCTTTCTGATTGTCTGCCAGTGGTGTTCTGCAAGGGTCAGCGTTGGGACCACTTCTCTTCACATTATATGTCAATGATTTGCATGACAAAGTTTATAGTTTTGTGGACAAGTTTGCAGATGATACAAAGATAGGGTGTGTTGAGGAAGCAGAGAGTCTGCAGAAGGACAGACAGGTTGAGTAAATGGGCAAGAAAAGTGGCAGATGGAATATAATGTATGCTCATACACTTTGATAGAGGAATAAAGGCATAGATTATTTTGTAAATAGGAAGAAAAATCAGGAATTGAGGTGCATAGGGATTTGGAAGTCCTGCAGGATTCCCTAAATGTTAAGTTGAGTTGGTAGAAAGGAACACAAATGCAATGTTTGCATTTATTTTGAGAAGGCTAGAATATGAAAGTAAGGAATTTGAATTGGAATTGGTTTATTATTTTCACATGTACTGAGATACAGTGAAAAGCCTCTCTTGCATACTGTCATGCAGATTAAGTAACAGCTATGGAGAAAATATAGTGCAGGAAGATAATAAAGCACATAATCACAACAGAGTATATAGTAGGGTCAAGTGTCTATCTAATCATTCCAGGAGACCATTCAATAGACATGACAGTGGGATAGAGGTTGTCCTTGAGCCTGATGGAACGTGTTTTCAGTCTTTCGTATCTGATGAGAGAGGGGAGAAGAGAGAATGTCTGGGTGGGTGGGGTCTTTGAATATGCTGGTCACTTTACCAGGCAGCAAGAATTGTAGACAGACCCCATGGAGGGGAGGCTGGTGTCTGTGATATGCTGAACTGTGTCTACAACTCCTTGCTGTTCTTTTGCAGTCACATGCAGAGTAGTTGCTATACCAAGCCATGATGCATCCAGTTAGGATTCTTTCTGTGGTGCATTGATTAAAAGATTGACAGGGACATACCAAATGTCTTTAACATCCTAAGGAAGTAGATGCATTGGTGAGCTTTCATAGCCGTTATGTCTACATGGTTGGACCAGGATAGACTATTGATGATGATCACGCTAGGGAACTTGAATGTCTCAACCCTCTCAACCTCAACACCATTGATGTAGACATGGGCATGTGGACAACCCCCCACCCACACTTCCTGAAGTCAATGGCCAGCTCTTGTTTTGACTTCAGGGGAAAGGTTGTTGTCATGACACCACCTCACTTGGCTCTCTATCTCCTTCGAATACTCTGACTCTTTGTTGTCTGGAATAAAGCCCTCTATGGTGATATCATCTGCAAACGTGTAGATGGAGTTGAAGCAGAATCTGGTTACGCCATCATGTGTACAGGGAGTAAAGTAGGGGTCTCCTGACACAGCCTTGTGTTTAGAATTGTGATGAAGGTGTTACTGCCTATCCTTACTGATTATGATCTATTTGTCAGGAGGTCAAGGAGCCAGTTGCAAACCGAGGTGTTGATTCCCAGGTCTTGGAGTCTGGTGAAGGGTTTCCTTGGAAGTATAGTCTTGACGTGGAGTTGTAGTGAAGAAATAATAGTATGTCTTTAATGTTCAGACTCTCCAAAGATAAATATCTACTCTAGACCCTTTTTGGTAGTAGGTAAATTGCCATGTGTCAAGGTTGTTTAGAAGGCTGGAGTTAATGATATGATACTGAAGCTTTATAAGGTGCTGGTCAGACCACATTTGGACTATTGGGTGTAGTTTTTGGCCCCATATCTAAGAAGGCATGTGCTGGCATTGGAGAGGGTCCAGAGGAGGTTTACAAGAATGATCCCAGGGATGAAATGGTTAATGTATGAGGAGCGTATGATTGCTCTGAAACCTACTGAAACCCATTGAAAGGGCAAACCAGAGTGGACCAAGAGAGAATATTTCCTATACTGGGTGAGTCTTGGACGAGGGACAGTCTCACAATAGAGATTTCCATTTAGAACAGAGATACAGAGGAATTTATTTAGCCAGAGGTGGTGATTCTGTGGAATTCTTGTCATAGATAGATGTGGAGGTCAAGTTATTGGGTATATTTATGATGTTATGTAGGACTAAATGTTAATATCCTTTATTAGATGTTGATTGATTCTTGATTAGTAGGGGCATCAAAAGT
Source organism: Hemitrygon akajei (assembly GCF_048418815.1). Lineage (NCBI taxonomy): Eukaryota > Metazoa > Chordata > Chondrichthyes > Myliobatiformes > Dasyatidae > Hemitrygon > Hemitrygon akajei. The sequence continues at coordinate 101,211,099 of NC_133134.1, read as the reverse complement.
TACGGGGAGAAAGCTGGAGAATGGGGTTGACAGGGATAAGTCGGCCATGTCTGAATGGCGAAGCAGACTCGATGGGCCGAATGGCTAATTCTGCTCTGATATCTTTTGATCTATTTCAAAGCATGACTACAACAGGGTAGTACAAGGGAAAACACAACAGAATGCAGAATGAAGAGAGAGCAGTGTGATCATTACCTCTCCATAGCAACACCGCAACCACTTTGAACACTTTGGGCTACAGTTGACTTTATAATTTTCTAAATTTGAGCTGTGTTACCTTTCTTGTAAATGTTGGGTGTAAGTAATGTTTAATTGATACTGTATTGTTCTTGTTTAATGCTGCTTATTTGGTGTTCTGTGTCTGTGATGCTGCTTCGGATTATGTTCTCATTACACCTGTACATATGTGTGGTTGAGTATATGACAATAAACTCGACCTTGACTTTGAGATAAACATTAATGGTGCAAGGACCACGATATAGTAGGATGCGAGGTCAAGAGTTCATCTTTAGCACACACAAATGCTGAGGAACTCAGCAGGTCCGGCAGCATTTATGAAAGGGAATAAACAGACCCTTCACCAGGACTGGAAATGAAGGGAGCAGAAGCCAGAATAAGAAAGTGGGAAGGGAAAGGGGTAGAAGGGGGCAGGTGATAGTGAGACCAGGTGGGTGGGCGAGGGGATGGAGTAAGAAGCTTGGAGTTGATGGGTGGAAAAGGCAAAGGGCCAGAGAAGGAATTTGATGGGAGAGGGGAGTGGACCTTGGGAGAAAGGGAAGGAGACTGGGCACCAGGGAGAGATGATAGGCATATAAGGATCAGAGGCCAGAGGCCAGAGTGGAGAATAGAAGAATGGGGAGAGGAAAAATACACCTGGAGTAGAACTCAACATTCATGCCAACAAGTTGGAAGCTGCCTAAACGGAATATGAGGAGTTACTCCTCCAACCTGAGAGTGGCCTCATCGTGGCAGAAGAGGAGACCATGGACAGACATGTCAGAACGGGAATGGGGATAGGAATTAAGATGTTTGGCCATAGGAAAGTTTACAAGGCAGTTGAGAGAAAGACAGTGCAAAACAAGACCTTAGTGTAAGGAAAGCCACTGTGGTCATTTTCATGTGGCGTCAGAGGTTTCACTGCTGAGGTACGGTGAGGGTTGTGTCAGTGTAGAGGCAGAGCTGAAGGGAAGACTTCAGGGAGGTCACAGAGGTAGAGAGGGAAGGGGTGAGGTTTCCATAATCTGGTTCCACTCAGCTAGAGGAACGACACCCAGTGGTGGGGCGATGAGTGTGGGAGATGGCCAGGGGGCAGCACAGGAAAAGAAACTAGAGAGTGGTGTAACATCAGGAAGGGGTTATAGAGACAAGGAGAGGTTAGGGGATGGAGCAGAGCTACAGCAATGGGGAAGGGTGTAGGGACCAGAGGGGTTTGCATAGATGGTGAGGGTTGGTTGATGTGTTTGAGAAGGCTGATGGAGGGAATTTGGATATAACAGACTGTTGTACTCTGCTGCCATGACTCTCCATTCCTTCGTCCCTGGAGGATGTTGTCTGTAAGTAGTTTTTACTTTCTCCCCATGACTTACCTCTGTGGTTTCCTCCCACAGCCCAAAGACGTACTGATTTTTAGCTTAATTGGTCATTGTATATTGTCCCGTGATTAGTCTAGTGTAAAATTGGGAGGTTGCTGGGCAGTGCAGTTCGATGGACAGGAAAGCCCTATTCTGTGCTTTATCTCAATAAGTAACAAATAAATGTTACCAGCACCTGTAAGTGAGGTTCTGCTGCACATCAGATCCTGGCCAAAGCCTGGTGCCAGGGAGCAGGCACCACTCGGCACAGAGCCAGCAGTACCAGCAGATTCCTTGTACATTCTACATCTTGGGTCTTGATCAGCATGGATTCGGTCAGTCCTTCCCAGGGCTGAGCCGTTCACATGATGTTGTGAGTCCAGTGTCAGAGGGGTAAGTTGTGGAGGGTAGGCTGTCCCCAACACTACCCCATTCTGGCGCTAGGTACGGGTGGAGCCCATGCTGCTGGTATGCCGACTCCCTCCCTCCCTTTCTCTTCCTCCTACAGGTGAAAACTGCTCAGCCGGCGACGGACAGGCAGAAGAGCAGCCAAGTCTGGTCCCCCAGGCACGAAGGCTGTTACTGAAGTTTGGGCTCCGCTGGCAGCACAGGGCATTGGTTTATACAGAGACCCTATGGGAGGGGACTTTGACCAGAGCTCTGCTCATCTCCGAGGGCCTGGACAGGGTAGGTGTGACAGCTGCCCATCCCTAACTGTCCTGCACCCTACCAACAGACCATCCCATCTCCCTCCCATACCCTCTTACAAAAAACCTGAACCCTTCAATGCCTATAAACCCCATAACTCTACAAAGAGACACCACCGTCTCCCTCCCCATGAGTTCACTTCACAACCCCACATACCTGCAATTCCTAAACATCTCTTCCCAATACTAACAAGACACCCCAAACTCCCCCTACTTAATTTCCATGTCCACTCACCTTCCCATACATATATACCACTACAGAACACAACTTTGCTCTAATGACACCCCACACTACAGACCTCACACCAACCCACCCTACTCCCAACTTACATTCTACATATCTCTCCACTCTGCCCCAACCCACACATTTGACATTTGCCCCTCTCTTCTCTCCTCTCCCCTCCCCTCTCTCCCCACCTTCTCCTCTTCCCTCCCCTCTTTCTCCCCTCACCCCTCCTCCCTCCCCCACCCCTCCTCCCTCCCCCCACCCCTCCTCTGTCATTGTCCTCTCCCTTCTCGAGTGTTTCCCATTTGGACTTGGGAATGTCCAATCAATACTCAGCACAGATGTATCAGTGCACAATTCCTGCAGCTTGTTTCTACCATTCAGTGTATGCTGTCCCTGCCTGTACCTTGCACCCTGCACCGTGTGCTGGATGGTTTCAGCAGATTCCTTTCACAGTCTGCATCTTGGGTCTTGTCTGCTGTGATATAACTCTGCTTCGATTTCTCTTGGGCTGAGCGTCTGCTCTTGTGCATCCATGAACAGGTCCTCCTTTATTCCGGCGGGTGTAAAGTCACTCATCGTTGAACTTTGAATGGAATCCTCCATGTATTGTTAGTAGTTTCTGGGTATTGATGTCAACAGCTGCCAGTTCATTCTGTCTGTTGTGGCTGGGTCTCTGGTGACTGGTAGAGCAAATGTGGTGATGGCTCTGATCTTGTTCTTCACATTCAGCTGCCTTTTGCTTTCTGGTAGTTGATCCAGGCTGTGCCTTGGTTTGCCTTGCCTTGTCTTGGAGTCTCACATGACTGCTTTGTCCACCAGTATTGGTGCTTGGAGACTCTGATTCCATTACCAATCGCCCTCTGAGCAGGGCTTGGGAATTTACACGTTTCTTCAGCTTGGTGGCTGTGATGCCTGACAGGAGCTTCCATGTTGTTGACAGGCAGATTAAAGGCCAGTAGCTTGATAGTGTTGCTTCTTTGTGAGGATCCTTATTTTTGAGTACTGTCCTTCCTTGAGTTAGCCAGCCTGCTTCAAGCATCTGGTTAATTTGAGCTGCCGGCAGTGTATGTAATGCTGTCAGTTTCTTCACCCAGTAGGTGCGGATCATGTCAGGCCCTGGTGATGTCCAGTTCCTCATACTTGCTACCTGTTGCTGCACATCTATTGCTGTGACGGTGACTGGTTCTTCCTCTGGGAGGTTGCAGAGGTTTGCTTGTAGGTCTTTTGGCCACTGGCTGCTGGTGTTATGGGATGCCTCTTTCTCCCGTATACTCTTCCAGTACTCCTCAGTTACTATTCAAGTACTGGCATGTTGTTACTCTGAAAGCTGTGAGAATACTTTTCCTGTTTCTTTGGAGAAGAGTGCTATTATTCTCTTGGCCTCTGCATCCTTGGTGTACCTTTGTAGTCTGGTAGCCCGAACTGTTAACCATTACTTGGCAGTTTTCAGGGCTTCGGCTATGGACATACCTTTGTACTTCCTTAGTAGCTGAGATGAGTCATTGCACAGCTCAGTTAGTCTGCTGACCTCTGCCGTTGTGGTTTTCATCTTGGCTTCCAATCATCGTCTGTGGGGAAGGGGGTTTTGACAGTATTTATTTTGTAGCTCAGCATTTCTAGAACAGCTGCTGCCGATGCATACGTCAGGTTACTGGTCTCAGTTAAGTTGGAGGTTGCAGTTTTGGGTAGTGCTTCATGGGCTGCTTCTAGCATGCTGTCTGATGGAATTTTATCACCATGTCTGGGGAGCTTAGTTTGTTGATTGACAGTTTAGCCATGATCTTCTCCCGGACTGCAGCAGTCATCATTGATGTGCCCCAAGATGAGGTCTGAACGTTTATTTCCCATGTACAAGACAATGTTATTACCTTTGCGCCATCTCTGAGTTGTGGAGGTGAGGTTTGAACTCATGTTTCCTCATTGACTCGGTTCTGTGGTGACGTTGCTGCGGTGCATCGTGATTGTGCGTCCAATTCAAGATGTGATAGCAATCCTCTGTCGACAGTGTTTGCTCACTCACTGGGTAACCAGCAGTTTTCATTAATGTGGATGATGATCTTCGTTGTTGCCAGAGGCACACATGTGCTTGGTGTATCCTCTTTCTTGTCAGTTGCTGTTAAAGTAGCATTCTATTAATACCATGTTGTCCTGTCTCATCCATTAGTGGTTTATTTCGGTAGCCAATTTCTCACCAGATTGTCCTGGTTCCACAACCACTGGCACGGATCTTGTTTATCTGGGCGACGTCTGAGCCGGTATGACTCTTCCTGGTCTTCTCGCTCTGATCCAGAGGTTTTTATGGGCAGATGTAACGTGAGCCCATGGGTCCAGCCAAAGACCCCTACTGGACCGCCACCAGCGGGACTCAAACGCCAAACCCCCACACCACGACGGGCGGTGGAGCCCGGACAGATATACATATGTGTACTGCATACCTCACTCTGCCTCTCTCCCTTGCATTCTGATTCTCTGCACCTCCCTCTCCCCACCCTCCCTCACTCTCTGTGCCTTCCTCCAGGCTGTTGTTCACAGCATCGGAAAGCCATGGCTGCTGCTGCTGTAATATCCTATTACCAATGTACAGTAACCAAACTGCACACCAGTCCTGTGCACGGGAACCAGATGCTGTTGACAACAACATAGAGCCAGACACCTGGGGCTCACTAGTCTGCTGCATTGATCAGAGAGTAACACAGAATACAAGCAGACCATTCAGCCCATCATAATCATGCTAGCCACTGGCACCACTGTTATCAATGCTGGTATAAACACTATTAACCCGTATATACCCGGGCGATTCAGGGGCTGGTATGAACACTATTAGTAACTCTGCTTACACCATCCCCTGGGTGGAGGAGGTCCCCCTCACATCCCCTCTAAATCACCTTTCCACTCCCCACTCTAAACCTGCACCACCAATCAGTTCTCCCCCTCTCCTGCCATCTCGCCTATTCTCATGTAGGATGACAGCCTAAAACTGTGAGAATTTCTCCCCACCCCGATCAGTGGGGGTGCTGGAGAGGAGATGGGGAATGGAGGTGAGGAGGAGGGGATGGGGGAGATAGAAAGGGCAGAGTGAAGGGTTGGGGTGCGGTGGTAATGGGATTGATAGAGGTGAAGGAGGAGATGGAGTGGAGAGGGAAGGGGTGAGAGAGGGGGAATGGAGTGGGAGGAGGTAGAAGGATCAGAGAGTGAGGGAGGGTGATGGGCAGTTGGAGAGGTAGAGGGGCAGAGGTCAGGGAGGAGGATGGGGCAGTGGAAACAACACGGGGAGTTAGAGGAGGAGGGGATATGGGAGGGGGAGAGGAAAGAGTGAGGGGATGGGGAAGCTGGAGGGGTAAGGCATGGAGGGAGGTTCAGGGTAAGAAATGGAGGAAAATGGAGGAGCTGGGATATGGGGAGAGGTGGAAATGGAGTGGATGGCACGAGGAGATACAGCGTGTGAATATGAGAGTGCAAAGTGGGGAGGGGAGGAAGCGTGGATTCAATGCCTTCCCCACACCCTGAGCTAACTCTCCACATTCCCTCACCTCCCCCAGCTGAGCAGATCCCAGCCGCTGCCACTCCGGCTCCTAGTATCCGGAATCAGCCACCTGTCCCAGCTCCAGCTCCAGCTACAGGCACGTCTGTCCCGCACCGGCCGGAGCCTGATGCAAATTGGCCACAGCTGCCTGCTGCTCACCCAGCAGCTGCTCCAGGGCCCTGAGCTCGCCATGCTGGTGATGATGCTGTTCCTCAACGTACTTGTCAACCTGGTAAGAAACTAACTTCCCCACCCCACTTCCACAGTCCGTAACTCCCTGTGGGACCCGTCCCAACCATTATCAGTATAACTCCTCCCCGTCTCTATAAACCTCTCCCTTCCTTACACCCTTCCCTGCCTCCCTCACCACCTCTGTAACCTCCACCGGCCTCTGAACCCCTCCCCCAATCTGTAACCACCTCCGGACATTACACCCCTCCCCGAATCTGTGAACCCCTCCGCCCCCTACAACCCTCTCTGTCTCTGTAACTGTACCTGTCCAGAGATGCCTGGTTATCTCAGATCCTATAGCTCCAAACTTCAGCTTTCTGAACTCTTTCCTTCCCCCCCCACCCCCGATGTTCCCTTCCCCTTCTGTGTGTGTGTGTGTGTGTGTGTGAGAGAGAGAGAGAGAGGGAGAGAGTGTCTTGGGAGAGTGTGTTTGAGAGAAAGACAGACAGAGTCTTTTGGAGAGTTTGGGTGTGAGACACACACACACACACACACACACACACACACACACACACACACACACACACACACACACACACACACACACACACACAGTCTGTGGGGGAATGTGTGTATGAGACAGATATAGACACACAGACAAGTGGACACTGGATCCATGAACACTACTTCACTATTTTTGCTCTTTTTTCACTGCTTAATGTAATTTACTGTTTTTTTTAACTGTAATTTATAGTTTAAAAATTATTATGTTTTGCAATATACTGCTGTCGCTAGGCAACAAACTTCACGATATATGCCAGGGTTATTAAACCTGATTGTGATTCCAGCCTTTTGCCCATGGTAAAAAAGTCAAGCATGTTTCTAAGGTTAGATAGGAAAAGTTTAAAGGCACGCAAGAGGCAAGTTTTTCTTTAAACACAGAGAGAATTAAGTGCCAAGGATGGGTTGCCTGGGTCAACAGGCAGTTTGGTAAGTTTAAGAGGCTTTTAGATAGAGAGATGAATATGAAGGGAGTGAGGGGGACATTTAGCATAATTTGGAATCCTGAGAGGCTTATGAGCCATATAGGAGGGAAGGGTTAGATTGATCATGGAGTAAGCTTATATAGATTGACATGACATTGTGTGCTAAGGGCCTATACTGTGCTGCAGTGTTCTGTGTGAGATTGACCAGGCTAAATGGCCTGTCCAACGCTGTACTGTTCTGTGTTCTAAACCAAAGCTTTCCACTGTATCTTGATACACATGATGAGAAGAAACCAGTTACCAATCACATCTACGTTACACCCCTCCTGCCAGATTACACCACAGGAACACACCCTTCAGGCACAATGTTGACTGGAACAATTAAATCAGTAAAGAAATAGCCAATTAACCTGTTCTCTTGTGCCTATGTCCATGTCCTTTCCATTTTCCACACATTTGTTTGCCTATCTAAACGTTTCTTAAAAGTCCCTAATATATTTGCCTATACCATCATCCCAGACAGTGAATTTCAGGTACCCGCCACTCTCTGTGTAAAGAAAAAACACTTCCCCCTTACATCTCCTTTGCAGTTACCCCATCTCACCTCAAGTGCACACCCTCTGGTATTAGACATTTCAATCCCGGGGCGGGGGGGGGGGGTGAGATATTCTCTGTCAGCTCTATCCTTACCTCTCCTAATCTTATAAACCTCTATCTGATCTCCCCTCATCTTCCACCGCTCCGGAGTAAACAACCCAAGTTTGTCCAGCCTCTCATGATAGCACATGCCCTCTGTTGCAGGCAGCATCCTGGTAAACCTCTTCTGCCCTCTCTGAAGTCCCAACATCTTTCCTTTAATGGGCCGACCAGAACTGTATGCAATCCTCCAGGTGTGGCCTAACCAGAGTTTTATAAAGCTGTAACATAACTACCTGACTTTTGAACTAAAGTCTGTACATATAAAAGTGCACATAGAACAGTATAGAGGAACATTCGGCCCACGATATTCTGCCAAACCAATTAAAGTATTGGTACCTAATTACAGGAATCCCTTCTACGTTCTCCATGTCCCTCTATTTCCTGCACATCCACGGCCCTAAGAGCTTCTTGAACGCCTCTATCGTACTTGCCTCCACTACCACCCTGGCAGCGCGTTGCATCCCCTTCTCACCTTGAATACATGCCCTCTAGTATTAGACATTCCTACCCTGGGAAAAAGATTCCGACTCTCTACGCTGTCTTTGCCTCTCATGATTTTACAAACCTCTATCAGGACTGCCCTCAGTCTCCGACACTCTGGAAAAACCTGTCCAACTCTGTCCAACCACATAAATACGGGAGATTGTGCAGATGCTGGAAAACTAGAGCGACACACACAATATGTTGGAGGAACTTAGCAAGTCAGGCAGCGCCTATGGAACAGACCGAGACCCTTCATCAGGACGGGAAAGGGAGGGCGAAAACGTCACAACAAAAATAAATGTTGGTGGGGGTGGGGGGGAAAGGAGGTTTGTTGAACCTCTCCTTACAGCTCATGCCCTTTAATCTAGACAGAATCCTGGTAGACCTCTTCTGCACTCTCTCCAAATCCCTCCTGTAATGATAAGTGGTCTCTCGCTTTCCTAAACTCAAGTCTGCCCACGCCCACCAGTCCGGAGATCAACTGCCCTGGTCGCCTCACCCTGTGCCAAACTTCACCATCCTTCACGTTACACTGCCGAGGTTAAATCTGGACGCAGTATACTCCGGGAGGAAGAGAGTCATTCATCACATGGTTTGTAGCTGTAATAGGATTCTCAATGAAGAGCCCCAGGGGCATCACAGAGATATCGAGTAGGGAGGGCACGTGGACCCTCTCAGCCGGACAGGAGACAAAACAAGACTGATACCCCGCTGCACCGCTCCTGTCAGCCGGTGCCCCTCTCGTCTCTCCAGACGTGGAGCGAGTAATTGAAACCCGGGCCTGGTCTGCTAGTTAATCACAACGTAGCTGATCTGATAATAACCTTGTTCACCAGGACCACTGTTCATCCAGAATCACGAAACACACAGAATCTCTGCTCTTCTCGGGAGACGGTTACAAATACCCTCACACCGAGAGTTAAGTTTTCTCTTGAATGGGAGACCCTTTATCTTTAAGCAGTGTCATGCCGATCGCGTGGGAACGGACCATGGCAGAGAACGGCTTCAATTTCTCTGCAGCACACACACACACACACACACACACACACACACACACACACACACACACACACACACACACACACACACACACACACACACACACACACAAATACAGTGTGAGTCATAGACACATATGCACTCTGGGACACACCCTGACTCAACATAAACGCATATATATATACATTCTGAGACACACTCACATATATTGAGTTTATCGACTCGGCTTATACTCACTGGAATTTAGAAGATTGAGGGGGGATCTTATTGAAACGTATAAAATACTAAAGGGATTGGACAGGCTAGATGCAGGAAGATTGTTTCCGATGTTGGGGAAGTCCAGAATGAGGGGTCACAGTTTAAGGATAAAGGGGAAGCCTTTTAGGACCGAGATGAGGAAAAACTTCTTCACACAGAGAGTGGTGAATCTGTGGAATTTTCTGCCACAGGAAACAGTTGAGGCCGGTTCACTGGCTATATTTAAGAGGAAGTTAGATATAGCCCTTGTGGCCATACCTTGGGGGTATGGGGAGAAAGCAGGTACAGGGTTCTGAGTTGGATGATCAGCCATGATCATACTGAATGGCGGTGCATGCTCAAGGACCAAATGGCCTACTCCTGCACCTATTTTCTATGTTTCTAGGTATAGACACAAATACACACACACACACACACACACACACACACACACACACACACACACACACACACACACACACACACACACGTACGCACGCACACACACACACGTACGCACGCACGCGCGCGCGGCGCACAACTGATAAGAGAAACAAGTCACAAAAGCAAGCCCTCTTCCTATCAATGAGCATAGGATCAGACAGAGAGGGGTTTCCCTGTGTGACTTGTTTCTCTATCTGGTGTGTCTGTCTGTCTGTCTCTGTATATCTCAGTGTGGTTGAATGTGTGTGTTTGTGTGTCCGTCTGTGTGTGTGTTCGTGTCTCTGCGTCTGCGTGAGTGTCCCAGTGTCTGTATGTGTGTCTATACTTGTCTGAATGTGTCTATGTCTCTCTGTCTCTTTGTCTCAGTCTGTGTGTCTCTGTGAGCACTTATCTGTGGGCGTCTGTTTGTGTCTATCTGTGTCTCTGTGTGACACACGCACACACACAGACACACAACCCTCCACAGACTCTGCTTGTCTGTTTTTATTCTCTCTCACACACACAAACACTCCCACAACGAGTGTGCCTCGCTCTTTATCTTCATCTATCTATCCCTCTATCTCTCTATCGCTCTCCCTCTTCTTCGCTACCTCTCTCTGTCCCCCTCTCTCTTTCTCTCTAATTCCCTTTCTCTCTGCCCCCTCTGTCTTGCTCTCTCCCTCTCTCTTTCAATCCCGTTGTTTGCCATTATTATAATTCTCTGATTAACGCTCTTGGTAAAGCTTTACAAAAGTTGGAACAGCGCATGGCAGCGTATGTTTGCAAGGTGGGAGGGAGGGTGATGGGGAGCGTGAGACACCTGCCCCTACGTGATTTAATCTCCATCCCATCCCTCAGCGGGGAACGTGTTCTGTCTCTGCTGATCTAATCGGATTGTCAGCGCTGAGCCCCGGGGCCTCCGACGGCACGTGGCCCGGCAGGAGCTGCTCCTTCACACAGACACGTGTCTCCCGGACGTCAGCAGCTCACTGCGACTGCCAGCCCTGACATTGTGCTGTGGGAGGGGCGGTACCGAGGAAGCGCCGCATTATGGATGGGGGGGGCGGGGGGGGTGTCCGAGACACTCCATACTGTGGGAGGGGCGGTGCTGAGAATTGTGTGAGTCGAGCCCTGATGAGGGTGTTGCTCTGTGGCGGGCTGTAATGAGAGAGCGCCGCATTGTGGGAGGGCGGTGCTGAGGGAGCGCTGCACTGTTTGTTAATGGGGAGTTTGTTTCCGTGATAATTAGCCCTGTTTCTCGCTTCTTCCCGCCCCCATACCTACTCGCCCCCTCATCTTCACCCTCTTCCACCCTCCTCTCCCCCTTTCCGTTCCCTGTCTCCTCGTTCTCATACCTCCGCTTCTCCCTTACCTCTAACCCCTCCTCTCACCTTCTCCTTTTCCGCATCCTATCATCAACCCCATCCACCATCCCCTTCCACTTTCACCGTCTCCTCCCCACACTCATCTCTTCCCTTTCTTCACTCCCCCACTACGTCCTCTCGTACCACCTGCTTCTCCTCCCCTTTCCTCGTACCCCTCCCTCTCTTCTTCCTAACCCCCCCCCCCCCGCCCCCTCCCAGCTGCTGGAGCCAGAGGAGCAGGAGGAGGGCGAGGAGTCGGGGGAGGAGTCGGCGGACGATCTGTACGATATGGGCCTGTGGACGGGGCGTGGGCAGAGCTCTCAGGGGCAAATGATTCTCCTCGACCAGGAGACCATTCAACGGATGCTGGAACAGGTGAACTGGCGGCAGCACTCTCGCCACCAGGAGCAGCCGGACCGCGGCCTCAACCTCAGCCCCAGCCCCGAACCCCAGAGTCCCGACGAACGTAACATGAACGAACAACTGTTCGGCCCACGCCGGCCCTCTCTGGCCGAGCAGGTCCAGGGAGATCCTTGCAACTCCCGGGCGCCTTCTGTAGCTGACATCGCGCAGTGAGGCGGAGGGCCCCCATCTTATTTTGTCTGTATTCGCTGTTACTCTGAACCCGGTCTGGAGCGACCTACTGCTAATGTGTTATGACCTCGCTGGTGTGTCCAGCCACGCTCTGGGCCCCGGCACCATTGCAACGACCCTTCTAACGTCGGCAGATTGTCACCCCCGTGGGCTTGCACGCACTGGACCGCAGTCAATGAGGCCGCTGGATATTCACCTATTGGTTTCCAATGGACTGAAGCCCAGTGGTCACTGGCCCAGTGGAACGTTACCTTGTGGTCTATGTCCCTGTGAGGTGTCCAGTGTGCTACCACCAGTGGAGTTTCCAGTGTGGTTTCCCAGTGGACTGGCACCCAGTAGTTTTGCAGTGGCCATGCGCCCAGTACAGGGGCTCCAATGGTACTACGTCCAGTGGGGGTTCCATTATACCAGCAACCAGTAAGATTTGTAGAGCCCAGTGGGTTCATATCACGTGATCTATGTTCGTTCCAATCTGATCAATTTATTATATTGATCATCGGGATTGTCCGACTGGGAATGAATAGTGGGTGGGGTAAAGGGGAGGGGTATGTGGTCATTTTGACACTGTCGACCTCTGACAGTGGTCTGCCACTGGGAGACTCGGTGAGACTGCGACTCGGTGAGAAGCGAATAGTTTACAGAAGTTCAGTACGTTAACAGGCAAGAGGGAAATTTGATTTTTTTTTCCTCTTGGGAAAGAACCAATGAAATGGAGACGATGGAAATAGAGAGTGGAGATAACTGCAGTGGTCGGGGGCTCCGTTTATCAATCACGGGGGTCTCGGGTGCGTCAGATCCTAGGGAGCACGGATGGTACGTTCTCCCGAATTTCTAAGAACTGGTATTTGGGGAAAATCAGACTCCAGGTGTGGAGAGCACAGCTACACCGGAGGTGAGGGAAGATGTGTGTTCTACTTGCCGCAGAGCAGTGAAGCTCGGGCGTTGGGGGTCAGGGCACGGAGTTGGTTAAGTCTCTGGTCAGGAAGGCAATCAAGGGTTTTGCGTAAAGGGACGGGGAAATAGGAGAGGAATGTGGGATCAGCCACGATCCTAATGTAGGGCGGGACAGGCTGGGGCCGAATGGCCTCCAGTTATAGAGTCATATCCAGAAGGTTCTTAACCAGACTGCACTGGTGCAGTCCGTCCTAGTAACCCGGAGACAGGAGAGCGCTCGGCCATACGGGGACTGCTCCATCAATAGCTGATCTGAACCTTCCTCCACCCCTCCTCGACCGAAACTTGTAGACGGCCCCAGTGGTAACAATCCCAGTATCATCTGTCTTGACAGCTCTCTCTGGATGATAGCTTCACAGTGCCCAATGACAATGCTCAGAATTGTGCCCGCCACCCCACCAGCCGACTGTCGACTCCCCTTCCATAGACGCTGCTCGACTCGCTGAGTCCCCTCCAACATCTCACCTGTGGCTGCAGCTTCCAACTCCCTAAAAAGACTACACATCTTCGACATTTAAACAAAAACAAACAACAACAACTGTTCATTCTCCCTCCATCGATGCTGCCTGACCCGCTGAGTTCCTCTAGTGTTGCGCCTGTGTTGCTCGAGATTTTCCAAGATCTGCAGAATCAGTTTTCAACTTTATTGCTAGTTCTATTAACGAAAGCTTTTTCACACATTACCAATTACACCGATTTGTAAAAAAAACAGCGATCATATATTATGTAACCTATTAAAATAATATTTACACATCCACACTTTTCCTCCCACTTGTCGGGAAGCCAATTTATTCATATCTACTCTCCTGCGTCTGGTCGCGGAGCCCACGCGTCCGAGGTTAGGTAGGGAATCTGGAACCCGTCCTGGGGGTAGGGAAGAGAACGCAGACCGGGGCGCTGTCCCGCCCTAGGAGAGGGTACCAGCTCCTTCTCTTGGACGAGACCGAGTCCACTCGCGCTTCCTCCCGCCCAGTACGGCTGAGACACCTCGCACCAGTGCCCGGAGTGCGGAGCTCCTGCTCGCCTCCGCCCTGGCCTGGCGCACCAGCCGCAGGAGCTGGTGGAAAGCGAGGAGGGCGTCCTGACAGTTTCTCAGCCGCCGACACCTCCAGGAAGCCGCAGCGGCTGGACAGGGCGAGCAGCCGGGCCTCGTGGCTGGAGACGGCGCGCCGGTGCGACAGGTCGGTCTTGTTACCCAGCAGCAGAGCCGGTGGGCCGTCGCCCCGGGCTTGGCGGAGCCGCCGCAACTGCCGCCGAGACACCTCGAAACTTCCCGGTCACAAATACTGTAGACGAAGATGAAACCGTCTGTCCAGTGCATCTGATGTTCGGTCGGAGATGAGTCACCTCAGAGTCCTGGTACAAGAGTGTGTGTGGGGTGGGGGTGGGGGGGAATGGGGGGAGGCAATAGAGGAGTTAATGCAGGCAAACCCCTCTCCCTCATTCGCAGCCACATCTCTGAACCTGCTCTAGCGTCCAGGCAGTCCTCCCTCCACCCAACTCCTCCCGCGCCCAACCATCAACCCCAGTCCTCCGCCCGCCCGTCACCCACACACTCCCCGCCCCCCTCCTCCGTACACTCCACCCCATCCTCCCCGCCGCCCGACCCGTCACCACATAGTGGCTCCATCCCCGCCGCCCACCCTCACCACTAACCCCGCGATTCTCTGCTCCATCTTCCCCTCCTATCAGATTCAATCCCCTACAGCTCTTTTTGGTCCGAGCCCGTGTCACTATCCCCATTCTCCTGTCCTCCAACTGACTGTCGCCCCTCGTCACCTGGGCCCCCTCCCCCCCAGCCCTTCGTCTGGCCGCTTCATACAGACCCATGTCGCAGTCCAACTGAAGAGTCTCAGCTCAAAACATTGACTATCCACTTCCCCTCTACAGACGCTGCCCGACCCCGCAGAGTTTTAAAAAAAATCATATTTGATTATGGGGGACTTAGATTTTTGAGAGCTATGCGGGACTGGCATAGAATACATCAAACGGTGGGGTAGGCGTGAGGGGCCGAACGGCCTGCGTCCACGTCATTACCTGTGAGTGCAGACAATCCCAGATGTTGAAACAGATGTCTCTTCCGTCCACGGTCACGTTCTGTGTGTAAACAGTCTCTGTCAAGTGGCAGACAAGAGCGATGTGTGAGTTAAAGATGTCCCCCCAAACACCCCGGTGCAGTTCCGGACTGACAGACTCCAAGTTCCGCACTCACCCGTCCTCTCCGTATTTCGCCGATGAACCTCCGCGTGAGGAATCGCACGGTGAGGGCTGTAATACGAGACGGGAACACGTTCAGGGGACTCGACAGCAATGAGACAAGATATCAGCGAGGGACAACCAGGTGATACTAATCCCTTTTCCAGGTCAAAGCAGAGCTGTTTAAATGCCCTCCCCGCCGCGGTGTTCGAGACTCGGCTTGTGAAATGCCCTTCTACTGCCTCCATCCCAACAAGTGAATCCCTAGTCCCCGATGAAGCGCCTCGGCCCGAAAAGTCGTCTGTTTATTCCCCTCCATAGATGTTGCCTGACCTGCTGAGTTCCTCTAGCATTTTGTGTGTTACTCTAGATTTCCGGCATCTGCAGAATCTCTCGTATTTATGAATACTTAGTAGCTAATACCTCCCCCACCACCCCTGCCATCCTCCCGGATTAAGTCTCTCGGGACAGTGTTTCCTCATAACCAACCCCCTCCGGAGAGACAATCGTCTCCTACAGCGTGTTGACAAAAGCAGCATTCAAAACTTCCCAAGTTATACAGCAATCCGCCACACAGTAACGTGGATCCTGGGCACAGTAATATTTGAGTGCAGCTTCCGAGTGGATCGGGACCTCAGTTCTCCCTGCCCGCTGGAGGCGTTCGCTTCTTTGGTACAAGGAATTTGCTGGCTGTGTTAGAGCTGTGCGGAGGGGAGTTTCTGGGGCCAAGCTACACTTCCAGCATGATAAGCAAGGAGGCGGTAGATCGAGCACCCCTCGTGTCCGTGAATATTCGGTGTCGTCCGAAATTCCCTAGTTTTACATCGCACCTTACACAGCCGCACAAGCCCTTCTTTGGGACAGAACCTTCAGCCAAACAACCCTGAAGATTGCGTACAGGTAACCGGGTGGTGGAGAGGGCACGCGTACAGGTAACCGGGTGGTGGAGAGGGCACGCGCACAGGTAACTGGGTGGTGGAGAGGGCACGCGTACAGGTAACCGGGGTGGTGGAGAGGGCACGCGTACAGGTAACCGGGTGGTGGAGAGTGGCACGCGCACAGGTAACTGGGTGGTGGAGAGGGCACGCGTACAGGTAACCGCGGGTGGTGGAGAGGGGCACGCGCCACAGGTAACCGGGTGGTGTGAGGAGGGCACGCGTACAGGTAACCGGGTGGTGGAGAGGGCACGCGTACAGGTAACCGGGTGGTGGAGAGGGCACGCGCACAGGTAACTGGGTGGTGGAGAGGGCACGCGTACAGGTAACCGGGGTGGTAGAGAGGCACGCGTACAGGTAACCGGGTGGTGGAGAGGGCACGCGCACAGGTAATCGGGTGGTGGAGAGGGCACGCGTACAGGTAACCGGGTGGTGGAGGAGGGCACGCGCACAGGTAACCGGGTGGTGGAGAGGGCACGCGTACAGGTAACCGGGTGGTGGAGAGGGCACGCCACAGGTAACCGGGTGGTGGAGAGGGCACGCGCACAGGTAACGCGGGTGGTGGAGAGGGCACGCGTACAGGTAACCGGGTGGTGGAGAGGGCACGCGCACAGGTAACCGGGGTGGTGGAGAGGGCACGCGTACAGGTAACCGGGTGGTGGAGAGGGCACGCGCACAGGTAACCGGGTGGTGGAGAGGGCACGCGTTCAGGTAACCGGGTGGTGGAGAGGGCACGCGTACAGGTAACCGGGTGGTGGAGAGGGCACGCGTACAGGTAACCTGGTGGTGGAAAGGGCACGCGTACAGGTAACCGGGTGGTGGAGAGGGCACGCGCACAGGTAACCGGGTGGTGGAGAGGGCACGCGTACAGGTAACCGGGTGGTGGAGAGGGCACGCGCACAGGTAACCGGGTGGTGGAGAGGGCACGCGTACAGGTAACCGGGTGGTGGAGAGGGCACGCGCACAGGTAACCGGGTGGTGGAGAGGGCACGCGTACAGGTAACCGGGTGGTGGAGAGGGCACGCGCACAGGTAACCGGGTGGTGGAGAGGGCACGCGCACAGGTAACCGGGTGGTGGAGAGGGCACGCGTACAGGTAACCGGGTGGTGGAGAGGGCACGCGCACAGTTAACCGGGTGGTGGAGAGGGCACGCGCACAGGTAACCGGGTGGTGGAGAGGGCACGCGTACAGGTAACCGGGTGGTGGAGAGGGCACGCGCACAGGTAACCGGGTGGTGGAGAGGGCACGCGTACAGGTAACCGGGTGGTGGAGAGGGCACGCGCACAGGTAACCGGGTGGTGGAGAGGGCACGCGCACAGGTAACCGGGTGGTGGAGAGGGCACGCGTACAGGTAACCGGGTGGTGGAGAGGGCACGCGCACAGGTAACCGGGTGGTGGAGAGGGCACGCGTTCAGGTAACCGGGTGGTGGAGAGGGCACGCGCACAGGTAACCGGGTGGTGGAGAGGGCACGCGTACAGGTAACCGGGTGGTGGAGAGGGCACGCGCACAGGTAACCGGGTGGTGGAGAGGGCACGCGTTCAGGTAACCGGGTGGTGGAGAGGGCACGCGTACAGGTAACCTGGTGGTGGAAAGGGCACGCGTACAGGTAACCGGGTGGTGGAGAGGGCACGCGCACAGCTAACCGGGTGGTGGAGAGGGCACGCGTACAGGTAACCGGGTGGTGGAGAGGGCACGCGTTCAGGTAACCGGGTGGTGGAAAGGGCACGCGTACAGGTAACCGGGTGGTGGAGAGGGCACGCGTTCAGGTAACCGGGTGGTGGAGAGGGCACGCGCACAGGTAACCGGGTGGTGGAGAGGGCACGCGTACAGGTAACCGGGTGGTGGAGAGGGCACGCGCACAGGTAACCGGGTGGTGGAGAGGGCACGCGCACAGGTAACCGGGTGGTGGAGAGGGCACGCGTACAGGTAACCGGGTGGTGGAGAGGGCACGCGCACAGGTAACCGGGTGGTGGAGAGGGCACGCGCACAGGTAACCGGGTGGTGGAGAGGGCACGCGTACAGGTAACCGGGTGGTGGAGAGGGCACGCGCACAGGTAACCGGGTGGTGGAGAGGGCACGCGTACAGGTAACCGGGTGGTGGAGAGGGCACGCGCACAGGTAACCGGGTGGTGGAGAGGGCACGCGCACAGGTAACCGGGTGGTGGAGAGGGCACGCGTACAGGTAACCGGGTGGTGGAGAGGGCACGCGCACAGGTAACCGGGTGGTGGAGAGGGCACGCGTTCAGGTAACCGGGTGGTGGAGAGGGCACGCGCACAGGTAAACGGGTGGTGGAGAGGGCACGCGTACAGGTAACCGGGTGGTGGAGAGGGCACGCGCACAGGTAACCGGGTGGTGGAGAGGGCACGCGTTCAGGTAACCGGGTGGTGGAGAGGGCACGCGTACAGGTAACCTGGTGGTGGAAAGGGCACGCGTACAGGTAACCGGGTGGTGGAGAGGGCACGCGTACAGGTAACCGGGTGGTGGAGAGGGCACGCGCACAGCTAACCGGGGTGGTGGGAGAGGGCACGCGTACAGGTAACCGGGTGGTGGAGAGGGCACGCGTTCAGGTAACCGGGTGGTGGAAAGGGCACGCGTACAGGTAACCGGGGTGGTGGAGAGGGCACGCGTTCAGGTAACCGGGTGGTGGAGAGGGCACGCGTACAGGTAACCGGGTGGTGGAGTGGACACGCGCACGGTCAGGGCACAGAGTACAAGATTCGGGACGTTATGTTACATCTGCGCAATGTGTTGATGATGACACGCTTGGACTATTGCGTGCGCCCAGCTATAGCGGAGATGTCGTTAAGCTTGGATATGTGCAGAAAAGATTCACCGGGATGTTACTGGGATTGGAGGGCTTGAGTTATGAAGGAAACATTGGACAGGCCGGGACTGTTTTCCTGGAGCGAAAGAGGCCGAGGTTAACGAGGGGGGCAGAGTTAACGCGGATGGTCACCGTCTTTTACCCAGGGAGGGGCATGGGGAGAGCTAAAACTGGAGGGCACAGGTACAAGATGAAAGGGGAAGGGGACATAAGGGGCAATTTGGTCACCATATACAGAGAAAGGTGGGTATGTGGAACATGCTGCTAGAGGATGTGTTTGATGGAGGGTACATTAACGACATTTAAACGATTTAGACCAAAGGCAGGCAGCTGGGACCAGTGCAGATGGGACACCGTACTTAGTATAGATCAGATGGTCCGAGGACTGATTTCCGTGCTGACATCCCAATTTATATTTTTATTCCCTAGAACAGCTTCTTCTCATCCATTCACACCGGGAGACTGTTATTTGGATGAGGAAGGAGGGGGTGAAAGAGGTTATTGGATTCTTTAAGGCTATTGTTCGTAAGTGGGAGGCGGGGAAGAGGGAAAGAATTATTCCATGCTGGGAGAGCAGGATCCCACAAATGGGAAAGACAATCGGGCCGCGTGGCCCGTAGACATTAGACAATTGTCAGGTTCAGGGCCCTGCTCCTGGACGCGTCTCCGCAATGAGAGGATCGTGGGCACAGCTTATACCAGAAACAATCTCCCCATCACTTCAGCCAATATTAAACAGCAACACCATCCCGTCTCTCCTACTCTCGTGGCACAAATACAGAGAAAGGAAGAGAAAGCTTAAAAGTGGCTGAACAATGGCCTAATAACTCACGAATCATTCTGCCCGTCAGGCTGACGCGAGCGCGATCATAATCGGTCTCGGGGCCGGGACCATGGACCAGGCGGGAGAGATTACCTGACTTTCCGACGTGGTCAGCGCCGATCACCAGACAGTTCACGTGGGCTTCCCTTTGGCGAGATTCAGGGCGGTCGGACATTCTCATGTCGAAAGGAGGCAAGTGAGCGGCAGAGGAGGATCGAAATGTCAGATCTCTGGTTCAGAGAAAGTTCGCCCGGGTCTGCGCTCTCGTGACTCTTTTTACATGGAGCCCGCTACCTCTACGGGACGAATAGCGGCCAATCACAGCTCCACACCTCTCCGGCCCTGCAGCCAGTTTTCTGACCGTGGAGATTAACTCTAAACACGCCGAAGGAGAGGAGGGAGGAATTCTGCTGCGTCTCACCAGAGCATCAGAAGCCGGGGGATCTGAAACAAAGGTGGGAGATTCGTGCTGGAGAGAGGAGGCTCCCTGGGGATAACTCTCAGCAAGAGGTGACTGGTCCCATCTCATTCAGGACCCCCCCCCCCCCCCCCACACGATGCTGCTCCCGGGGCGGGGTTGGGGAGGGAAAGGACCCGCTTGTCCCTTTGGTCGGAGGTGGGGGGGTTGGGGTTCGGTGACCCCCCGGCGCTGCCCATTCAGAATAGGGACGGTCACGCCCTCTACCGGACGCAGAGCCTAAGGATTCAGGCAACTTGAGGGGATCATACCGAAACTGTCAGAAATTATATGGGATGGGACAGGGTGTAAGAACATAAGGGAGATTAGGGCTGGAGTTGTTCACAGAGACTGAGAGGGGGCCTAGTGGCTCGAAGGGGTCACAGTGGCGGGTAGGGGTTTACAGAGACGGAATGGGTCACAGTGACAGAGAGAAATGGCAGGAGACGGGTGCTCTCACTGAGAGAATGATGAGTGTAGGTGGTGGAGGGGGTTACAAAGACGGAGAGGGATGTAGGGACAGTAGGGAGTTACAGAGATGGGGAGGTGTGAAGAGACCGAAGGGTATTACAGAGGCGTGGTAGGTTGTAGGGAACAGCGGAGGTTACAGAGGAAGAGGTGTCTAGTGGACTAGGTTGTGTTTGTTACGGACACAGTGAATGGTGAATCCTATAAACATTAATAGTTCGCAATATAACCCTTTGTTCACAAGCGTGTGAATCTTCAATTATCCACCAGGAGGTGCACTGGCTAGTATCACAAACACGAGAAAATCTGCAGATGCTGGAAATCCAAAGCAACACACACAAAATGCTGGAGGAACTCGGCAGGTCAGACAGCAACTATGGAAAAGAGTAAACAGTCGACGTTTTGGGCCGAGACCGTTCACCAGCACTCTTCGATCCGAAATGTCGAATGTTTACGCTTTTCCATAGATGCTGACTGACCTGGTTAGTCCTCCAGCATTTTTGTGTGGTGCACCGGGTAGAACCGCTGCCTGTAACCTACCAGACTCCAGCAGGTGGCGCTCCCCTCCGACCCCCCCCCCACGACCCCCTAAACCACCTGCCCCCCCCCCCGCTGTCTATCTATCTATCTATCTATCTATCTATCTATCTATCTATCTATCTATCTCTATCTACCTATCTCGCGCTCGCTCTATCTATGTCGCTCGCTCTGCTCTCTTTGTCTTCCTCTTCCTTTTCTCTGCCTCTTTCCCTCTTCCTCTCTTCCTCTCTCAGTATCTCTCTCTGTTCCTCTCCCTCTCTTTTTCTCTGGCTTTCTCTGCCCCTCTCTCTGTTTTTCTCTCTCTTCCTCTGCCTCCTCGCTCAGGCTTTCTCTCTGCCTCTCCCTCTTCTTCGCTACCTCTCTCTGTCCCCCTCACTCTTTCTCTCTAATTCCCTTTCTCTCTGCCCCCTCTGTCTTGCTCTCTCCCTCTCTCTTTCAATCCCGTTGTTTGCCATTATTATAATTCTCTGATTAACGCTCTTGGTAAAGCTTTACAAAAGTTGGACCAGCGCATGGCAGCGTATGTTTGCAAGGTGGGAGGGAGGGTGATGGAGAGAGTGAGACACCTGCCCCTACGTGATTTAATCTCCATCCCATCCCTCAGCGGGGAACATGTTCTGTCTCTGCTGATCTAATCGGATTGTCAGCGCTGAGCCCCGGGGCCTCCGACGGCACGTGGCCCGGCAGGAGCTGCTCCTTCACACAGACACGTGTCTCCCGGACGTCAGCAGCTCACTGCGACTGCCAGCCCTGACATTGTGCTGTGGGAGGGGCGGTACCGAGGAAGCGCCGCATTATGGATGGGGGGGCGGGGTGGTGTCCGAGACACTCCATACTGTGGGAGGGGCGGTGCTGAGAACCTTCACGCCCCTCTCTACCCACCCCTCTTCCTCCTCCTCTCCTCTACCGCCACTATGTCCTTCCCCACCCTCATTCCTCTCCTCCTCCTCCTCCTCCTCCTCCACGGAGTTTGTCCAACTGGGAGGAAATAGTGAGTGGGGTAAAGGGGAGGGTATGTGACCACTTTGACACTGGCAAATTCTGGCAGTGGTCTGCCTCCGGGGCCGGAGCTGGGAACTGGGCTTCCCAGCAGCTTCCCTGGCCGAGCAGAGATCCACGCAACTCACGGGCGCCTCCTGTAGCTGGCATCGCGCCGTGGGGCCCAGCGGCGGCCGGTCCCCGCCTAATCCTGTCTGTGTCTGCAGTTACTCTGCACCTGACCGGGAGCGCTCTACAGTTGCGGCCTCGCCGGCCTCCGCAGTTACCCAGTGGCGCCGGTACCCATGCGCCGAACCTTCCAACGTCGGCGGATTGGTCACTCAGTGGACTTTCACGCACTGGACGGCGTCAATGAGGCTAGTGGATATTCATCTATTTGGATTCCAATGGACTCAAGCCTGGTGGTCACTAGTCTAGGGGCGTTTCCAGTGGTTCATGTCCCAGTGTTACCGTCGTCTTACCAAACACGGAGGTCTCGGGTGCGGCTCGATGGCTCGATGGAACGTTCTGCCGAGTTTCCAGGAGGGATTTACAGATATAGGGAGCGGGGTAGAGGCTGGAGGGTGTTACAGAGACGGGGAAGGTTGTAGGGGCCAGCTGGGGGGGTTACAAAGGAGGAGGTGCCTTGGGGGCCCAGGTCGTGGTTGTCACATATACGGTGAACTGCGAACCGCATAAATATTATTAGCCCGTGTGGGGAAGTTCGTCATTGAGAATGAGCTTGTTTCCAGACCTAGAACCCGCTGGCTGCTATAATTGGAGTCAGCAAGTCTGTAGAACCCGATAGATGAAAACAGCACTGAATAAGACCCTTCGGCCCAACAGGTGGGTTGCAACACTCGGGCCTATACATACAACAATCCTCTCCAACACTCACCAGATACCACCAATCACCCAGCCTCGGGGTGCGGATTTAACCACTAACCAGCATGTCGTTGGGATTTGTGAGGAACCCGGGCACAGATACAAAGAGAAAGCGGGAATTCCACATGGACAGCACAACAGGAAGGCATCGAACTCGCGTCTCTGCAGCTGGGAGACGGCAGCTTTGCCCGCTGCGCCAGTGCGAGGAATCGTGTTTAAGAAATTCGCACCTTGGACGCTGCAGACGTTGCAAATCTGTTTCCCGCCTCCCACATCCCCCCACCCCTCATTGCAACTCTCGTTCAGGGAATTGGAAAGGACCACGTGAGGTTATCGTTTCGGATCAGTAATTGTCCCGGAGCGATTTTAGAATATATAAAGAAAGGAAAGTTGTTCATATGTTCGTCCAACTTTAACTGAAAGTTGACTTTGCCGTGGAGTAAACCCGAGAGAGTAAACCCTTCTTTACTGCGCTGAATGAGTGACTAAGTGATCTCTGCTGCTTTCTCTACTTGTGTTGAATCTTCAATTATCTAGCAGTCGGTGCACTGAGTAGAAACGCTACCTGCAATCTACCATATACCAGCAGGCGGCGCAACGGGCAGAACCGCTGCCGCTCAGCTCCAACGACCAGGGTTCGATCCCACGATAGCTGGGAGATGGGGGAGAAGTATAAGCTGTCAAGTGACAGGTGAGACCATGACTGGGAAGGAAAACAAAGCTTGGAGGGGATAGGTAGAAGAAGTAAAAGGTGAAAAGGATTGAATCTGATAGGAGCAGGTTGTTGACCATGGAACAAAGGAAGGGAGGTGGGGAACCAAAGAAAGGTGATGGGCAGGTGAAGAAGAGAGAAGGGTTTTTTGTTTGTGCCTCGCATCTTGTGATACTTCCCCTACCGCCACATCCTTATGCTCCTGTCCATTCCAGTCCTGAAGAAAGGTCTCAGACCAAACCGCCGAATCTATTCTCCTCCACAGATGCTGCCTGCCCCGCAGAGTTCCTCCAGCATTTCCTGTGTTTTGCTCCAGATTTTCAGCATCTGCAGAATCTCTTGTGCGTCCGTTCACCAAAATAAAGGGAGCTGCTTTTAACGGTTAGAACCGCTTGGTAAAGAGCGTGACGGTACGTTCCGGAGTTGGCAGTCCAAATCCGGCGTCGTTCTGCAAATTGTACCTCTCCCTTACGGAATGAATGGGGTTTTCTCCAGACACCCCCTACTGGGTAGGTTAATTCATTGTAAATTGTTCCGTGGTTAGGGGTAGCTCGTAGACCTACTCCGTGCTGTGACGCCAAATAAAATAAAAATAACAATTGTTGCGTTAAATTGGTTTATTTTTGTCACATGAAGGTACAGTTAGAACTTTGTTTTGCCGTCCATGGAGATCATTTCATCACGTCAGTAGACAGATGTTCAGCAGTGAAAAGCAAAATCAGACAATAAAACCATAAGACGTAGGAGGCCATTCGGCCCATTGGGTCGTTTTGCCATTTCATCATGGCTGATCATTTCCCTCTCACATCTATTCTCCCGCCTTCTCCCCATAATCTTTCATACCTTCACTAATCAAGAACCTATCAACCTCTGCCTTAAATACACCTGACCTCCGCAGCCTGTTGTGGGCAACGAATTCCACATATTCACCGCCCTCTTGCTAAAGAAGTTCGTCCGAAATGGTGTCCCTCTATTCTGGTGCTGTGCCTCTGATCACAGACCGGACTATTTCATCCTCTCCACATCCACTCCTTCTAGGCCTTTCAACATTCGATAGGTTTCACTGAGACCCCCTCATTCTTCTAAGTTACAGGAATAAAGGCCCAGAGCCATCAGTCGCTCATCATACAATAAATCTTCCGTTTCCGGAGTCATTTGCATGAAACTCCTCTGAACCCTCTCCAATGCCAGCACATCCATTCTTAAATAAGGGGCCTGAAACTGCCCACAGTACTCCAAGCGAGACTTATCTATCGTCTTATAACCCTTGGTATTACATCCTTGCTTTTGTATTCTAGTCCTCTCGAAATAAGTGATAACATTACATTTGCTTCCTCACCTCCGACTCAAACTGCAAATTAGCCTCTAGGGAATCCTGCTCAACGACTCCCAAGTCCCTTTGTCATCGGATTTTTGAACTTTCTCCCATTTAGAAAATAGCTTCTGCTTTTATTCCTTCTACCGAAGTGTATGACCGTAAACTTATTCCACTTACCACTTCTTTGTCCATTCTCCTAATCTGTCCAAGACCTTCTGCAGAGTCCTTGCTTCCCCAACACTATGCGCCCACCATCTATCTTCGCGTCGTCCCCAAATTTGGCCCTAAAGCCATCAATTGCAAATAATTCAAATCATTGACATACAATGTGAAAAGAAGCGGCCCCGATACTAACACCATCATTCACCGGCAGACAACCGGAAAAGGCCTCCTTTATTCCCATTGTTTGCCTTTTGTCAATCAGCCACTGCTTTTTCCATGCCTGTAATTTCAGGGGCTCTTAACTTGTTAAGCAGCCTCGTATTTGGCACCTTGTCAAAGGCCTTCTGAACATCCAAGTATACAACCTCCACCCATTCTTCTTTGTCTATACTTGTCTGTTAATTTTTTCAGAGTTCCAGCAGATTTGTTCAGCAAGTTTTTTCCCTTAAGGAAACAGTACTGATATGGCCTACTTTATTATGTGCTTCCAAGCACCCCGAAAATCATATCCTTAACACTACTTGGCGGACGACATCTCATTGATTGATCTAACCTCAAACAATAACGAGGTGCCCTACAAGGAAGAAGTCATCTCTCTGACACAGTGGTGTCAAGAAAACAATCTCTCCCTCAAGGTCGCGGGAAAAAAGGAGCTGGTTGTGGATACAGGAGGAATGAAGACAGGCTAACCCCTATTGATATCAATAGATCTGGGGTTGAGAGGGTAAAAAGTTTTAAGTCCCTCGGCATCCACATCTGCACACGTCATCTGTACACACCAGCTGTGTGGTGAAAAAAGCGCCTCTTTCACCTCAGACAATTGAGGAAGATTAGTATCGACCCCCAAATCCTAGAACTTTCTACAGGGGTACAATTGAGAACATCCTGACTGGCTGAATCACTGCCTGATATGGGAACTGTACTAACCTCAATCGCAGGACTCTGCAGAGAGTGGTGTGGACAGCCCAGCGCCATCTGTAGTTGTGAACTTCCCATGATTGAGGGCATTTACAAAGACAGGTGTGAAAAAAGGGCCTGAAGGATCATTAGGGACCTAACCACAATCTATTCCAGCTGCTACCATCCGGGAAATGGTACCGCAGCATAAAAGCCAAGAGGTTCTGGGACAGCTTCTTCCAACAGGCCATTAGACTGATTAACTCGTGCTGATTTGAGTGTATCTCTATGTTACATTGACTGTCCTACTTATTATAAGTTGTTATAAATTACTATGATTGCATATTGCAAATTTAGACGGAGACATAACGTAAAGATTTTCACTCCTCATGCATGTGAAGGATGTAAGAAATAAAGTCAATTCAATTCAATTCAGCATCTTCCCAACCATTGAGGTCAGACTAACTGGCCTGTAGTTTCCTTTCTTCTGCCTCTCCCCCTTCTTGAAAAGTGGAGTGACATTTGCAGTTTTCCAGTCCTCCAGAGGCATTCCAGAATCTAGTGAATACAGAATGAAGTGTCACAGTAACAGAGAGTGCAGTGCAGCTAACAACAAGGCGCAAGAACTACGGCAAGGAAGATTGTGAGGTCATGGGTCCACCTTATGCTGCCGCTGGGATCTGAAACCACCCTTCCGTTCCGTGTCTACTTCAACCCCCTCATATTTGCATTAATCGGATTTTATTTTCCCCACATCGTTTTTGGTTGGCACGGATGAGTAGGGCCAAAGAGCCTGTAATTCTCTGAAGGTCCCATACCTCTCACGACACGGACTGCTAGAAGAACGCAGTGGGTTAAATGGTTCTTGTGGAGGTGAAAGGACGTTCCAGCCAAACCTCAATTCGGGCTCGTCTTGGATAATTTACATATAACTTATATTCTGTGTGTTGACTCTGCCCAGGGACACGTGATGCTGCTTTCCATTGTGCCCATCCCTCAGCAGTTTTTATGTTTTTTTAATATAAAAATCGTGTACTGTTGATGCATAGTGTGTTTTATCTGATGATCTGCGCCGGAGATGCTGCTGCAAAAGGTAAGTTTTTCAATGCCCATGTGGCTGCGTGTATATCTGCATCTGACACCAAACTCTGCCAAACCCTGCTTTAGGACTGAGCGTAGATGGTCGGAGGTGAGGGTGAGCGGTGAGATGGGTGACAAGTGGAACCAGAGGTTGGCAGAGGGATCCAAATGGGGGGGGGGGGGGGAGTGAGTCCCTGGGTGGTCCACCGGGGGGCGGCAAATGACTTGGGGATGTGGAGGAGAGTATCACTGAAGAATTCAATGTTCAAAACTAAAGACGAAATGGAGTTTATTGTCACCTGCACACTCGTGCACAGGGGCAATGTAAAACTTTCTTTCACCGGCATCACGTCAGATAAACGGTATTCACAAGAAAAAAAAATACAACTTATACACAGCTTTTACAAATAAAATCACAATTAGAACAAAAAATATATACATTTTGATGCAAATTGTTCATAAGATCACAAGACATAGGAGCAGAATTAGGCCACTCAGCCCATCAAGTATGCTCCGGCTAAATTATTTTCTCCTCAACAGCATTCTGCTGCCTTCCCCCTGCAACCTTCCGCGCTCTTACTATCAGGAACCCATCATCCTCCGCCTTAAATGCACCCAATGACCTGCCCTTCACAGCCGCCTGCGGCGGCGAATTCTACAGTTTCACCACCATCTGGTCGCTATGGTGTTACTATATGGAGGTAGTGATTAAGGGTTTATTTCTCCATTTAGATACGCAGTGCGGAACAGGTCCTTCTGGTCCTGTTTAACCCGAACCTAATCGCGGTACAATGAGCAATGACCAATGAACCTACTAAGTCTTTGGACTGGGAGGAAACGCAGACTCACACCGAAAGGAACGTACGGAATTGGTTACAGACACGTCGGATTTGTACTCCGTAGCTAACCGTACGCTACCGTGGCAATGCCGGTTGGTTTAAGAACCGAATAAGGGTAGTAGCTGTTCCTGAACCTGGTGACGTGGGACTTCAGGCTGCTGTTCCTCCTGCCCGACGGTAGGAGCGAGAAGATAGCATGGCCTGCATGCTGGAGGTCTTTAAGGATGCCTTCTCGACGTTGTAGACCATTCAGGCAGAATATGAGGTGCTGTCGCTATCGATTTGTGTTTGGCCCCACTCTGGCCATGGAGAAGACAGGCTGGTCTGCGACTGGGAAGAGGAGTTAAAACGATTAGCAACATCAGGAAGTTTGTCAACAACCAACGTGCAATAAAAAAGACGAACTATGGAAAATTTAAAAAAAATACTGAGAACCTGAGTTGTAAAGAGTCATTGCAAGTGAGTCTGTGGGTTGTGGAGTCAGTTCGGAGTTGTGGTGAGTGAAGCATCGACGCCGGTTCAAGCGCCTGACCGCAATGTTCTAATGGTGTTCCTAAATCTAGTGGTGTAGGGTCTAAGGCTTCTGCTTCTCCCGCCCGATGGTCGTAGGGAAAAGAGAGGATGGTCCGGATGGTGATGGACGATAGATTCCGCCTGACCAGCTGAGTTCCCCCAGTATTTTCTGTCTGTTGCTCAAGATTTCCAGCATCTGCAGGGACTCTGTGCGCCGGTGGACTGTAGAGCCCGGAGAACAACACTATGGGGCGCTGGGTAGCCATTGGCAACCTCCATTCGATTCTAATCCAGTACCGATCTGAAAATTCCAGCTCTGCTACGGTCTCCAGTTGGTTTGTCCCCCTCGACTGCACCAGAGTCATTATGTTTATTCTGTCCTATACATTATGCTTAATTTATGTTAATCCAAGTTTGTGTTAATTTATGTTTGCTGGGTCTGCTGCTGTAATAAGCCCATTTTCTTGGCTTTTGTGCTCCGTATCGAGGTTTTTGACATAACGAGCCGGCGCAGGTTTCTTTCACTGAAGTTTCCTGTTTTCGCTTCTTGCAGAACAATCTCCGGTGTGAAATAATCGTCCTGGTTCCCTCCCACTGCATTGGTTCCCTCCCACTGCATTGGTTCCGATTCACTGTGCAGGGTTTTGTGAAGTATTTGATCGTTTTACAATGGGGGGGGGGGGGGGTCGGTGGTGCAATATCCTGGATAGCATTTTTTTATTTTTGGCAGTCTCGCAGTTTTGCAACAAGAACGGCCGCTGCCTTCCAGCTCAGACACGGGTTCACTCTTGGTCTCCCGCGCTGTCTACGTGGATTCTGCACGTTTTCCCTGTGACTGGGTGAGTGATCGGGATTCTTCTCGCAACCCAGCGGCGTGAAAGGTCGGTGATTTAAACAGCCGCCGTAAATACCCCAGGGGAAGAGATGATGGGAGCGTGGGGAGAATGAAATGGGATTGGTGTGGGATTAGTATATATCAGAGCCGATACAGACTCAGCGGGTGGAAAGCCCTGATCAGTGGAGTGTCAGCCGGGGAACGTGGTTATTTCACGGTGAAGGGGCAATCACAGCGCGCGCGCTAACACACCACGCCGGGGATGCATTAGGCGCTGAGCTCGGAGTAATGTAAAACCCCGGACCAGAGTAACTTGCACTGGAAGAAGTATCGTCCTCTCCTACTTCAGCAGGACACCCTCCCATCCCGCCTCCCCCCCCCCCCCCCCAATTCTCCAGTCCCTACCCGGGATACACACCGTGTCCAGATGAGGGGTCATATCCAACTTCCCCTCATAGATCGGGTGAGTCATCACCTTTTGCTAGTCCTAGCAACACGTACAACAAGCTGGAGGTCGGCAGCATCCGTGGAAACGAGCAGTCAATGTATCGGGCCGAGACCTTTCGTCAGGACTGAAGGGGTGAGGGTGGGAAGGAGAAGGCTGGTAGGTGCCCAGTGAAATCGAAGAGTCGGAGAGAGGCGGAGACCACAGAGGGTGCGCAATGAGAAAGGGTCTCACTGAACTCCCGTCGAAGAGAAGATTTAAACTTCTTCAGGGTAGGCATACCTCGAAGAGACTTCGCAACGGAGTAACGAATCGTAGACACGAAGTACAGCTCAGATGCTGTGGTCAAAGTAACACGTACAACACCCAGCCGGTGGTACTTGTTGCTTTGACTACAGCATCTACAGTGCACTTTGTGTTTAAAGCTAGTCCTATTCGCCTGCAATCGTCCCACATCCCTCTACCGTTCGCATCCAAAGTACCTTCTGGATGTTGTTAATGTACCTGCCTCAGCCACTTCCTTGGCACCTCGGTCCATTGAAAGCTGCCCCTCTGTTTCCTACTAAATGTCTCCCCTCTCACCTTAAACCTATGCCCTCTAGATTCTGATTCTCCAACCCCGGGAAAGACTGATCAAACTGTGTACCGCCTTTATAAGGTCACCCCTCACTCCATTGGGAAAAAAGTCCCAACCCCCCCCCCCCCCCGTAACTCAGTCCCTCGACTCCCAGCAAATCGTCGCAAATCTCCTGTGCACTCTTTCTAGCTAAATGTCATATCTTCTGTAACAGGGTGACCAAAACTGAGCCCATCGATGTCATATACAACTGTCCTCCCACAGCCAGCCCATTCCCCCCTGTGCAGAGGAACGTCTTCCTCATCATAGGTCCTTTCATCTTGGGACAACCTATCTTCCCGACTGCAAGCATCTCCATCTGACTCCAACGCTCCCCACCACAGCCTCACTGAACACCTACAGTCCCTCAGAGTCCCTTCAGTCCAATTGGTCCATGCTTGAAAAGATGCTCATCAGAGCCAGTCCCGTTTGCCTGCATTTGGCCTCTATCCTGCTAGCCCTTTCCTATTCATGTCAGAGAGTGGGGGAGAACTGTCTTTTAAACATTGTAACTGTACCTGCCTCAAGAACCTCCTCTGTGAATGCATGTGTTTCCTCTGGGTGCTCCGGTTTCCTCCCACTGTCCAAAAGCATACAGGCTGGTAGGAGGCTTGCTTTTGTTGTTCACATGATTTGTGTGTGTTTTTCTCTCTCTCTGTGCACTGCTGTTTGTTGGTCTTTTTTTAATGGGTTCTTTCGGGTTTCTTGTTTTGTGGCTGCCAGCAAGGAGATGACTCTCAAGGTTGTATAAATTATACATACTTCAATAATAAATGTACTTTGAACGTCTTAATTGGTCTTTGTAAATTGTACCGTGAGTAGGCTAGGGTTACAGGCTAGCACAGCTCAAATGGCCAGAAGAGCCTATAGCTCAATAAATCAAATTTAAAAACTCGCCTCTACATCCATCAATCTCAGTGTTGCCTCTCAGATTCCCTTTAAATATTTCCCCTTTCACTTTAAACCAATGCCATCCAGTTTCAAACTCCCCTATATGGGAGAAAGATCATTATTGAAGCCCATCATGATTTTGTGAACCTCTACCCCTATGATCTCCCCTTATCCTCCATTCCAGGGAAACCATCCCACCCTTTCTAGTCTCTCCTTATAACATAATCTCTTCAGTCCCGGTAACATGCTGGTAAAACTTTTCAGAATCAGAATCAGATTTATTATCACTGGCATGTGACAGGAAATCAGGCTTAATATCATCAGCATATGTCATGAAAATTGTTGTTTCACAGCAGCAGTACATTGCAACGCATAATAATAGAATCTATCCTTACAGTAAGTATATACAATGTAAGTTAAGTCATTAGTGCAAAAGGAGAAGGAACAAAATACTGAGGAAGTGTTCATGGGTTAACTGTCCATTCAGAAATCTGTTAGGGGAGGGGAAGATTCGACTCCTAAAATGTTGACTGTGTGACTTCAGGCTCTTGTACTTACCCCCCCCCCCCCACCCCCGTTGCAACAAATAAAAGGAGGGCAAATACTGGGCATTGGGGGTCCTTAATGATGGATGCCACTTTTTTGAGTCATCACCTTTTGAAGATGTTCACGATGTTGGTGAGGGCCCATGATGGAGCTTACAACTTTCTGCAGCTTGTTCTGATCCTGTGCAGTGGGCCTTCCTACTAGATGGTGATGCGACCAATTTGAATGCTCTCCACAGTACATCTGTAGAAATTCGTGAGTGTATTTGGTGACATACCAATTGTCCTCAAACTCCGAATGAAATGTCATCACTGTCGTGCTTCCTTTGTATTTGCATCAATATGTTGGGCAAAGGATAAATCCTCAGAGCTGTTGACACCCAGAAACTTGAAACTGAACTCCCTTTACTCTTCTGATCCCTCAGTGAAAATTTGTGTGTGTGTGTGTGTGTGTGCACTCCTTCGACTTCCACTTCCTAAAGTCCACAATGAATTCTTTGGTCTTACTGACATTGACTGTGAATTTGTTGCTGCAACAATACATAACCGGAAGCCTCTCCAACTTAATGCCACCCTTCCTGTTGCTGGGTGACCCATGTAGACAGGTTTGGAGAGAGAACTTTTTGTATATTGGCCTTCGTAAATAAATGTGCTGCATACAGGAGATGGGACATTATGTTGAAATTGTGTAAGATGTTGGTAAGGTCTAATTTGGTTTATTGTGTGAAGTTTTGCTCACCTACCTTCAGGAAAGATATCAATAAGATTGGAAGAGTACAGAGAAAATGTACAAAGACGTTGCTGGGACTTGTGGACCTGAGTTATAGGGAAAAGTTGAATAGGTTAGGACTTTATACCCTAGAATTTAGAAGAATGAGGGGAGATTTGATAGGGATATAAAAAAGTATGACGGGTATAGATGGAGTAAGTGTAAGCAGGCTTTTTTCCACTGGAGTTAGGTGGGACTAGAAATAGATGTCATAGGTTAAGGGCAAAAGGCAAAATGTTTAAGGTGAACATGATGGGGAACTCCTTCACTCAGAAGGTGGTGAGAGTGTGGAACAAGCTGTCATTGGAAGCAGGGATGTGGGTTTGATTTCTACATTAAATACAAGTTTGGATAAGTGAATGAATGGAAGGGGTATGGAGGGATATGATCCAGGCGCAGTCAGTGGGACTTGGCAGATTATTAGCTCAACAAGGTATAGATGGGCCAAAGAGCCTCTTTCTGTGCTATAGTACTCTTGACCTGATCTGCTCATAACACTCTGTATGTTTACCCAACATCCTGTGTAGCTGTAACATGACATTTGCAACTCCTGATCTCAGTACCCTGGCTGATGAAGACCAGCAAGTCAAATGTCTTCTTCACCACCCTGTTAGTCTGTGTCACCATGTAACCAATCCCTCTACCCACCAGACCAGAGAAATTTCTTCTGCCTCCCCTCTTGTATCTCTCTGAAGGTGTGGTGGCAGATGAGTCTTTTATCACATACTCATGGATGCAATGAAACTCCAGAGTAAACGGTACATATGGCAATCAGTAAGACTGTCATCCCTTTAGGAGCATCCCTTGCTCTCTCCAGGATGAGGCCTTTGGCATTTCTGTAGCACTGGGTGTTTACAGGATGGGGTTGCTAGTCCCATGCCCAATCTGTCTCCTTTCACAGATGGGCAGAGACTGTCCACGGCAGAGTTATGGCAATAATAAATTTGGTGATGAGCTCAAAACAGTGAAGACACTATAGTGCTGTCTGAGACAGTGCAGAGAGAAATGGTCTAGTGAGAAAAACAGGATAAATGAGAGATTTGGCTCCAAGAACGTGGCAGCCTTACTCAGTAGAAGATGGTAGAATTGGTTTACTTTTACTGAAATTCAGTGAAAAGCTTCTCTTGCATACTGTTCATACAGGTTAAATCATTACTCAGTGCATTGAGATACAAGGTAAAGCAATAACAGAGTGCAGGATAAAGTGTAACAGTTACAGAGAAAGTGCAGTGCAGGCAGGCAATACAATGCAGATTGTGAGGTCAAGTCTCTACCTGATCGTACGAGGGAACTATGCAGTAGATTTATAACAGTGCATAGAAGTTGTGAGCCTGGTGGTACATGCTTTCAGGCTTTTGTAACTTCAGCCTGATGGGAGGCAGAGAAGGGAAAACGTCTGCACCGGGTAGGGTCTTGGATTATGCTGGCTTCTTTACTGAAATAGTGAGAAGTGTAGACAGAGCCCATGAAGGGGAGGCTGGCTTCTACGACGTGCTGAGTTGTGTTCAGAACTCTCTGCAGTTTCTTGTGATCATGAGCAGAGCAGTTGCCGTACCAGGCGGTGATGCATCCAGATAAAATGCTCTCTGTGGTGCAACAATGAAAGTTGGCAAGGGTTGACTGGGAACATGCCAAATTTCTGTACCTGAAGATGTGGAAGAGATGTTTGGTTCAGGAATCTGACAACAGAGCGAAAGAGGCTGCCCTTAAATCCTGACGCATGCTTTCAACCCAAACTGTTGATGCTCTCTCTCTCTCTCTCTCTCTCTCTCTCTCTCTCTCTCTCTCTCTCTCTCTCTCTCTCTCTCTCTCTCTTTCTCTTTATATATATCTATCTATCTCTCTCACTCTCTATCTCCATCTGTCTCTATCTTTCCACCTCTATCTATCTATCACTCTCTTGCTCTCTCTCTTTCTCTCTCTGTCCCTCTCGAGCTATCTATCTTTCACACTTTTCTCACTATCCATCGGGCTAATGTCAAATTTTTCCACCCACCCACCTTCCCCTCACCTGCTCTCACCTATCACATTCCAGGTTGTACTTTTCTCCCGCCTTCCTTTCTAGTCCTGATGAAGAGTCTCAGGCCCATTCCCATCCATAGGTGTTGCCTGAAATGCTCAGATCCACCATTGTTTTGTGTGTGTTGTTATTTTCTGTGATGCACTGGTGGGACAGATTGAAGAAAGTGAGGAGAGAGAAAGAGAATGAAAAGAAGAGAACCATGTTAACACCAGAAGCCAAATAAAATTGCAAGTAATATGATCTTATTCCAGGAATTGATTGTAGACTTCAGGATGGGGGAGTCAACATACCCTGGGCCCAACATATTTACGCAATTACTAAGAAGCCACAACAGTAGCTATATTTCACTTGGAGTTTGAGAATTGGCATGTCACCAAAGCGACTTGTAAATTTCTACAGAGGTACTGTGGAGAGAATTGTAACTCCCTGTCTGGTATGGAGGGGCCACTGAACAGGATCAGAAGGTTACAAACTCAGTCAGATCCATGGGCACAAGCCTTCCTACAACCCAGGACACCTCAAGAAAGCAGCATTCATCATTACAGATCTCTACACCCAGGACATGTCATCTTCTCATTGCTACCATCGAGGAGGAGGTAGAAGAGCCTGAAGACACACACTCAACATTTCCAGAACAGCTTCTTCTGCTCTGCTCCATCAGATTTCTGAATGGACAAATGAATCCATGAACTACATCTGATTTTTCCCCTTCTCCTTCTGCATTACTTATTTAATTTCTACATACTGTACATATAAGTGTATAGATTTGTAATTTGTAGTTTTTATTATTATGTACTGCTGCTGCAAAATGGCAAATTTCATGACATGTGCCAGTGGTATTAAAGCTGATTCTGTTTCTGGTAAACTTCACTTCCTCAGAACTTCTCTATTCCTTGCTGAGAGAAAAGAAAGGGGGATGGGGAAGAGAGAGAGAGAGGGTGCAGAGCAACACACACAAAATGCTGCTGAAACTCAGCAGGTCAGGCAGCATCTATAGATATGAATAAGCAGTTGATGTCGCAGGCTGAAAAAATTAATGTGAGAGAGAGAGGCAAAATTAGGGATGGGGGTAATTGCTGGCCTGGGAATTTTGTGTTGAAAGTGCAGGAAAGTGGGTGGATCGTGTGTGTGGTACACTGAGTGGACACTGAGCTCTCACACTGTGTTTGGAGATGATCCACCCTGAGTAGCATTTCATTATGATTACACAAGACTTTATGAGCCTCTGCGAAAGGACTTTGAACACTGCTGAGCCTGAGCCTGTTGGAGTGGGGATGGAGGGGAGGGGAATCCCTGTGCTCAGCTGACGGAGATCTCTGCACCGCCTAGGTTACAGTCCTTGACAGAAGTCATTAGGATGTGGGTACCAGAAACCCACACTCACTCTGTGCCTGAGGTGAGGGGAAGGGGGAGGGTTTCAGCCCTGGAAGTGAGGGTCTGGGTGGATGGGGTGATGATTGAGCAGGCTGCTCTATCCTGGATGGTGTCAAGCTTCTTGAGGGTTGATGGAGCTGCACTCACCCAGGCCAGCTGAGAGTGTTCGAACCCACTCAATGGGTTAAATTTGTTGTTACCTGCCCAAGTCCATGTGCACACAGGTGCAATGAAAAACTGACTTTCAGCAGCATCACAGGTGCAGAGCATCAGATGAGCAGCATTTGAAAGGATACAGACAAGATTTGATTCGGAGCAAGAAGGCTGCAAGTCAATGGCTGATTTTTCGGAGCGAAGGGAGTTTTTTACTACTTGGGGTTAAAGAGAGGAGAGACTGCACGGTAGCGTGACGTCAGTCAGTAGCGCGTGGAAGGTTTAAAAAAGAAGACCGCTGTATCCAGCAGGCAGTGTCGGAGTGGGCAGCGGAGTGAGAGGGCTTTGGCTCAACGGCTTAGGTGGTAACGGGATGAGGCGAGGTAAGTTTAACTGTGTTAACTGCAGAAAGGAGATAGTATGTGTGTGAGGCCAGTTTTCTGTGCTCAGTGTCAGATGTGGGAAGTTCTGGAGTCTCCCAGCCTTTCGGACGGCCATATCTGCACCCGATGTGTCGAACTGCAGCTCCTGAGGGACCGAGTTAGGGAACTGCAGATGAAGCTCGATGACCTTCGTCTGGTCAGGGAGAGTGAGGAGGTGATAGAAAGGAGTTACAGGCAGGTAGTCACACCAGGGCCACGGAAGACAGACAGGTGGGTCACAGTAAGGAGGGGGAAGGGGAAGAGTCAGGTACTAGAGAGTACCCCTGTGGCTGTACCCCTTGACAATAAGTACTCCTGTTTGAGTACTGTTGGGGGGGGAGCAGCCTACCTGGGGGAAGCAACAGTGGCCGTGCCTCTGGAACAGAGTCTGGTCCTGTGGCTCAGAAGGGTAAGGAAGGGAAGAGGAAGGCAGTAGTGATAGGGGACTCTATAATTAGGGGGTCAGACACGCGATTCTGTGGACGTAGGAAAGAAACTCGGATGGTAGTTTGCCTCCCAGGTGCCAGGGTTTGGGATGTTTCGGATCACGTCCAAGATATCCTGCGGTGGCAGGGAGAACAGCCAGAGGTCGTGGTACATATTGGTACCAATGACATAGGTAGGAAAAGGGAAGAGGTCCTGAAAAAAGGTGTCAGATCTCTCCATGGGAGAGCATTTTGGACATAGAGATCATAATTCTATCTCCTTTACAATAGCATTGGAGAGATAGTGACAGACAAGTTAGAAAAGCATTTAATTGGAGTAAGGGGAATTAGGAGGATATCAAGCAGGAAATTGGAGGCTTAAATTGGAAACAGATGTTCTCAGGGAAAAGTATGGAAGAAATGTGGCAAATATTCTGGGGATATTTGTGTGGAGTTCTGTATAGGTACGTTCCAATGAGTCAGGGAAGTTATGGTAGGGTACAGGAACCGTGGTGTACAAAGGCTGTAATAAATCTAGTCAAGAAGAAAAGAAAAGCTTACAAAGGCTTCAGAGAGCTAGGTAATGTTAGAGATCTAGAAGATTTTAAGGCTAATAGGAAGGACCTTAAGAAGGAAATTAGGAGAGCTAGAAGGGGCCATGAGAAGGGATTAAGGAAAACCCAAAGGTATTCTACAAGTATGTGAAGAGCAAGAGGATAAGATGTGAAAGAATAGGACCTTTCAAGTGTGACAGTGGGAAAGTGAGTATGGAACCGGAGGAAATAGCAGAGGTAATTAATGAATACGTTGCTTCAGTATTCACTATGGAAAAGGATCTTGGCGATTGTAGTGATGACTTTCAGTAGACTGAAAAGCTTGAGCATGTAGCTATTAAGAAAGAGGATGTACATGAGCTTTTGGAAAGCATCAAGTTGGGTAAGTCGCCAGGACCAGATGAGATGTACCCCAGGATACTGTGGGAGGCAAGGGAAGAGATTGCTGAGCCTCTGGCAATGATCTTTAATTCATCAATGGGGATGGGAGAGGTT
This sequence comes from Hemitrygon akajei, assembly GCF_048418815.1. Taxonomy (NCBI): domain Eukaryota; kingdom Metazoa; phylum Chordata; class Chondrichthyes; order Myliobatiformes; family Dasyatidae; genus Hemitrygon; species Hemitrygon akajei. Next base: position 101,172,983 of record NC_133134.1, on the reverse strand, counting down.
CTGGAGGATTGGAGAAATGCGAATGTTGTTCCTTTATTCAAGAAAGGGAGTAGAGATGGCCCAGGAAATTATAGACCAGTGAGTCTTACTTCAGTGGTTGGTAAGTTGATGGAGAAGATCCTGAGTGGAAGGATTTGTGAACATTTGGAGAGGTATATGATTTGGAGTAGTCAGCATGGCTTTGTCAAGGGCAGGTCATGCTTTATGAGCTTGATTGAATTTTTTGAGGATGTGACTAAACGCATTGATGAAGGAAGAGCAGTAGATGTAGTGGATATGGATTTTAGCAAGGCATTTGATAAGGTACCCCATGCAAGGCTTATTGAGAAAGTAAAGAGGCATGGGATCCAAGGGGACATTGTTTTGTGGATCCAGAACTGGCTTGCCCACAAAAGGCAAAGAGAGGTTGTAGATGGGTCATATTCTGCATGGAGACCAGTCACCAGTGGTGTGCCTCAGGGATCTGTTCTGGGACCCTTACTCTTCGTGATTTTTATAAAGGACCTGGATGAGGAAGTGGAGGGATGGGTTAGTAAGTTTGCTGATGACACAAAGGTTGGAGGTGCTGTGGATAGTGTGGAGGGCTGTCAGAGGTTACAGTGACATTGATAAGATGCAAAACTGGGTTGAGAAGTGGCAGATGAAATTCAACCCAGATAAGTGTGAAGTGGTTCATTTTGGTAGGTCAAATATGATGCCAGAATATAGCATTAATGGCAAGACTCTTGGCAATGTGGAGGATCAGAGGGATCTTGGGGTCCGAGTCCATAGGACACACAAAGCAGCTGCACAGGTTGACTTTGTGGTTAAGAATGCATACGGTGTATTGGCCTTCATTAATCGTGGAATTGAATTTAGGAGCCAAGAGGTAATGTTGCAGCTATATAGGACCCTGGTCAGACCCCACTTGGAGTATTGTGCTCAGTTCTGGTCGCCTCACTACAGGAAGGATGTGGAAGCCATAGGAAGGGTGCAGAGGAGATTTACAAGGATGTTGCCTGGATTGGGGAGCATGCCTTTTGAGAATAGTTTGAGTGAACTCACCCTTTTTTCCTTGGAGCGACGGAGAATGAGAGGTGACCTGATAGAAGTGTATAAGATGATGAGAGACATTGATCATGTGGATAGTCAGAGGCTTTTTCCCAGGGCCGAAATGGTTGTCACAAGAGGACACAGGTTTAAGGTGCTGGGGACTAGGTACAGAGGAGATGTCAGGGGTAAGTTTTTTACACTGAGAGTGATGAGTGCGTGGAATGGGCTGCCAACAACAGTGGTGGAGGCGGACATGATAGGGTTTTTTAAGAGACTTTTAGATAGGTACATGGAGCTTAGTAAAATAGAGGTCTATAGGTAAGCCTAGTAATTTCTAAGGTAGGGACATGTCCGGCACAACTTTGTGAGCCGAATGTCCTGTATTGTGCTGTAGGTTTTCTATGTTTCTATAAATATAGCCAATGACTTGGCCCACACAACCATATCTGGCAATGAATTACACAGATTCACCACCTTCTGGCTAAAGAAATCCCTCCTCATCATTGTTCTAAATAGATGCTCCTCTGTTCTGAGGCTGTGCCCTCTGGTCCTAGATGCACCCACAATGGGAAACATCTTCTCCACATGCACTCTATATAGGATTTCAGTATACAATAGGTTTCAATGAGATCATATTTCATCTTTTAAACCAACCAATACAGGCCCAGAGCCATTCAACACTCTTCATACGTTAACTCTTTCATTCCTGGGATCATTCTCAAAAACCCCCTCTTGACCCTCTCAGATGCTAGCACATCTTTGCTGAGGTACGGGGTCCAAAACCACTCACAATACACCAAGTGTGGTCTGACTAATACTTTATAAACCTTCAGCATTACATCCTTGCCTTCGTATTCTAGTCCTCTTGAAATAAATACTAACTTTCTTCCTTACCAACCGCTCAGTCTGCAAGTTAACCTTTAAGGAATCCTGCACAAGGACTCCCAAGTTCCTTTATACCTAATTTTTAATTTTCTCCCCATTCAGAAAATAATCCATACCTTTGTTCCTCCTACCAAACTGAATGACCATACACTTCTCAACATTATATTCCATCTGCCATTTTTTTGCCAATTCTGCAGACATCCTGATTGGTGTTTGGTTGTATAGTAGGTGATTTTAACCTCCCATATATTGACTGTAGCACCCATACTGTAAAAGGTCTAGATGGGATCGAGTTTGTCAAATGTGTTCAGGAAAGGTTCCTGAATCAGTACACAGAAGTCCCAATGAGAGAGTGTGCAATATTTGATCTCCAATTAGGGATTGAGACAGGGCAAGTGACAGAATCATTCATTTAGGGGAACACATTGCATCTAGTGATCAGAATGTCACCAGTTTCAAAGTAAATATGCAAAAATATAGGACAGGCCTATGGGTTGAGGTTCTAAATTGGAGAAACAGGTCCTTGCGATCTTCGGACACTGAGCTCAAAAAAAGTGACAAAACGGGCTTTAACATCGTAAACCATTGGGTTGTTGTTATGTCTCCTGCTCGCTGTGAAAATGGGGGACACCTCCCTCTCCCTTGCCAGGGGGAGAGAGAGCCCGTGGTTTGTTGAATTTTGGATGAAATGCGAGGCCTTTTGGGTAACTGTGGTCTGTGTCCTTGCTACTGCTTAGCTCACTCAGTGATGGCACCAATGTTCGTTTTTTTTTACTGGTGGGGGGAGGGGGGCCGTTGCTCATTGCCACCTACACACTGGGGGGGGAGCTGGGGGGGCTTTGGGGTTCTCACGTTTAATTGTCGTTGATTCTTTGGGGCACTTCTCTGGTTTTGTGGATGTTTGCAAAGAAAAAGCATTTCAGGATGTCCATTGCATACATTTCTCTGACATTAAATTTGACCTTTGAACCTTTTGATGGTATCCAAAAGGACATGGCAAGTGTGGATTGGGACAGGCTGTTTTCTGGCAAAGGTGTACTTGGTAAGCAGGAGGCCTTCAAAACTAAAATTTTGAGAGTACAAAACTTGTACATGCCTAAAAGTGAAAGATAACAGGTTTAGGGAACTTTGATTTTCAAGAGATATTGAGGCCTTGGTTAAGAAAGAAAAGGTGTATAGCAGGTATAGACAGGTAGTAACAAATGAGGTACTTGAGGAGAAGGAGAAATGCAAGAGAACACTTAAGAAAGAATCAGGAAGACTAAGGGAAGGCATGAGGTTGCTCTACCAGACCAGGTGAAGAAGACTCCTAAGAGATTCTACAGATATGTTAAGAGCAAAAGGATTGGAAGGGACAACATTGGTCCTCTGGAAGATCAGAATGGTAATCTGTGCATGGAGCCAAAGGAGATGGGGAAGATCTTAAATTGATTTTTTTGGCATCTATATTTACTCAGGAGGTGGACTCAGAGTCTATAGAAGTGATGCAAAGCAGTATCAACATCATGGACCAAATACAGATTACAGAGGAGGAGGTGATTGCTGTCGTGAGTCATAAATAAATCCCCAAAGTTGACAAAGTGTTCTCTTTGACCCTTGTCAGGCAAGTGCAGAAATTGCAGGGATCCTAGCAGAGATATTAATAATCCTTAGCTGCCGGTGAGGTAGTGGAGGATTGAGGACAGCAAATGTTGTTCTGCTGTTTGGGAAAGGTATTGGAAGGTAATCTAAGGGACCAGATATATACTGTAAGTATTTGGATGGACATGGACTGATTAATGGTCTTCATGGCTTTGTTCATGCCTAACTGACCTTATACAGTTTTTCAAGGAAGTTACCAGGAAAGTTAATGAAGGCAAGACAATTGACAAGGTCCCACGTGGAAAGTTGGTCAAGATGGTTCAGTCACTCAGCATTCAAGATGAGGTAGTAAACAGGATTAGATATTAGCTTTGTGGGAGAAGCCAAAGAGTGGTAGTAGATGGTTGCCGCTCTGACTGGAGGCCTGTGACCAGTGGAGTGCCGCAGAGATCGCCCTTGGGTCCATTGTAGTTTGTCATCTATATTAATCATCTGGACGATAATGTGGTTAACTAGGTCAGCAAATTTGCAGATGATACCAAGATTGGGGTGTAGTGGAAGACTATCAGGGCTTGTAGCAGGATCTGAACCAGCTGGAAAAATGGGTTGAAAAATGACAATAGAATTTAAATTAGACAAGTTTGATTAACCAAGGTGGGTCTTACACTGTGAATAGTCGGAGCGTAGTCGAACAAAGGGATCTGACTACTTGTCCATAAATCAATGAAAGTGGCATCACAGGTAGTTACAGTCATAAAGAAAGTCTTTGCCACTTCAGTCTTCATAAATCAAAGTACTGAATACAAAGATTGGGTATTATGTTGAAGTTGTATAACGCATTAGTGAGGCCTAATTTGGAGTATTGGTGCAGTTTTGGTCACCTACCTACAGGAAAGATGTAAGTAAGGTTGAAAGAGTACAGAGAAAGTCTACAAGGATGTTGCCAGGTTACAATGGAGCACCTGAGGTAAAAGGGAAGACTGCATAGTTTAGCATCTTATTCCTTGGAACATAGAAGGTTAAAGGGAGATTTGATAAGGATGTACAAAATTATGAGTGGTTCAGATAGAGAAAATGCAAGCAGGCTTTTTCCACTGTGACTGTCTGGGACTATAACTAGAGGTCATGAATTAAGGGTAAAAGATGATAAGTTTAAGGGGAAAGTGAATGGAAACTTCTTCACTCAGAGGAGAGAGTGTGGAATAAACTGCCAGCACAATTTCAATGTTTAAGAGAAGTTTGGATAGGTACATGGATGGTAGGGGCATGGAGGGCTATGGTCCGGGTGCAGGTCAATGGGAGTACAGTATGCAGTTTAAATGGTTCGGCATGGACTAGATGGGCCAAAGGGACTATTTCTGTGCTGTATTTTTCCTTGACTCTATGCTTCCTCAATACTACCTGCCCTTCCACCTATCTTTATATTCTCTAAAATCTTGGCCACAAAGCCATCAATTCTGTCATCCAAATCACTGACGTATGACATGAAAAGAAGCCGCCCCAACAGCAGCCCCAGCAGCATACCACCAGTCACCGGCAGTCAACCAGAACATTGCCCCTTAATCCCACTCTTTGTCTCCAGCCAGTCACCCAATCTTCTATCCATGCTGGTATCTTTTCTGTAATACAACGGACTCTTATTTTGTTAAGCAGCCTCGCATGCAGCACCTTGTCAAAGGCCTTCTAAAAATCTAAATAAACAACATCCAGTGACTTTCCTTTGTCTATCCTATCTGTTACTCTCCTCAAAGAATTCCAACAGATTTGTTTATGGAAGCCATGCTGACTTTGGCCTGTTTTGTCATGTGCTTCCAAATACCCAAAACCTCATCCTTAATAATAGACTCCGACATATTTCCAAGCTCAAAAGTGAGGCTAACTGCTCTATAATTTCCTTTTTTCTGCCTCCCTCCCTTCTTAAAGAGTGGGGTGACATTTACAATTTTCCAACCCTCCAGAAGCATTCCAGAACTGAGTGATGCCTCTACAACCTCTTCAGCTACCTCTTTCAGAATCCATCTGGTTCTAATGACTTATCTATCTTCAGGTGTATCTGCTTCCAAAACGACTCTCACTTCAGACCCCTGACACTCTTGCATTTCTGGCAATTCTGTAAGTGTCTTCCACAGAGAAGACGGATGCAAAATATTTATTAATTTCATCTTTGGCCCCTATTACTATCTCCTTAGCATCATTTTCCAGTGACAATCTCTAACTGCATCTATGATCACTGCCTTATTCCATAGACAGTGTTGGCCAGAAAGAATACAATCTACAATTCAGTGAATTTGAATGAATCAAGGTCGGTTGTCTTTACTCCTGCTATGAGGTTGAAGAAATGGATGCTGCCATTTTGTGAAGCTGTTCTGTATTCTGTATTTTGTGAACTGGTTTTGCCTGGCTGAATCAATGTTTTAAAGCAGTCACAATGATGCTTCAGGTAACATTCTGGACTGGAGATCAATTCTGAATAAGCAGTTATTTGTGAGCTATTCTTTGATATGATATAACATGCAGGTTTGTGAATGGTGGGGTCTGTGTCCGCCCTGAGTGATTTGAGCTGGTTACTAGTTTGGTGACTGATTTAGAACAAAGAGCCATAAATTGCCAGTTGTCTCTTGTGGAAAAAAGGCAATAAATGGATGGACCAGAGCCAATAAGGTGTTATAGGTCAGTCAGATGACCCAAAGTCAATAACACTGAATTGGAATGTAGGGAACGAATATAAAAGCAGAAGCTTCAAATACAAAGCAGCAACAACCCTCCAGAGACCAACCATCATGGATGTGGAATACCCCACGGACATGGGGAGATTAGATTAGGATTACGAGGAACACATGGCCAGCATTCATTTCCGGGTATACCTTTTCTATTTTGGACTGTTCATGGAGGATCCTTAGCAGGTGTGCATACAGGTATTACATTGTGTAAATTCACGTGCTCTCCCATTGAGACAATGAAGGTACAGTACTTGTCAGTAAATACAGATTCCCTCTGTGCCTCTGATCTTTATTATTCAGGAGTGATAATATCAACTACATGCATTCAAATATAACACCTCAGTCCTGTATTCATCATCCTTTCTGATTTTTATACTCTGTTACTCATCCCTCTGACTGCAAATTTGCCCTGTCATCATCTACCTATCCTTCCTCACAGTCTCACTACACACTGCACCTAGCTGTACGCCAACTTCCCCATTCTCAGCACTATCACTCTGGCTCCCATTCCCCAGCCAGATCAGTTTAAACCTCTCGCAAACCTGCTTGCAAGGATTTTGCACCAGCACCCCCCGCCACAGCCCCCGCAGTTCAGATGTAACCCATCCATTTTATACAGGTCATTCCTTCCCCAGAAGAGATCCCAATGATGCAGAAATCTGAAACCCTGCCCTTGCACTGGTTCCTCAGCTATGCCTTCATCTGTCACATCATCCTATTCTCACCCTCACTGGTGTGTGGCACAGGCAGCCCATCCAGAAATCACTACTCTGGAGGACCTGCATTTCAGCTTTCTACCCAACTCCCTATATTCTCTCTTCAGCACCTCCTCCCTTCTTCTGCCTTTGTTGTTGCTACCAAACCAAGGCATCCCTGATCCTGGCACCTGGAAAGCAATGTACCATCCAGCTGTCTTTTCTCACATTTGCAGAACCTGCTCTCTGCTCCTCTAATTATGGATTCCTGAATGCAACTGTCCTCCCCAATCACCTCCCCCTTCTGAGTCACAGAGACAGACTAAGTGCCAGAGATCAGGCCACTGTGGCTTCTGTCTGGTAGTTCATACCCTTAAGCAAAGAAGTATACTTATTATTGAGCAGAATGGCCACAGAGATGCTCTGCACTGGCTGCCTATTCCCTTTCCCTCTCCGGACAGCAATCTAGGTACCAGTCTCTTGCAAATTAGAGATAACTATCACCTCTTCAAGAATTCCCATATGAGCCAAAGGTCATTGAGCTGCAGCTCCAGTTCCTTATAATAATCTCTAAGGAGATGCAGCTTGATGCACTTTGTAGTAGAAATAAATGTGCAGACTATTTTCTAAATGGGGAGAAAATCCAGGAATCTGAGATGCAGGGAGATTGGGGGTCTCTCAAGGTTCCCACATCTTTCACAAGGAATACACCACTAACTCTGGATCTATTGTCAGTGCACTAGCTATGTACTAACAGGGGAAAAAACTTACTAGAAACTTATTTAGAACCTTTGCCTGTTCTTGCCCAAAGCCATTGATCCAAAGCCTGACCACTCTAAAACTGTCTGTTCCTACAATCGCTTATCTGTTTATACCTCACTTCTTTTTACTGGCCCCTGCCATATGCCTTATAGATTGTTATGACTGCAGCCCTCTAAAGAGACCCGAAAGCATCTGAGCTCTTTGTAAACCTCATGTGGCGTCATCAACAAACAGCTTCTAACACTGACTGCAGCCAGCTGAAGCTGTAAAATGAAATCACTGTTTTACTATCCTGAGTTAGCAATTAGAGTCGTGCTGGCTTGTTCAAGAACTGGATGATTGAAGGAAGCAGCTGTTCCTGAATCTGGTGGTGTGGGACTTCAGGCCTCTGTGCTCTCTGCTCAAAGGTAGCTTGAACAAGATGGCACAGCCAGGATGGTGGAGATCTTTGATGATGAAAATTATTTTCTTGAGGAAGTACCTCCTGTAGATACTCCTGATGGTGGGAACAGATGTCCCCTTGATGTATTGGGCTGAGTCTACTGCCTTCTCCTCAACTTGTTACATATTTTTTCTTTGGAATATGCATGGTCATGCACTTTGGTAGTAGAAATAAATGTGCAGACTATTTTCTAAATGGGGAGAAAATCCAGGAATCTGAGATGCAGAGGGACTTGGGAGTCCGTGTGCAGAACACCCTGAAGGTTAACTTGCAGGTTGAGTTGGCGGTGAGTAAGGTAAATGCCATGTTAGCATTCATTTCAAGAGGTCGAGAATACAAGAGCAAGGATGTGATGCTGAGGCTTTATAAGGCAATGGTGAGGCCTCACCTTGAGTATTGGGCCCCTCATCTAGAAAAGATGTGCCGGCAGTGGAGAGGGTCCAGAGGAGGTTAACAAGGATGATTCCAGGAATGAAAGGGTTATCATACATGGAACATTTGATGGCTCTCCGTCTGTACTCGCTGTAATTCAAAATGATGGGGGGGGGGGGGGAATCTCATTGAAACGTTTCGAACCTTGAAAGGCCGAGACAGAGTGGATGTGGAAAGGATGTTTCCCATGGTGGGAGAGTCTAGGACAAGAGGGTACAGCCTCAGGATAGAGGGGCGTCCTTTCAAAACAGATGCAAAGAAATTTCTTTCGCCAAAGGCTGGTGAATTTGTGGAATTTGTTCCACCTGCAGCTGTGGAGGACATGTCGTTGGGTGTATTTAAGGCAGAGATTGATAGGTCCTTGATTGGACATGGCATCAAAGGTTATGGGGAAGAGGCCGGGAACTGGGATTGAGGAGGAGAAGAAAAAAGATCAAACATGATTGAACAGTGGAGCAGGCTCGATGGGCCAGATGGCCTAATTCTGCTCCTATGTCTTATGATCTTATGGAATAGCCGCACCAGACTGAAATGTAACCAGTCAGGGTGCTGTTAATAGTACATCTGTAGAAGTTTGTTACTGTTTGGTGACCAGCTGAAACCTCTTAATCTCCTTAGAAAATAGAATTCAAGATTCAGTATTGTTTAATGTCATTTCCAGTATGGAAGTGTAAAGGAGAATGAAATAATTGTTACTCCGGATTTGATGCAGCAGAGAAAAAAGCAAAATAAGACAAAGAACAGAACAAACACAATGAATATAGATTCACAAGATAGCTGATGTAGATAGATTAATTGTATGTCCGTAAAGTGATGCTAGGCATAGGAGTGTTATATATAAGGTGGCTGACAAGAAATGATAACGTAGTGATGGTTAGCATGTGGAACAATGGGTTAGTGGGTGGAGGTGTTGATCAACCTTACTGCTTTGGAAAGTATCTATTTTTCATTCTGGTGGTCGTAGTGTGGATGCTAGGTAGCCTCCTCCCTGTGACTGCATCTGTGTGCTGGGCTCTGCAGATGGGGGGAGTCAGTAGCTGGGACACTCACTGCAGTATTCCAAGTCTCTGGCATGTAGTAGTTGATTCATTATTGTCACATGTACTAAGATACAGTGGAAAGCTTTGTTTGTGTGCTATCCAGACAGATCATCCATACACAGGGTAATACAAACAAAAGACAACAACAGAATGCAGAATCTGGCATTACAGTTATGATGATGTTGATGGGAATTGAGGGACTGAGTTACGAAGAGATTGAGACTCTTCCACTGGATCACAGGAGACGGAGGAATGATCTTATAGAGGTGTATAAACCCATGAGAGGCAGTGATTCTTCCAAGAATTAAAGAGGTATTATGTGAGGAGCATTTGAGCGCTCTGTGCCTGTACTCACTGGATTTTAGAAGAATGAGGTGGAATCTCAATGAAAACCATCAAATGTTGGAAGACCTAAATAGAGTGGATGTGAAGAGGAAGTTTGCTATAGTGGGAAAGTCTAGGATCATAGGGCACAGCCTCAGAATACAAGGATGTCCAAATAGAACAGGAGATGATGAGTAATTTCTTCAACCAAAGGGAGGGGAATCTGCAGAATTCATTGCCATAGATGGCTGTGGAGGCCAAGTCATTGAACATACTTAAAGCAGAAGTTGATAGGTTCTTGATGAGTAAGGGCATCAAAGGTTCTGGCGATAAGGCAGGAGAATGGGGGTTGAGGGGGAAAATAATTAGCCATGATGTAATGGCAGAACAAATGTGATGGGCCCAATGGCCTAATGCTGCTCCTATGCCTTATGGTGATAGTCTTTTCCTCAGGGTTGGTGAAATTAAGAACTAGAAGGCACAGGTTTAAGGTGAGAGGGGAGGGATTTAATAGGAACCTGAGGGGAAACTTTCTCACCCAGACAGTGATCAGCATTTAAAAGGCACTTGAACTGGTAAATAGATCAGAAATGCTTAGAGGGATATGGGCCAAATGGGTCTTGTTTGGATGGGAATGTGGCCAGCATGGACCAGGTGGGCTGAACAGCCTGTTTCTCTGTGGTATGACTCTAGTTAGAGAGAAAGTAAAAGGACCTGGGGTACCACGGTGCATAGGATATAAGTTTGCATTTTCATTCCATTGTAAATCACTTTGAACTACGTTGTCCGTATGAAAAGTGCACTATAAATAAAGATTATCATTTATTTTTCCTCAGCTCGAGATGGTAAAGCCTAAGGTAGGGGAATAGCCAAGCATGCTCATTTGTCATTTGCCAGGAACTTTTGGACTAGTCTAGTGGTGTTTAGTATTGTGGTTTGCTGACGATTTACATAAATATGACCATGTAGCCTGAATTCTATAATGTTATTGTGTAGTGCTTTTGGGATGATGCCAGTTGCAGATGGATGGCCACTGGGAGATCCTGCTTTTTCTGGCGAAAAAGCCAGTGGTTGCCTATTTTAATCCTACTTCCCATTCCCATGCTGACATGTCAGTCCATGGCTTCCTCTATAGTCAAAATGAGGCCACACTCAGATTGAGGAGCAACACCTCATATTCTGTCTGGGTAGCCTCTAACCAAATGGCATGAACAGCGATTTCTCAAACTTCCAGTAACGCCACCCCGCTTCACCATTCCCCATTCTCATTTCTCTCTCTTATCTTATTTTCTTACCTGTCCATCACCTCCCTCTGGTGCTCCTCCCCACTTTTCTTTCTTCCATGGCCTTCTGTCCACTCCTATCAGATACCGTCTTCTCCAGCCCTGTATCTCTTTTGCCAATCAATTTCCCAGCTCTTTACTTCACCCCTCCCCTACCCTCCCCTGCCCTCCCAGTTTCACCTACCACCTAGTCTTCCTCCCCTCCCCCCACTTTCTTACTCTGACTCCTCATCTTTTTTCTCCAGTCCTGGTGAAGGGACTCGGCCCAAAACATCAACTGTACTCTTTTCCATGATGCTACCTGGCCTGCTAAATTCCTCCAGCGTTCTGTGTGTGTTGTTTGGATTTCCAGCGTCTGCAGATTTTCTCTTGTTTGACATTAATATAGGTATAGCAAAAGTGTTTATTGTCTTTGTTCTATTTGTACTGTTGAGCTCTGTTTGACAGATTTTCTTAAGCCTTGAAGTAAATTCTGTCATTTTTTTTCCTTTATTACACTATGATTTATTTTCTTTCCTTTTTGATGTTCCAGATGCTTACATCCTTCATATTCATCCATCGGTTGTATGGTATCTTGCTGCTCCTTTTTGTATTTTATTAGCTCTTTTGCACCTTATTATTATTATTATTATTATCATTATTGTTATTATTATTGCTACAAGACCACAAGGCTTGGGAGCAGAATTAGGCCACTCAGCCTATCAAGTTTGCTCCACTATTCCAACATGGCTGATTTACTATCCCTCTCAAACCAATTCTTGTGCCGACACCTGTATCCAGAGATACCAGCCATGTGACAGATGCACTGCCACCTGGCTGGTCGGAGGACACACCACACGCCAATCAACATTTGGTCCCTCCCAACTAATCAATGCACACCTAAATTATTGGTCACCTTAATTGGATTATCTCACCCAGCCCCATGCTATAAAAGGTGAGACATGTGCCTGGCTCACTCTCTCTTACAGACCACCTCATTGAAGTTAAGTGCATTGATTTATGTTTGGGAAGGTCTATCATTTGTCCTGGTAAGGGAGCCACAGCTATCCAAGGTCAAGGGGGATAGCTGTCATAGTGCTTTTCCCTTGTTCTTTGTATGTGTAACTGTACCCTGTCCCCACACCTCTTTCTGTGTATTGTACAGCCGACCCGACCTTCCCCACACGTGTTAACCCTAAATGTTTTTTGTTAGAATATTGTAGTTGCTTGTGTTGACCCGACTTCCCCTTGTAAATAAATTCCTTATTATTAAAACTGTGTGTGTCCAGGCCTCTACTGTTGAAACTCAGAACCAGTTATTTTCCATCACAACAACACCCCATTGCCATTGATGGCCTGATTAATCAAGAACCTATCAACCTCCACCTTAAATATATCTAATGACTTGGCCTCCACAGCTGTCTACGGCAATGAATTTCACAGATTCAATACCCTCCAGCTAAAGAAATTCCTCCTCTTCTCTGTTCTAAATGGACATCCCTCTCTCCTGAGGCTGTGCCCTCTGGTCCTAGACACACCCACAACAGGAAACAGCCTCTCCAAATACACTCTATCCAGGCCTTTCCATATTCATCAGATGTCAATGAAATCCCCTCCTCATTCTTCTAAACTCCAGCGAGTACGGGCTCAGAGCAATCAAAAGCTCTTCGAATGTTAACCCTTTCATTCCTGGTAAAATTTTTGTGAACCTCCTCTGGACCCATCTTTTCTTAGACATGAAGACAAAATGGCTCACAATAATCCAAGCACAGTCTGACCAATGCCTTATTAAGCCTCAATGTTACATCCTTGCTCTTATATTCATGTGCCTTCTGTAACACCAAATCCACCCAAGCACCTCTGAATTTTCTGCCTGCTTAGCAAAAACTACGCCTTTATTCGTTCTAACAAAGTGCATGACGATACACTTCCAACACTACATTCCACCTGCCACTTCTTTGCCCATTCTCCCAAAATGTCTAAATCCATCTGCAGACTCCCTGCTTCTTCTCCATTACCTGTCCTTCCACCTTCATCACTTCACATTGTCCACAAACATGGGCATAAAGCTATCAATTCCGTCATCCAAGTCATTGCCATAATTGAAAAGAAGCAGTCTCAACACCAACCCCTGTGGAACATCACTAGTCACCAGCAAAAGGCCTGCATTATTCCCATTCTTTGCCTTCTGCCAGTCAGCCAAACTTATACCCATGCTATTATCATTCCTGTAATACCATGGGCTCTTAGTTTGTTAAGCAGCCTCATAGATTCATAGAGTCATAGAAAAGTGCAGCACTGAAACAGACCCTTTGGCCCATCAAGTCTGTGCTGAACTATTTAAACTGCCTACTCTCCCATCGACCCTCACCCGGACCATAGCCCTTCATACCCCCTACCACCATGTGCCTATCCAAATCTCTCTTAAGTGTTGAAATTGCACTCAGCATTTGTGCTGGCAGCTCATTCCATATTCTCATGACTCTGACTGAAGACATTTCCCCTCATGTTCCCCTTAAACTTTTCACCTTTCACCCTCATTCCATGACCTCTGGTTGTAGTGCCACCCAACCTTGGTGGTAAAAGCTGGTTTGCATTTACCCTACCTATACCCCTCATAATTTTGTATGCCTCTATCAAATTTCCTCTCAACCTTCTACTTGCCAAGGAATAAATTCCTAACCTATTCAATCTTTCCTTATAACTCAGGTCCTCCAGACCCAGCCACATCCTTGTACATTTTTTCTGGACTCTTTCAACCTTATTTGCACTTCCCCTGAAGGTAGGTGACCTACACACAATGCTCCAAATTAAGCCTCAATAATGTCTTATACAACTTCAACATAACATCCCAACTCCTGTATGCAATACATTGATTAATGAAGGCCAATGTGCGAAAACCTTTCTTTATGACCCTGTCTTCCTGTGACGCCACTTTCAATGAATTACAGTATGGTGCTGTATTCCCAGATCCCTTTGATCTATCACAGTCCTCAATGCTCTAACTTTTACTGTGTAAGACCTGCCCTGGTCAGTCCTACCGAAGTGCAACACCACACACTTCTCTGCATTAAATTCCACTTGCTATTTTCCAGCCCATTTTTCCCGCTGGTCCAGATCCTGCTGCAAGCCATGATGGCCTTCCTCGCTGCCCACTATACCCCTGATCTTGGTGTCACCAGCAAATTTGTTGATCCAATTAACCACATTATCATCTAGATCATTGATATAAATGACAAACAATAACAGACCCAGCACCAATTCCCGTGGCACTCCACTAGCCACAGGCGTCCGGTCAGAGAGGCAATCATCTCTCTGGCTTCTCCCACAAAGCCTAATCCAATTTACTCTCTCATCTTGAATGCTGAGCAACTCAACCTTCTTGATAACCTCCCATACGAGACCTTCTCAAATGCCTTGCTAAAGTTCATATAGTCAACATCTGCTGCTTTGCCTTCATCTACTTTCCTGGAAACTTCATCAAAAACCTCTGTAAGATTTGTTAGACATGACCTACATGCACGAAGCCATGCTGACTATCCTTAATCAGACCATGTCTATCCAAATACTTATCAATCCAGTCCTTTAGAATACCCTCCATTAACTTACCCACTACTGATGTCAAACTCACTGGCCTTTAATTTCATGGGTTCTTTTTGGAGTCTTTCTTAAACAGTAGATTAACACTGACTATCTTCCAATCCTCTGGTACCTCTCTTGTCACTAAGGAAGATTTAAATATCTCCTCTAGGGCCCTGGAAATTTCTGCATTTGCCTCCCACAGGGTGAGAGGGATTGACCTTGTCAGGCCCTGGGGATTAATCCATCCTGATTTGCCTCAGGACAGCAAACACCTCCTCCTCTGTAATCTCTATGGGGTCCATGAAATTGATGCCACCTTATCTCTCTTCTATAGATTCTGTGTCCATCTCCTGAGTAAGAACAGAAGCAAAAACATCATTTAAGACCTCCCCATCTCTTTTGGCTCCAAACATGGATTACCATTTTGATCTTCCAGAGGACCAATTTTGTCCCTTGCAATCCTCTTGCTCTTAACATATTTGTAGAATCCCTTAGGATTCTCCTTCACCTTCCCTGCTAGAGCAACCTATTTCTTTCAGCACTTCTGATTTATTTCTTAAGTGGTCTCTTGGATTTCTTATTCTCCATAAGCACCTCATTTGTTCCCGTTATGCACCTCTATTTTCTTAACCAGTGACGCAATATCCCTTGAAAATCCAGATTCCCTACACATGATGTCTTTACCTTTAAGTCTGACATTCACATACAAGCTTTGTACTCTCAAAATTTCACTTTTGAAGACCATCCACTTACCAAGTATACCCTTGCCAGAAAACAGTCTGTCCCAGTCCACACATGCCTTTCTGATACCATCAAAGTTGGCCTTCTCCAATTTAGAATCCCATCTCATGGACTGGACCTGTTCTCTTTCATAGCGTTCTCCTACACAAATTTCTGTCACCTGCCTTATCTCATTCTCTAATAGTATCAAGTGCAGATCAAGTATCACACACTCACTTTTTGGGACTTCTATTTACAGATTCAAGAAATTTTACTGAACACATTTGACAAACTCTATCCCATCCAGTCCTTTTACAATATGGGAGTCAGTCATTTTGTGGAAAGTTAAAATCACCAATTATAACAAACTTATGTTTCTTGCAACTGTCTGAGTTCTCTCTACAAATCTGTTGCTCTAACTCCTTCAGACTGTTGGGTGGTTGGTAATATAGTCCCATTAAAGAGGTCATACCTTTCTTATTTCTAAGTTCCACCCATAACACCTCACTAGATGAGTTCTCCAGTCTGTCTTGACTGAGCGTTACCATGACTTTTTCCCTGACTGGCAATGCTACCCTCTCCTCCTTTAATCCCTGCCATTCTGTCTCATCTAAAACAGTAGAACCCTGGAATACTGAGCTGGCAGTCCGCCCCTTCCTGTAACCAAGTCTCTCTAATAGCTACAGTATCATAATTCCAGATGTTCCCTGAGCCCATCTGTTTTCCTACGATATTCTTGCATTGAAATATATACAGCTCAGGACACCCTGTAGGCAATGTATAATTTGGGAATCTGTCTCATCCATAGAACCTCCTTTCTGTTCCCCTAACATCTCAGTTCGCCTCTTTCCCCCCCCCCCACCCCTCTTCCCTTCAAGTGATAGTTAGATTCCATGCCAGAGACTTAATCGCTGTGACTTTCCTCTACTAGGTCGTCCCCCCCCCCCCCCCCCCACATACACACAACAGTATTCTCAGTTGTTGAGGGCAATGGTCACAGGGGTACTCTGTACTGGCTGTTTAACCCTTTTCCCTTCATGACTGTCACCCAGTTTCTTGTGCCTTCATCTTGTGTGTACCTACCTCTCTATATGTCTATCTATCACCCCCTCAACTTCTCAATGATCCGGAGTTCATCCAGTTCCAGCTCCAACTCCTTGATGCAGATTGCTAGAAGCTGCAACGAGATGCACTTCTCACGAGTGTAGACATCAGGGACACTAGAGGTTTCCCTGCCTTCTCACATACTGCGAGAAAAATTCCATTATCCTGCCTGGCATCTCTACTGGTCTAACTGAACAAGTATAAAGAAGGAAGAAAAATAAACCGTGAGAGTAACACTGCCTACAGTTTCTTTGCCTTCTGACTGAAGGTTCTTCTCACTGAAGCCTTGAAGAGCTAAAGACTGAAAATCTCCACTCTAACTCTGTCCACTCCGAAATATGTAACACCTTGTCAAAAGACTTTTTTAAAATCCAAGTAAACAACATCCACTGACTCTTGTTTGTCTGTCCTGTCTGTTATTTTCTCAAAGAATTACAAAATATTTGTCAAGCAAGATTTCCCCTCAAGGAAACTATGCTGTCTTTGGCATATTTTATCATGTACTTCCAAGTACTCCAAAACATCGTCCTTAATAACAAAGGAATTCATCATTTTGCCAACCAGTGAAGCCAAACTAACTGGCCTGTAATTTCCTATCTTTTGCCTCCTACACCGCCCCCCCACCTTCTTTAAGAAGGGAGTGATACTTGCATTTTATAGTCTTTTGGAACCATTCCAGAATTTAATACTTCTTGAAAAATCAATGATAATGCCTCTGTAGTCTTCTGCTACTTCCTTCAGAACCTTCCGGTGCAGCTGACTTATGGACCTTCAGACCTCCCATCTTCTCAAGCACCTTCTCCTTACCAATTGCAACTTTACTTACTTCTGCTCCCTGACACTCAAATTTCTGGTATACTGCTAAAGTCTTCCACAGTGAAAAATGATGCAAAACATAGAAACAGAGAAACATAGAAAGCATACAGCACCAAACAAGCCCTTCAGCCCACAAAGCTGTGCTGAACATGTCCCTACCTTAGAACTACCTAGGCTTTACCCATAGTCTTTAACCTTTCTAAGCTCCATGTAGCCATCCTGGACCCTATCGTTTCCACCTCCACCACTGCCGCCGGCAGCCCATTCCACATACTCACTACTCTCTGTGTATAATATTTTTAAAAACTTGCAACTGATATCTCCTCTGTACCTACTTCCAAGCACCTTAAAACTATGCCCTCTCATGCTAGCCATTTCAGCCCTGGGAAAAAGCCTCTGACTATCTACATGATCAATGCTTCTCATTATCTTGTACACCTCTATCAAGTCACCTCTCATCCTCCGTCACTCCAAGGAGAAAAGGCTGAGTTCACTCAACCTATTCTCATAAGGCATGCTGCCCAATCCAGGCAACATCCTTGTAAATCTCCTCTGCACCCTTTCTATGGTTCCCATGTCCTTTTTATAGTGAAGCAACCAGAATTGAGCACAGTTCTCCAAGTGGGGTCTGACCAGGGTCCTATATAGCTGCAACATTACCCCTCGGCTCTTAAAGTCAATCCCACGATTAATGAAGGCCAATGCACCGTATGCCTTCTTAACCACAGAGTCAACCTGCATAGCAGCTTTGGACTCGGACCCCAAGATCTCTCTAATCCTCCACACTGCCAAGAGTCTTACCCATTAATACTATATTCTGCCATCATATTTGACTTGCCAAAATGAACCACCTCACACTTATCTAGGTTGAGCTCCATCTGCCACTTCTCAGCCCAGTTTTGCATCCTATCAATGTCCCATTGTAACCTCTGTCAGCCCTCCACACTGTCCACAACAACCCAACCTTTGTGTTTGTCTAAAGAACTTATAATGTTTGGCTCTTCGTCCCAACACACCTTGCTGAATGTTTTGTCCATCTATTCCTCTTGGCTTTTTTTCCCATTAGCACCCTAAGCCTTGCCTATTTGTTCAGCACTGTTTCTCTGTCCATGCAAAAGGCAGGACCGCCCAATGGCCTCTCATTTTAATTCCACTTCATTCTGACATGTCAGTCCATGACCTCGCCTACTTCCATGATGAGGCAACTCTCAGACCGGAGCAGCAACACCTCATATTGAGGAAGGCCTCAAAGCCCTCCACTACTTTCTGGACAATAGACCTCACCAGTTCCCTAACACCACCACAATACTCAGGTTGGCGGAACTGGTACTCACACTTAATAACTTCTCTTTCGGCTCTTCCCACTTTCTCCAGATCAAGGGACACTCGCAAGGGCCCTAGCTATGCCTGCCTCTTCGTGGGTTATGTGGAACAGTCTATGTTCCAAATCTATACTGGTACTGCTCCCCAACTTTTCCTTCGATACATTGATGACTACATTGGTGCTGCTTCCTGCACCCATGCTGAGCTCGTCAATTTCATTGACTTTGCCTCTAACTTGCACCCAGCCCTCAAATTCACTTGGTCCATCTCGGACACTTCTCTCCTCTTTCTCGATCTCTCTGTCTCCATCTCTGGAGATAGACTGTCCACTGACATCTTCTATAAACCCACTGACTCCCATAACTACCTTGATTATACCTCTTCCCACCCTGCCAAATGCAAAAATTCTATTCCCTATTCCCAGTTCCTCCGTCTCCGCCACATCTGCTCCAAGGATGAGGCTTTCCGTTCCAGGACATTCCAAATGTCCTCTTTCTTTAAGAATCGTGGTTTCCCTTCTGTTGTCATCAAAGATGCCTTCACCCGCATCTCCTCCATTTCCCGCACTTCAGCCCTCACCCCATCCTCCCATCACCACAACAGGGACCGTATCCCCCTTGTCCTCACCTACCACCCACCAGCCTCCGGATCCAGCATATTATTCTCCGCAACTTCCGCCACCTTCAACAGGACCCCACCACTAAGCACATCTTTCCCTCTCTACCCCTCTCTGCTTTTCGCAGGGATTGTTCCCTCCGCGACTGCCTGGTCCACACGTCCCTCCCCACAGAACTCCTACCTGGCACTTATCCCTGCAAGCGTAAGTGCTACACCTGTCCCTACACCTCATCTCTTACCACCATTCAGAGCCCCCAAACAGTCCTTCCAGGTGAGGCAACACTTCACTTGTGAGCCTGTTGGGGTCATCTATTGCATCCGGTGCTCCCGGTGCAGCCTCCTCTACATCGGCGAGACCCGACACAGATTGGGGGACCGCTTCGTCGAGCACCTACGCTCCGTCCGTCACAACAGACAGGATCTGGTTGCCACTCACTTCAACTCTCCCTCTCATTCCCATTCGGATATGTCCATACATGGCCTCCTCTACCTCCATGATGAGGCCAAACTTCGGTTGGAGGAACAACATCTCATATAATGTCTGGGTAGTCTCCAGCCCCCTGGTATGAACATCGAATTCTCCAATTTCCGGTAATTCCCTCCCTCTCCCTTCCCCATCCCACCTTCACTCTGTCTCCTCTTTCAGCTGCCTATCACCTCTCATGACTCTGCCTTCTTCTACTACCCATAGTGTTTTCCGCTTAGATTCCTTCTTCACCTCTCCTGCCTATCCCCTCCC
The DNA here is from genome assembly GCF_048418815.1 of Hemitrygon akajei. NCBI lineage: Eukaryota > Metazoa > Chordata > Chondrichthyes > Myliobatiformes > Dasyatidae > Hemitrygon > Hemitrygon akajei. The sequence continues at coordinate 101,152,906 of NC_133134.1, read as the reverse complement.
TGCTTCCCCTCCCCCACCCCTTGATCTTTCCTCTGATTGGTTTTCCACCCTCTCCCCACCTTCTTTATAGGGCCCCTGCCCCCTCCTTTAGTCCTGATGAAGGGTTTCAACATGAAACATTGACTGCTTCTTTCAGCGGATGCTGCCCGACCTGCTGAGTTCATCCAGCTTTTTTGTATGACCTCATATTCCATCTGGGTTGTTTCCAATCTTATGGCATGAACATCGATTTCTCTAACTTCTCCCTCCTCCCCCTTTTGTCTTTTTCCATTCCTAATTCTGGTTCCCCTCTCATGCCTTCTCTTCTCCTCACCTCCCTCAGGTGCCTCTCCTCCTTCCCTTTCTCCCATGCTCCACTCTCAGGTCCCTTCTTCACCAGCCCTTTACTGTTTGCACCTATCTCTTCCCAGTTTCTTACCTCATCACCCCTCCCCAACCCACTCACCTCCCACCTTCTCATTCTGGCTTCTGCCCCCTCACTCTCTTGATGAAGGATCCTGGCCTGAATGGCATCTGTTTATTCCCCTCCATAAGAATACAAGATACAGGAGCAGAATTAGGCCATTCAGCCCATCGAGTCTGCTCCACCATTCCATCATGGCTGAACCTGGATCCCACTCAACCACATACACCTGCCTTCTTGCCATATCCTTCGATGCCCTGACCGATCAGGAAATTATCAACTTGAATATACCCACTGACTTGGCCTCGACTGCAGTCTGTGACAGAGCATTCCACAGATTCACTACGCTCTGGCTAAAAATATTCCTCCTTACCTCTGTTCTAAAAGGTCGCTCCTCAATTTTGAGGCTTTGCCCTCTAGTCCTGGATACCCCCACCATAGGAAACATCCTCTTCACATCTTCCCTATCTAATGCCTTCAACAATAGGTCAGTGTCAGTGAGATCCCCATGCATTCTTCTAAATTCCAGTGAGTACAGACTCAAAGCTCCTCATATGTTAATCTCTTCATTCCCAGCATTGACGCTGCCTGACTTGCTGAATTCCTTCAGCATTGTGTGTGTGTGTTGCTCTGGATTTCCTGCATCTGCAGAATCTCGTGATAATGATTTTCCTGTTCAATTGTCTGGTTCTAAAACACAGTAACTATATCTGCACCATCTCCTCTGGTAGCAAATTCCAGTTATCACCCATCCTCTGTGTATAAAATTACCCCTCCTATCCACTTTTTCTCCCTCTCACCTTAAGCCCACCCCTCTTGTTATCTTGACCATGGGGAAAAGATTCTAACTATCAATCTATCTACATTTATCTGATAATTATGTACACATGTATCAGGTCACCCCTCAACATACTTCACCCCAGGGATGAGCCCAGCCTGTCCAACGTCTCCCCATAACTAAAGCCTTCAAATCCACATAACATTCTGGTGTGTACCCTCCGCACTCTCACCAGCACAAACACATCCCCACCTGCAGTTTGATGACCAGAAATGTATGCAGAACTCCAAATGTAGTCTAACTAGTTTAGAGTTGCAACATAACATCCCAAACATCATGTTCTACACCCCGAGCTATGAAGGCAAACATACCAAATGCCTTCCTCACCGCCCTGTCTGGCAGTGTTACCAGTGGAACTCTGGGCTTGAATTTCTAGATTCCTCTGTTCAGTAGCATTCCGTGGTGTATGACAAGTTACTGTTGATGTCCTGCCTGTATTTGAAAGGCATAGCCACACTGGTTTCAGTTTCTTTGTCCGCTCTACACTCTGCTGGGGCAGTGCACACCTCCCTCATGGTCCACACTGGTTCCCACATTCATACCCAGCATGACCAGAGACTCTTTCGCCCCCAACTCCGCAGTAACCCACCGCACTCACTCTACCTTTCACCATCCCACCACACTTCCACTTCCAAATTCTCATCACACTGTGCAGACATCTGACCCCTGTCTCTGAATAGAGATACAGAGGGGAATAGAGGGGAGCTTACAGAGGGAAAGGTGAGGGGTATTGAGGGGAGGATACAGATAGAGGGGGTGAGAGGTATAGAGGGAGGTTACAGTGGGACAGATAGAGGGAAGGATACAGAGGGAGGGGTAAGGGGCATGGAGGGGAGGTTACAGTGGGAGGGGTGAGGGGTATGGAGGGGGTTACTGAGATAGGGTGAAGGGTATGGCTGTGGGGGGTACTGAGGGATGGGTTAGGAATATAGAGGGAAGGTTACTGAAGGACAAGTGAGGGGTATAGAAGGAAGATTACAGAGTTACACAGGGGTATAGTGGGGAGGCTGCTGAGGGAGAGGTGAAGGTATAGTGGGGATGATACTGAGGGAGGTGAAGGTATAGAGGGTAGGGTACAGAGAAAGGAGGTGAGGGTTTGGAGGGGAGGTTACAGAGGGAAAAGTGAGGGGTATTGAAGGGAGGTTACAGTGGGAGAGGGAGAGATATGGAGGGGAGGTTACAGAAGGAGGGGTGAGGGGTATTGAGGGGAGGTGAGGGGTACTGAGGGGAGGTTACAATGGGAAGGAGAGAGGTGTGGAAGGGTGAGGGGTATTGAGATGTTACAGTGGGAGAGGAGAGGGGTACTGGGGAGGTTATGAGGGAAGAGTGTAGGGTATGGAGGGGAGGCTACAGACGGAGGGGTGAGGGTTATAGAGGGGAGGCTACAGACAGAGGGGTGAGTGTTAAAGAGGGGAGGCTACAGAGGGAAGGGTGAGGGGCATGGAGGGGAGGTTACTGAGGGGAGAGTGATGGGTTATTGAGGGGCGGTTACAAAGGGAAAGTTGAGAGATACAGTGGGGCGATCTGGAGGGAAGGGTGAGGGGTTTAGGAAGGTTACATAGGGAGGGGTGAAGGGGAGGTTACAACGAGATGATGTTTTTCTGATCCCTAAATATCTTGCCAAGTCTCTTCACATCGTTCGAATTCCCCTCGCCTCCTGCAACCTCCGCCGCTCCCTGCGCTGTGCGCGATCTTCCCCTGTAATTTAGACCTCGGAGTTGATTTCCGCCCTGCTGTCTCACGTTTCTGGTGCGGTGTAGACCGGAGTTACCACACTGGAATGCGGTTTCTGCTGTGAGCAGCTATGAGCTCCGACAGTCGGCTCTACGTGTTTTCACGCGGCGAAAGACAGTGCCGTCAACACTCTAAATATTCAGTCTCAGGTCGCCGCCACAACCTCCCCCTCCCCACCACCACCAGTATCTTTAGTGGGACGCTCCCTCCCTTAAACAAAAACTCTGCGGTTACCAAAGACCAGAGGTCCCTCAATACTCCCGGGTACAGCGTGAATTTACCGCATCTCTTCTAGGGGATGCCGGCGGGGTTGGGGGTGGATGAAGACGGGGTTATCTTCAGATGGAAAGGGAGGAGTGAGTTTGGATTTAGGAGAGGAGGGATAATGTTAAGTGAGTGAGAGGAGGCGGGGGAAAGTGGGGAGAGGCAGATATACAACTCAGGTTGTGTAGTTGCCATTACAACAGGGTCTCCGAGTTCACCGGCACATTGGTTAAAATTAATTATTAACAAATTTGGGTTGAACGGTGTGTTTGCCACTGGTTGGGGAGGGCGGGGTGAGGATGAGGGGCTGGCCACAGCGTAACACGGGGATAGAAGAGTGAAGCCACTCTCCCCGCCAGCAGATTCCCGCAGAGGCTCCCAAAAGCTGAGGGAGGAAATTCCAGACCTTGGGAACGTGGAGCAGCGGAAATCGGATGACTGAGATCGGAGTTAAAGGGCAGAAAGGGATTACTCTCTGTACCCGATAAAGTCGCCATTGAGACCATGTTTGTGGGCTGCTACTGCAGCCCATCCGCTTTGGAAAGCCTGGGCGGTAGCACGCTCCCCCTCCCTACCCATCTGATGAACCCAAAGGAATGATATGGTTCGGTACCAGAAGCGTCGGAGGAGTTGCCACTCGGCATTGAACTCAATGGAGGACTGCTTTAGGGACCCTCGGGGCTTACTTCCGAAGCCCTGTGGGTATAGCCGCAAGGCAGAGGAGGTTTGGGATCAGAGTTTTCCTCTCCTAGGTGAGCTGCCAATCACGGCTGACGTGCCCCATCTACCCGAAGCGACCGGTTTTAAGGTGCCAGTAACCCACCTTTGCCCCTTGTCCTGTCAGTAGACGCTTCCGTCGGGTTTAGCAGCTAAACCACATGTGAAGGCCAGGAGCTGGACTTGGTTGTCAAAGGCTATTTGAGACGCACGTCATTGGGAACATTTAATAGGTAGTGGGACTTGTTCCCATTACCACCTCCCGACTATGTAACGCATTTGAGCTATTGTCACCTTCCTTTCACCTTGACCATTCTCCTCTGACCTCTCATTAACAAGGCGTTTTCACCCACAGAGCTGCAGCCCACTGGATTTCTTTTTTGTTTATCGCATCATTCTCTGTAACTATAGAGAGATTTGAGCCCGCGGAAATCCCGGAGATCGGCAGTTTCTGAGATACTCAAACCATCCCGTCTAGCACCGACAATCATTCTTTAGTCAAGGTCACTTAGATCACATCTGCTGTTTGGTTGGAACAACAACTGAACCTCTTGAACATGTCTGCATGCTTTTATGTATTAAGGTCTTGCCACGCGATTAGCTGGTTGATTTTTTTTTATAAACGAGCGGGTGTGCAGGTGTATGTAATAAAGTGGCCACGGAGTGCAGTTGTAATAGTTGGAGGGATTATAGAGACAGGGACGGGTGTAGGGGCCCTCACAGGGAAGGGGGGGTGTAGGGGCCCTCACAGGGAAGGGGAGGGGTGTAGGGGCCCTCACAGCGAAGGAGAGCGGTGTAGCGGCCGTAGGAGGTTACAGAGACGGGGAGGGGCGTTACGAAGGAGACGTCAGCACGAGAGCTCCCACGCTCCTGCTCTCTGGGCACCCAGTGCAGAGCGAGGGCAAATGCACAGGAGAGTAGTGCAGTTACTGGGAAAGGCACGAGCAGTGATCTCGGTGAGACCAGGTGGGCTGTCAGCGGGCTGCCGCGGGGGTGGGGGGGGAGGATAATGTGACTCACTGAGTGTGATGTCAGGGGGCCCAGCTCATCCTATGGATACCTCCTCCATAGGGGTGGGGGCGGGTCCGCAGACATGCAGGGAAACCACAGACAGTTACACAGAAACCTATATCTTCTGCCTACTCATATTCGAAGTCCTACAGCCACAGATCTCTAAAATAAAAATGCTATATATATATACATATATAAAACATAACACACTCAATCTGCAGCTTCTTTGGTTAAGAAACAACGCGTTTTTAAGGCACACACGCCACTTTGTGGAATCCCGTGGCCATTCGGCCGCGGGGTAGCTCCGGGCTTTCCCTGGCGCTCTTGTTCTCGTTAATAACTGGAGTCTCTCAGTAAAAGCCTGGTCAGATCGCCGCAACCTGGCCATGGCCCGCTCCCCGATTCTGAAATAGGTTGCCAGCCCTCGGGGAGACGTCTGCGCTGTATCACCAGAATTTAAATAGACATGCTTCGGCTTCGCCACCCCCGCTGATCTCAGTCGGTCCCTGAAGGGAAGGGGCGGGCGAGAGTGGTGGGGGTAGAGGGCACAGTGATGGGAAGAGCCGAGAGAGGAGGGAGGGGTCAGGCAAGAGGCAGTGACTCCGTCGTCAACGGAGTTGGAACTAGCTGTGAGAGTCTCGCCAAAACTATCCGACAGGTTTTGAAAGCTCTCTTGTTCAGCAAGGATCTCCGAACTCCGCTCCGCCACCTCCGTCTCAGATCGACCCCCAGCAGGTCCCGTACACAAGGTGAAAGTGTCGGGGTGGGGGCGGGGGCTGTGGGTTCGGCGCCTGACTCCTACTACACCGTGCGGAGGGAGCGTCAAGGTGAGGGAGGGAGGGGGTTGTCGGGGACGGAGTGTCGCGGTGAAGGCGAAGGGTTTAACAGTGAGGGAGTGTGTATGTGTGTGTGGTAAGGAGGGGCAGTTAGGGAATGCGCCTCACCCTCGGGAGAGGAGAAAGCTGAGGAAGTAGCGGCCTACAATGAAGGAGGGTCGCGGGGAGGCGGATAGCGACGAGGGAGGAATTGTGTGGTGAGGGAGAGCCGCGGAAAGTGGGGACGGTGCGGATGAGGGTCCTCGCTGGCTCTGTGAATCGGGAGATGGGTGCAGTAGTAACGAGGGATGGCGAAGGAGACGCCACCGAGGAGATGAGCGGGTCCGCCGCAGACAGAGTGGTGGTGTCAGTGGTCCCGAAGGAAGAGCAGGGATCTTTTCGAAACGTCTTAGAAGCAAGCTGTCCGGAAACCGGGGAGGGGGTGCAGGAGAAGCGGAGACGCCGAATTAAGGAGAATCTGGCATAAAATTCTAGAAATAACTAGTGGGTCAGGCATAATCGAGATCATGGGAGTTTAGTTGGGGGGTCTGTGCAGTAGGGGCATTGAAATTGGTATACTATTGTCACAAATACTGAAATAATGAAAAACTTGTTCGTACACATCTGATAATTACACGGTGTATTGATGTTTAAAAAGGTAAACAGTAACAAGGCATAACACATTGGTCCTGGGTAGGTCTGTAGTCCAGTGTAGTTTTTTTTCTGTTTTTTTACCTAGTTCAGTCTAGTTTTTGTACTGGGTCATGCAGCACCATGGTCCTGAAAAACGTAGTCTCGTTTTTACCATGTACTGTACCAGCAGTTATGGTCGAAATGACAATATAAAGTGACTTGGCTTGACTTGAAAAAATGTCACAGATACAGAGAAGTGTAATGCAGGTTCACAAGACTCAGCGGGTCGAACAGCATCTGTGAGGATGGGAGGGAAGAATTGACAAGGTTTTGGGTGGGTGTGATGGAGAGGGGAGAACTAGGATTCAGAAGTAACTGATGGACTGACGAGGTTTAAGGGACATGAAGCAGGTCGGAGTGTGGTGGAGGTAATGCCCCTCATGGGTGTATGCGACCAGGAACACCTTTGCACTACCGCTTCCTCCCCTGCCCTGGGTTGGTCTGAGACATTGGGGGGGTTGGAAACAGAGCCCTGGTGTCTATTGCATCTTGCTGCACTGGACAAGTCCCCAGTACCTGTCAAGTAGTTTACAAAGAATAGTACAAGCACATTACAGGCCTTTTGGCCCACAATGTTGTGCCGACCCTCAAACCCTGCCTCCCATATAACCCCCCCACCTTAAATTCCTCCATATACCTATCTAGTAGTCTCTTAAACTTCACTAGTGTATCTGCCTTCACCACTGACTCAGGCAGTGCATTCCACGCACCAACCACTCTCTGAGTAAAAAACCTTCCTCTAATATCCCCCTTACCTTAAAGCCACGTCTTCTTGTACTGAGCAGTGGTGCCCTGGGGAAGATGTGCTGGCTATCCACTCTATCTATTCCTCTTAATATCTCCCACTGGCAGGCAACACATTGGGCCAGACAAGGAGAGAAGGGGAATAAATGTGAGGTGGGTCTTACTAAACTGGAAAGAGTGTAGAAAAAAATTTACAAGGATGTTGCCAGGACTTAAGAGACATTCTTATGTTGAGCCACGGTTGTACCTTCTTCATGATTGTATCAATGTGCTGGGCCCAGGAAATTGGAGCTACTCGCTCTGACCTCTCAATAAGCATTGATGTGTGTTCTTCCTGAATTCTACATCAACTCCATGAGCTCGCTGGCATCAAATATGAGGTTGTTGTTGTGATACTACTCAATCAGCTGTTCTATTATGCCTCCTTGTTGCCAGCTATGATTCTGCCAACACCACCAATGTCATGAAGTTTTCCATTCTGTAATTTTCCTTTTGTGGTTTATAAGCAGATGAGCTAATTCCAAATTTCTGAGTTAAAATTCATATTCAAATCCATACATCCCTCAAGGTCACTGCACAGGTTGATAGGGTAGTTAAGAAGGCCTATGGGATGCTAGGCTTCATTAACAGGGGGATTGAGTTCAAGAGTAGAGAGGTCATGTTGCATCTCTACAAATCTCTGGTGAGACTGCACTTAGAGTATTGTGTTCAATTCTGGTCACCTCATTGTAGGAAGGATGTGGAAGCTATGGAGAGGGTGCAGAGGAGATTTACCAGGATGTTGCCTGGATTGGAGACAAGTCATATGAAGCAAGGTTAGCAGAGCTGGGACTTTTCTCTTTGGAGCATAGAAGAATGAGAGGGGACTTGATAGAGGTCTACAAGATTATGAGAGGCATAGATAGGGTGGATAGTCAGTACCTGTTTCCCAGGGCACCAACAGCAAACACCAGAGGGCATATGTACAAAATTAAGGGAGGGAAGTTTAGTGGAGACATTAGGGGTAAGTTTCTTTACACAGAGGGTTGTGAGTGCCTGGAATGACTTGCCAGGGATGGCGGTGGAGGCCAAGACATTAGGGGTATTTAAGAGCCTCTTGGCCAGGCACATGGATGAAAGAAAAATGGAAGGTTATGGGGTAGAGTGGGTTTAGTACTTTTTTTAAAGGATTATATGGGTCGGCACAACATGGAGAGCTGAAGGGCCTGTACTGTGCTGTAGTGTTCTAATGGTTCTGTTTTTTTAAAACTCCATTCCTCTGGGTTCTCCTTGTAATCCTTAACTCTTTTACCCTTTGAGAATCTATCAATTTCTACTTTAGCATGCACAATGACTTGGCCTCCACAGCCTTATACAGCTGAAGAAATTCCTCCCTATCTCAGTTTTAAAGGGGTGCCCCTTTACTCTGGGTTTGTGCCTTGGATCCTATACTCTTCTACTAATGGAAACATCCTTTCCTTGTCCACTCCGTCCATCCTTCCAGTGTTCAGTAATTTTCAATGAGACTCCTCCTCTTCCTTCTGAACTCCATTGAGTACAAGCCCAGAGCCATCAAACACTCTTCTATTCTGCCACTGTCTGCCTAATGAATAACATTTTGTCTTATTTTCCTGTTGCTTATATTTTTTAAAATTTCTCTACAATGGCAAATTCTGGAATTGCACATTCTGGAATTTCAATTTAAAACGTTTTTTTTTTCTTTCAAGTTTACTGTTAGTCTTTCTACCATTTTATCTCCAAGCTATCATTTTGTTTCTTGAGGAAGAAGCAAATCTCATGCAGGCAATTAATAACTTTGGGAGAAATAAATGATTAGATGTAGGGTTGTAGTTGAAGAATTAATACTTAAATATTAGGCTTTGCTAGGGTAGTGGAGACATCTTAAATATTCAAGAAACTATTTTAAAAGGAGGATATTTATGGAAGAGAGGTGTGTTTATTAATAAGATTATTATTGTGTAAGGTGTGGGAAACAAGTAAGGAAGTTATGGAACCTATGACAATTAAAGAGGTGGAAGTACTGGCGCTTTTAAGAAATTTAAAAGTGGATATATCTCCGGGTCCTGACAGGATATTCCCCAGGACCTTGAGGGAAGTTTGTGTAGAGATAGCAGGAGCTCTGACGGAGATCTTTCAGATGTCATTAGAAACGGGGATTGTGCCGGAGGATTGGTGTATTGCTCTTGTGGTTCCATTGTTTAAAAAGGGTTCTAGAAGTAAGCCTAGCAATTATAGACCTGTCAGTTTGACATCAGTGGTGGGTAAATTAATGGAAAGTATTCTCAGAGATAGTATTTATAATTATCTGGATAGACAGGATCTGATTAGGAGTAGCCAGCATGGATTTGTGCGTGGAAGGTCATGTTTGACAAACCTTATTGAATTTTTTGAAGAAGTTACGAGGAATGTTGATGAGGGTAAGGCAGTGGATGTAGTCTATATGGACTTCAGCAAGGCCTTTGACAAAGTTCCACATGGAAGGTTAGTTAAGAAGGTTCAGTCGTTAGGTATTAATGCTGGAGTAATAAAATGGATTCAACAGTGGCTAGATGGGAGATGCCAGAGAGTAGTGGTGGATAATTGTTTATCGGGATGCGGGGTGCCTCAGGGATCTGTTTTGGGCCCAATGTTGTTTGTAATATACATAAATGATCTGGATGATGGGGTGGTAAATTGGATTAGTAAGTATGCTGATGATACTAAGGTAGGAGGTGTTGTGGATAATGAGGTGGGTTTTCAAAGCTTGCAGGGAGATTTATGCCAGTTAGAAGAATGGGCTGAATGTTGGCAGATGGAGTTTAATGCTGAGAAGTGTGAGGTTCTACATTTTGGCAGGAATAATCCAAATAGAATATACAGGGTAAATGGTAGGGTATTGAGGAATGCAGTGGAACAGAGAGATCTAGGAATAACAGTGCATAGTTCCCTGAAGGTGGAGTCTCATGTGGTGAAGAAGGCTTTTGGAACGCTGGCCTTTATAAATCAGAGCATTGAGTACAGAAGTTGGGATGTAATGTTAAAATTGTACAAGGCATTGGTAAGGCCAAATTTGGAATATTGTGTACAGTTCTGGTCACCGAATTATAGGAAAGATATCAATAAATTATAGCGAGTGCAGAGACGATTTACTAGGATGTTACTTGGGTTTCAGCACTTAAGTTACAGAGAAAGGTTGAACAAGTTAGGTCTCTATTCATTGGAGCGTAGAAGGTTGAGGGGGGATTTGATCGCGGTATTTAAAATTTTGAGAGGGATAGATAGAGTTGACATGAATAGGCTGTTTCCATTGAGAGTAGGGGAGATTCAAACGAGAGGACATGATTTGAGTGTTGGGGGCAAAAGTTTAAGGGAAACACGAGGGGGTATTTCTTTACTCAGAGTGATAGCTGTGTGGAATGAGCTTCCTGTAGAAGTAGTAGAAGCCAGTTCAGTTGTGTCATTTAAGGTAAAATTGGATAGGTATATGGACAGGAAAGGAGTGGAGGGTTATGGGCTGAGTGCGGGTAGGTGGGACTAGGTGAGATTAAGAGTTCGGCATGGACTAGGAGGGCCGAGATGGCCTGTTTCCGTGCTGTGATTGTTATATGGTTAATCCATGTTCTTCGGGGCCATGAGAATTTTGGACTAGAGCCCAGTGGAAAGGGATCAAAAGGCAAAACAAATACATATCAAATGAGATGGTGTTTAAATTAAATGAAGAAATGTGGAAGAAACCCTATTTTACATCTGAGGTGCATATTTTGGATACTTCATTGGGTTTGATTTTAAAGGGAAATGCAAGCATTACTGCAAGTAAAGTTGTACCCCATTGTTGGACAACATATGTCATCTGAGAGGTAATGTTGCAGCTATGTAGGGCCCTGGTCAGACCCCACTTGTAGTACTGTGCTCAGTTCTGGTCGCCTCACTATAGGAAGGACGTGGAAATCATAGAAAGGGTGCAGAGGAAAGTTACAAGAATGTTGCCTGGATTGGGGAGCAAAGATGTGGAAAACATAGAAAGGGTGCAGAGGAGATTTACAAGAATGTTGCCTGGATTGGGGATCATGCCTTATCAGAATAGGTTGAGTGAACTCGGCTTTTTCTCCTTGGAGCAACTGAGAATGAGAGGTGACTTGATAGAGGTGTAGAAGATGATGAGAGGCATTGATCCTGTGGATAGTCAGAGGCTTTTCTCCAGGGTTGAAATGGTTAGCACGAGAGGGCATAGTTTTAAGGTGGTTGAAAGTAGGTACAGAGTAGAAGTCGGGTAAATTTTTTACGCAGAGAGTGGTGAGTGCATGGAATGGGCTGCTGGTGGCAGTAGTGGAGGCGGAAACAATAGGGTCTTTTAAGAAGACTCGTGGATGGCTACATGGAGCTTAGAATAATAGTGGGCTAGGGAAAAGCCCAGGTAGTTCTAAGGTGGGGACATGTTCGGCACAGCTTTGTGGGCTGAAGGGCCTGTATTGTGCTGTATGTTTTCTATGTTTCTATGAGTTATAGGGAAAGGTTGGATAGGCTATGATTTAATTCCCTAGAGCATAGGAGATTGTAGAGGTGTGTAAAATCATGAGGGGCAGAGTTACAGTGAATGGATATCTTTTCCCTGATAGTTCATTGAAAGTGGCATCACAGGTATATAGGGTTGTAAAGAGAGCTTTTATCACATTGGCCTTCATGAATTAAAGGACTGAGTACAGAAGTTAGGGAGAGACACCATCGGGGAGATGGATGAGTTACACAGATCTGCCACAGGGAGAGAGTGCTGGTGTCAGTAGTTCAAACAAAAGCAGCGATCCGGTCTAAACGTCCCAGACATAAGGTGTTTGGGTGCAGAAGGAGTGGAGATGCCAATTTCAGGGGAATCTCTTGAAGTTGAGTAAGATGTTGGTGTGGTCTAATTCAGAATATTGTGTGTAGTTCTGGTCACATACCTAGAGGAAAGATCTCAATAAGTTTGAAAGAGTGCAGAGAAAATTTACAAGGATGTTATCAGGTCTTGAAAACCTGAGTTCTAGGAAAGGTTGAATAGGTTAGGACTTATTCCCTGGAGCATTGGAGAATGAGGCGAGATTTAATAGAAGAATACAAATCTATGAGGGGTATAGATAAGATAAATATAGCAGACTTTTTCCACGGAGATTGGGTGGGACTAAAACTAGAATTCAAATCTACTTCTCAGCATTTTTTCTTCAGTCCTGCCAAAGGGTTTTGGCCCAAAACATTGGCTGTAATTTTTTCCATACGTGCTGCCTGGTCTGCTGAGTTCCTCCAGCATTTTGTGTGTGTTGCTCAGATTTCCAGCGTCTGCAGATCTTCTCTTGTTTCTTAAACTAGAGTTCATAGGTTAAGGGTGAAATTATTACAGGGAACCTGAGGGAGATCTCTTCACTCAGAGTTGTTAGATTATGGAACAAACTCCCAGCAGAAGTGGTGAATAAGGGATTAACTGCAACATTTATGTTTGAATAAGTACAAGTGGAGAGTGGTGGGCAATGGTCTGTTTGCAGATTGATGGGACAAGACTAGGGGTTTCTAACATTCTTTATGCCATGAACCAATACGATTAAGCAAGGAGTCTGCGGACCCCAGGTCCAAGAAGAATAAGAGTTTGGCATGGTCTAGATGGGCTGAAGGGCCTATTTCTGTGCCGTAGTACTTTATACCTGTGGATCACTGGTGGGGGTTGTGAGTGGAGGTTTGAAAGATTTGGGAATTGAGGGCAGTGGGAAACTGGCTCGGGGAGGGGAGGTGAGACTGGGGCAGAACACAGACTCAAGAGATTCTGCAGGTGCTGGAAATCCACAGCAAAACACACAAAATGTAGGAGGAGGAATTCAACAGGTCAGGTAGCATCTATGGAAATGTATAAACAGTCGATGTTTCAAGTCGAGCCAGGTAACAAGACCATAAGACGTAGGAGCAGAATTAGGTTATTCAGCCCATCAAGTTTGCTCCACCATTCATCATGGTTATTAATTATCCATCTCAATCTTACTCTCCTGCCTTTTGGTAACATTTGATGCCCTTACCAATCAAGAAACTATCACCCCTCCACTTTATTCAATGCCTTGGCCTCCACAGCCACCAGTGGCAATGTATTCCACAAATTCATCACCAACTGACTAAAGCCATTCCTCCTATTCTCTGTCATAGAGACATCCCTCTATTCTGAGGCTATGCCCTTTGATTCTAGACTCACCCATTACAGGAAACATTGTCTCCACGTACCCTCTTTGGCCTTTCAATATTCGACAGGTTTCAACAAAATCCTCCTTCGTTCTTCTGAACTCCAGTGAGTACAGCCACGAAACGCTCCTCATGTGTTAACCCCTTAATTCCTGGAACCATTCTCATGACCCTCCTCTTGACCCTCAAGTGTCAGCACTTCTTTCCTTAGGTAAGTCCTGATGAAGACCCAGCTGAATTCCTCCAGAATTTTGCGTGTGTCAGTGGTGATCGTGGTGGGGCAGCCTTGAAGAGCCAAGTGGCCACCTCTTGCTCATGGGAGCTGTTTTTTTTCCCCTCAGTGGACTGGAATCGGGTATAAGTCAGGGGATAATGTGGATGAGGAACAGGAGCTCTTTACAGTGGTGGGGAAGTGGGTGCTTCAGATGGGGTACGGGTGTGTGTGTGGGGGTGAAGGGGAGAGCAACTATACCCTTGGACAAAGAGGAAATGGGCTGTGGAACAGAGCTAGAGAGCTGGACAGTGGGCCGATGGCATGAGGTTCAGAGGAGAAGTGAAAGGAGGAACTGAGAGGAGGAAAGGCTGGACACAAGGAAGGCTGACTACTCACAAGAATGGAAATCCAAAAATACTCTATGGGCATGCGAGTAGGAAGAGGCTGAAAAGAAGTTGGGGAGGAGACCAGACAAGAGGGGCAGAGGGCACAGCTAAGATTTTTAATGAGAAGGTTGTCTCCATAAGACATAGGAGCAGAATTAGGCCATTTGAACCATCAAGTCTGCGACCACCACTCTATCATGGCTGATTTATTATCCCTGTCAATCCCATTCTCCTTTCTCCTCCCTGTAGCTTTTGATGCCTTACTAATCAAGAACCTATCACCATCCACTTAAGTTTGTATAGGTGCATGATGGTAGGGGTATGGAGGGCTATGGTCCTGGTGCAGGTCGATGGAAGTATGCAGTTTAAATAGTTCAGTATGGACTAGATGGGACAAAGGGCCTGTTTCTCTGCTGTACTTTTCTATGACTAAAAATATCCCATGACATGGCCTCCACACCTTCTCTGGCAACAAATTCCACAGATGCACCACCCTCTGGCTAAAGCAATTCCTCCTCTCCTCTGTTCTAAATGGGCATTCCTCTATTCTGAGACTTACCCACGAAAGGAAACATCCTGTCCATGTCAGCTCCACCTTGACCTTTCAATATTCAATAGACGTCAATGAGATCCACCCACCCCCACTCATTCTTCTAAATTGCAACAAGTACTGGCCCAGAGCCATCGAACACTCCTCATGCATTAATCCTGTCTTTCCAGGGTTGTTCGTGTGAACCTCTGCTGGACCCTTTCCTATGCCGGCACATCCTCTCTTAGATGAGGAGTCCAAAACAGCTCACAATACTCCCATCAGTCTAACCAAATGCCTTATAAAGCCTCAGCGACACATCCTTGCTTTTCTCCTTACTACTGACCAAACCTGCAAGTTAACCTTTAGAGAATCCTGCACAAGTACTCCCAAGCCCCTTTGCATTTCCAATTTCTGAATTTGTTTGCTGTTTAGAAAATTGCCTATGGCTTTATTCCTTCTACCAAAGTGCATGACTTTACACTTTGTTATACTATATCCCATCTGCCACTCCATTGCTCATTCACCATATCCAAGTCCTTCTGCAGCCTCCCTGTGTCTTCAACAGTACCTGCCCCTCTACCTGTTTTGTATCATACACAAACTTGGCCACAAGGCGATCAATTCCACATCCAAATCATTAACATTTAATGTAAAAAGAAGCAGTTCCAATACAGACAACTGTGGAACACCACAATTCACCTGCAGTGAACGAGAAAAGGCCCTCGTCATTCACACTCTTCCTCCTGCTAGTCAGCCAATGCTCTATTCATGCTAATGTTTTTCCTATAACATCACGGGCTCTTGTTTAGCAGCCTCATGGTGGCGCCTTTCTCAAAGCCTACAGAAAGGGTCTGAAGCTGGCTGAAGAGAAAGGAGTGTCTGAGGTTTTGGATGGGGTAGGAGCTGATAGAGAGAAGGTGTTACAGAGTCATACAGCATGGAAGCAAGCCCTTGGGTCCCATTCATCCATGCCCAACAAGCTAGTTGATTATACTGTGTTGGGGTCCAAAGACATCTAAACCTCTCCTGTCCATGTACTTAACTGGATGGCTTTTAAACACTTCCTATGTACTTTTTGGCACCTCATTCCACATAAACACTGCTCTGTGCAAAGAAGCTGCCCCTGTTTTCCCTTTTAAACATTGTACTTTTAATCTTAAACCTATGCCCCTTTGTCTTTAGCAGATCACCCCTGGGAGAAATACTATGTGCTTTCACTCTTTCTATGTCCGTCATCACCTTATATACTCTGTCAAGGTCGTTCCTTAGTTCCAGTGAATAAAGTCCTAGTCTTCACAACCTCTCCTTGTAACTTAGGCCCACAAGTCAGGAGCCAACCTGGTAAATCTTTATCTGCATTCATTATAATTTAATAACATCTTTCCTATTTCAGGGTGACCAAAACTATATGCAGTCCTCCAAGAGCAGCCTCATCAAAATCATTGATAACTGCAATATAACTTCACAACTCCTATACTCAGTGGCCTGACTGATGAAGGCCAGTGTGCTAAACACCTTCAACACCCTGTCTACCTGTGGTGCTGCTTTCAGTGAACTATGCACTTGTACTCTGTACCGTAACACACCCCAGGGTCCAACCAACCATTCACTGTATATGTCCTACCTTGGTTTGATCTCCTGAAATTTAGTACCTCATATTTATCTTGACTGAAAGCCATCTGCCAATCCCCAGCTCACATACTCAACAGATCATGAATCCCCCCCCTGTAATTTTTGTAACCTTCTGTACTGTCTACAACATCTATTAAAGTGTCATCTGCAAACTTACTAAACAATGTTCATTTACATACAAATCATTGATGTCAATTACAAGTAATGCAGGTTCCAGCACTGAACCCTGTGGCACACCAGTAAGCGTCTGAGAAACCACTCTCCCTCAATCATCACTCTCTGATTCCTACCAATGTATTATTTCCCCCGGGTCCCATGCAATCTAACCTTCCAGACTAACCTGTCACCAGGGTTCTTGTCAATGGCCTTGCTGAAGTCAACATCCCACTATCCTTGGGAGGGAGGTGTACAGAGTTCCCAGGGTAGGTATTATCTTTAATATGTATTAATGGAATACCATAGAGGCTTATAAGGATGCACCAGACATCTTGCGGTTTCTCTGGAGGCTCATGAGGGTAGTGTGGCAGAGGCGAATAACACCCAAAGCGTGGTGAAGGGCTGGCAGCGTCCAGATTCCAAAAGAAAAGGATGCAGAAAACATCAGTCAGTTTTGACCAAGAGTGCCAACTTTATCATTGGGATTGAAACATCAAGTCCTAGTAGCTCTACTGAAAGTTGAAGGGAAAATCTTCTTCACTGTAATGGCACAGAGGCCGGCCAGCTACATGGAGAGAAAAAAGTACATTGATATATCTATAGGAAAGTAGGAATTCCAGGGTCTCTGGGTTTTGGAACATACAAGCATGAAATGACACCAGATCCAAGAAGCTAGGAAGGTCAAAATAAATCTCTGTGATCTTCCCAGACCTCATCAATGTATTCAGCTCAATTCCCCATGCACTCCTCTGGAAAGCATTTGACTTCAGAGCCCATCACAACACTAGTGAAGTTGCATTTTCAAGACCTGCAATCGTGCTTCACAGCAGCAGATTCTACCACAACGTGGCAGAGACTGGAAGTAGGCATTATGGCAAGATGCACTCTATCGTCCCTGGTCTTCACAATGGCCATGAGGTCAGAAGCAGGGCTCCAAGATGGGTGGTAGTTGGTGAAAGATCAAGTGATGGACTTTGTCTTCCCCCATTAGGACGTACATGAATGATCTAACAATACTAACCACTACTGCAGCATGCACCAAGCGACAACTTGGAAAGCTACAGGAAAACAGCAAGTGGTGAAGCCACTGGTGAAACCCAGCGAGTGATGAAGCATCTCCAGAGTCAAGGGATACTGAAAGAGATAAAGTTCTTCATTGGTGGTGATCCACATCCAACAGTCACTGAACAGCCTGTCAAAAGCCTGGGTAGATAGTACAATTCCAGCCTCACCGGCAAACAGCAGGTGCAGCAACTAAATCACTAGTGGCCTGGATAATGCTGACAAGACTGTGCTGCCAGGAAAACTGAAGCTCTGGAATCCTACCCTGGGTGATGTGGCCACTCACTGTCTTTGAGATCCCACCAATAACTGAAGAAGCTCAACAGAACCATCATGTTGTTCGTAAAGAAGTATGGCTCAGTGTCCCATGGTGTATCAGTAACTTCAGTCTCTATGGTAAAGAAGATGTTGAAATACCTTTCACTGGCCTTACAGAGGAATTCAAGTTCCAAGATAACAGTCAAAGACTCTCATGACAAGACCATCAGTAACACTGCATGGACCTTATGAACTGGGTGGAAAAGGACCTCAGCTGATGCAGTGAAGCAAGCAACAGCAGCCCTTTAGGCAAGTCCAACAGGGCAGGGGCAGCTTTGGTCTGGCAGCCAGCGAACCTACCTGGCACAAGGCCACAATTCCAGAGCAAAGGAAGATGGTTGTCAACAAGAAGAGTCAGACAGAAGTGCAAAGGCTGTCTCCCTGGTTAAACAAGGGCAATGGATACAGTGGGAATGCATTGAGAGGAGGAAAATCAGCTGGAAAAAACATATGGGAAATGGAATAAGACAGACTTAGCTTTCTCATCAGAGCTACATATGATGTGCTCCCCTCACACCAAAAAAAACCTCAGTGGTTTGGTGAGAACCCTACTTGTGTCATGTGCCAGATTCCGGCAACCCTCAAGCATATCCTGGTAAGCTGCAAAACCAGCCTCGCGTAACATAGGTACACATGGCATCACAACCAGGTTTTGAAGAGTCTGGCAGTGGCAATCAAGAAAAAGAAGACAGCAACAAACTCCGTGCCCCCGAGAGCAACTAATGCACTAACGCCAGCAACATTCGTCCAAGAGGGAGGGAAAAAAAAATCTAATCTCCCTCCTAAGCCAGGAACAGGACAGATGAACATGGCCTGTGACTGGAAAATGCTGGTGGATGTCAATAAATAACTCACCCTTCTACCGGAAAATACTACACCAACCTCAGGCCAGAGTTGGTTCTCTGGTCCAATTCATTACAGATTGTCTACACTGTTGAACTCACAGTCCCATGGGAGGATTCAGTGGTTGAAACATATGAGTGCAAGAGGCTATACTATGCAGATCTAGCAGCTGAGGCTCAGTGACAAAGCTGGAAAACCAAAGTTTGTCAGACTCTACACCAGAGCCACATCACAGACTGCGGAAAGAAGCAGTCAATGGAAACAAAAAGATCTCTCCTGCAATCCAAGGTAGCATCAAGAGAGCAGGAAGACAAAACTCGGGGTGACTCTGGGACACCAGAAGTCATTGTCGAGCCATCCAGAGATGTAGCAGGCTAAATGATGAAACACAAGGAATGAGGGTGCCCACTTGAAAAGCCCCACATGCCAACCCTGTGCCACTCCCAGGATCAAGGCAGTCTCGAGCAAGTGCTCACGACCCATTGGCACAAGGGATACTAATATCTTATGCTGCGTTTTTTGATTTAATTTTGCATCATTTGGAAATGTCTAAATCTGTAAAAACTTAGTGGTGCTGTGAAAAGAGGGGAGAATGGTAACTGATTCCACAGAGGTGTAGAGGGACTACAGAAAGTTGTAAATTCAGTCACCTCCATCATGGGCACTAGCCTCCCCAGCATCCAGGACACCTTCAAGCAGTGATGCCTCAAAAAGGCAGCATCCATCATTAAGGACCCCCATCACCCAGGACATTAGGGGGACAGGCTACCAGAATGGGTGGGTGGCGGGGGAGGTAGGGATGTAACTGAACAGGGAGATCTGGGAGGGATAGGATACATTGGCGAAACAGCGAGGTGGGCTGACACAGTAGAGATCCTGAGTTCTAGAAGACAAGGAAACACAGGAACTTGTCACTGTGCCATTTTCCCCCTTCCTTTCCAGTCCTGATGAAGGGTCTCGGCCCAAAACATTGACTGTTTCTTCCCCTCCATAGATGCTGTCTGACCTGCTGAGTTCCTCCAGTATTTTGTGCCTGTTGCTTTGGATTTCCAGCATTTGCAGAATCTTTCGTGTTAGACAATAGACAGTAGGTGCAGGAGTAGGCCATTTGGCCCTTCTAGCCAGCACCGCCATTCACTGTGATTATGGCTGATCATACAATCAGTACCCTGTTCCTGCCCTCTCCCCATATCCCTTGACCCTGCTATCTACAAGAGCTCTATCTAACTCTCTCTTGAATGCATCCAGAGACTTGGCCTCCACTGCCTTCTGGGGCAGAGCATTCCACATATCCACCACTCTCTGAGTGAAAAAGTTTTTCCGCATCTTTGTTCTAAATGGCCTACCCCTTATTCTTAAACTGTGGCCTCTAGTTCTGGACTCGCCCATCAGCGGGAACATGCTTTCTGCCTCTAGCATGTCCAATCCCTTAATAATCTTATATGTTTCAATCAGATCCCCTCTCATCCTTCTAAATTCCAGTGTATACAAGCCCAGTCGCTCCAATCTTTCAACATATGACAGTCCTGCCATTCCAGGAATTAACCTTGTGAACCTATGCTGCACTCCCTCAATAGCAAGAATGTCCTTCCTCAAATTTGGAGACCAAAACTGCACACAATACTCCAGGTGGGGTCTCACCAGGGCCCTGTACAGCTGCAGAAGGACCTCTTTACTCCTATACTCAATTCCTCTTGTTATAAAAGCCAGCATGCCGTTAGCTTTCTTCACTGCCTGCTGTACCTGCATGCTTGCTTTCATTGACTGATGTACAAGAACACCTAGATCTCATTGTACTTCCCCTTTTCCTAACTTGACTCCACTTATATAGTAATCTGCCTTCCTGTTCTTGCCACCAAAGTGGATAACCTCACATTATTCCACATTAAACTACATCTGCCATACATTTGCCCACTCACCCAACCTGTCCAAGTCACCCTGCATTCTCACAACATCCTCCTGACATTTCACACTGCCACCCAGCTTTGTGTCATCAGCAAATTTACTAATATTACTTTTAATCCCTTCATCTAAATCATTAATGTATATTGTAAACAGCTGCTGTCCCAGCACTGAACCTTGCGGTGCCCCACTGGTCACAGCCTGCCATTCCGAAAGGGACCCGTTAATCACTACTTTGTTTCCTGTCAGGCAGCCAATTTTCAATCCATGTCAGTACTCTTCCCCCAATACCATGTGCCCTAATTTTGCCCACTAATCTCCTATGTGGGACTTCATCAAAAGCTTTCTGGAAGTCCAGGTACACTACATCCACTGGCTCTCCCTTGTCCATTTTCATAGTTACATCCTCAAAAAAAACTCTTGAAGATTAGTCAAGCATGATTTTCCCTTCATAAATCCATGCTGACTCGGACTGATCCTTCTACTGCTATCCACGTGTCGTAATTTACTCTATTATAATTGACTCCAGCATCTTTCCCACCACCGACGTCAGGCTAACCAGTTCTATAATTCCCTGTTTTCTCTCTCCCTCCTTTCTTGAAAAATGGGACAACATTAGCCACCCTCCAATCAGCAGGAACTGTTCCTGAAACTATAGAACATTGGAAAATGATTACCAATGCATCCACAATTTCTAGAGCCACCTCTTTAAGTACCCTGGGATGCAGACCATCAGGTCTCGGAGACTTATCAGCCTTCAGACTCAACAGTCTATCCAACACCGTTTCTTCCCTAATATAAATTTCCTTCAGCTCATCCTTTACCCTAGTTCCTTTGGCCACTATTACATCTGGGAGATTGTTTGTGTCTTCCCTAGTGAAGACAGATCCAAAGTACCTGTTCAACTGGTCTGCCATTTCCTTGTTCCCCATAATAAATTCACCCGTTTCTGTCTTCAATAGCCCAATTTTGGTCTTAACTATTTTTTTGCTATTCACATACCTAAAGAAGCTTTTACTATCCTTTATATTCTTGGCTGGTTTACCTTCGTACCTCATTTTTTCTTGGTGTATTGCCTTTTTTGTTATCTTCTGTTGCTCTTTAAAAGCTTCCCAGTCCTCCAGTTTTCCACTCATCTTTGCCATGTTATACTTCTCTTATTTTTATACTGCCCTTTACTTCCCTCTCATGCCTCCACTTCTTCTCCTTCTTAAGCACATCACCCTACTGAGGCATAGGCTGCAGTCAGCAACTCACCAGAGTCCTATGTCCTGGAACATTCTTTCAAGTTGTCCCCAGATGTGGTCCATCTTCTAGATCAGGGGTTCCCAACCTTTCTTAATGCCATACACCCCTACCATTAACCGTGGACACTAGGTTGGGAACCCCTGTTCTAGATCCTTCCTATCCCAGGGATGTGGTCTTAGGAGCTTCTGTAAATGTTTCTGTAGCTCTTTTTTTAAAAATCTGGGGCTTGCTAGTCCAATACCCAACCCTCCTCCTTTCACAGCCGGGCTTGTCACTGTACATGGCGGAGTTCAAAGCGTCCGCATCTTTCCTATAATGGGCCGACCAGAATTGAGTGCTATACTCCTGATGCAACTGAGTTACAGTTATTTTGTTCACTGCGTTGTCTGGAGCTTGATGACAGATGTTCCTTTTACATTGTCATTGTTTATCACGGTAAAAAGAAAGCTGATAATAAAGGTGACTTCGACAGTTTTGTATAATTGTATAAATTATGTTAGTTGTTCTGCATGAAGACTCTAAAACTTGAGACACATGCAGAATTAGGCCATTCAGCCCAGCGAGTCTGCTCTACCATTCCATTACGGCTGATTTAATATCCCCCTCAACCCCATTCTACTGCCTTCTCTTCGTAACCTTTGACGCCCCAACTAGTCAAGAACCTAACAACCTCCGCTTTAAATATACCCAATGACTTGGCCCGCAGCCGTCTGTGGCAGTGAATTCCACAGTTTCACCGCCCTCTGGCTAAAGAAATTCCTCCTCATCTCTGTTCTTGACGGACATCTGAGGTCGTGGCCTCTGGCCCTAGACTCCCCCACTACATGAAACGTCCTCTCCCCGTCCGATCTCTCTAGGCCTTTCTACATTCAATGTATCTGATGTGTTCACTGAACCGGTGCGCTCACGTACTAATGGAGCTACAGTAAACTCAGGCTTTGACAGTGATCCCGAATGGTCTGGTGGTCGGATTTTCCCCGGGGAATGTCCATGTAAACGGTGCGTCTCCCAACTCCCACGGACCGGACTAACAGTCGGCTTCTGTTCTTTCCGCAGGTCGGCCCTTGGCCGAAGATGCCCACGGCTCGGGTGGTGACTGGGCTGCCCGCGGTGCTGGTGTGGATCGCGGTGGTCGTGGAATCCGCCGGAGAGAAGTGTCAGATCAGCGGCACGGCGGTGGATTGCTCCGGCCGCTCACTGTTTTGGGTCCCTGAAGAGCTGCCACAGGACACACAGGTCCTCGACCTCTCCTACAACAGGATAGCGGCCATACGGGACCCGGACTTTGCACGACTGCCCGATCTGCGGGTCCTGAAGCTGAGTTACAACAACATCTCCTGGTTGGGCCCGGCTGCCTTTGCCTCCAATCCCTGGCTGGAGGAGCTGAACCTCTTCAACAACTCACTGCGCTCCATACCCGGCACTGTTCTGGCCCCGCTGACAAGATTGGTCCGCCTCGAGCTCTCTAACAACCTGTACCGTGCGGCCAGTCTGACCCCGATCTTTGGGAACCTCTCCAACCTCCGAGACCTCTCTATCGGGGGAGACCAGATCCAGTCCCTGCGGAAGGGCGACCTCTCCCCGCTGAGCCGCATTTCCCTTGACCGCTTCGCCCTGAAGACAGGCTCCGGCTTGAAGGAGTACGAGTCGGGCTCCCTCTCCGAACTGAGGTCGTGCACCGTGTGGACGGACATCGCGGTGGACAGCCGGCCCTGGCTCCTGCCCGCTTTCCTGTCTGACCTCTTCCACACACGGGCCACCTCCCTCCGTCTCCGGCGCCTCTTCGCGTTCACCTACTATACGGGCGACCAAGACCTTTTCCGCGGATTGCGGGAGTCGCCCATCCGCAACCTCACCTTCTTCCGCGGCAAGTTCAGCGAGAAATTACTCGGCTGCATCCTGCGTAACCTGCGGGGCTCGGCCGTGCTCAACCTGACGCTGGACTCCATCGACTTTGCCCGCTCGCCCAACGACAGCGCCGACCTGCCCGACATCTTGGGGCTGCAGCTCGAACGCCTCGCCCTGAGGGAGATCAGCAACCCGGACGTGCTGGTGTTCAACCGGGGCTTCGGCTGGCTGGCGGGGGTCCGCACGTTGCTCATCAACGAGATCAGTTTTAACTACGTTCCGTGCGGGGCGTGGCAGGAGATGAAGCGGGCACAGCTGATCGACATCTCTCGCAACGGATTGCGCAACGAGTACATCTACAACCGGCGCTGCCAGTACGTGGGCACCATGCAGAATCTGGAGGAATTCCGCCTGAGCACAAACCTGATCAGTAGCCTGCGGCCTGTGGCTCTGCTGACAGCGAACTGGCCGCTTCTCACCACCATCGACCTCAGCTACAACCAGATCGTCAGCTGCGAGCCGCCCTGCGTCTGGGGGCCGATCCTGAGCCGTCTCGTTCTGCACCACAACCCAGCCCACCTCTCCACGTTCGCCTGCCTGCCCTTCACCCTGCGCTACCTCGACCTGTCCCACTGCCAGCTGGAGCGGCTGGAACCCGGCTGGTTCGCTCGCGCCTCTAACCTCAGCACACTACTGCTCGGCGGAAACCGCCTCAAGTTCATCCCGGCCGGCTGGTCAGCGCCCAGCCTGCAGAGGCTGGAGCTCGACGGCAACTCGTTCGGCGCCATCGGGCCCGGCACCTTTCGCCTGATGCCCCGGCTTAAGACGCTAGGTGCAGGCGACAACCCCTACCACTGTACTTGCGACCTGCACCGCTTCGTTTCCGAGGCGCGCTCTGGCCAGCTGCGACTCTTGGGCTGGCCCGCCCGCTACATCTGCTACCACCCTCCCGAGCTGGTCGACACCCAGCTGGCCGACTACTCGCCGGGCCGCCTGCGCTGCGAGGTGTGGCTGGCGCTGGTTATCGCTGTCTCGGCCACGGCGCTGCTGACGGTGGGCGCCACGCTTCTCTGCTGGCGCTACGACCTGCCGTGGTACGCGCGGGCCACCTGGCAGGTGGTGCGCTCCCGCTACCGCAGATCAGAGAGGTCCCGGGATCCCGCCGGGTACCGCTCCCCGCCAGCCTTCCACGCCTTCGTCTCGTACAGCCGGGCTGACGCAACCTGGGTGCGGGAGCAGCTGTTGGCGCGGCTGGAAGGGGGCCGGAGCCCGTACCGGGTCTGCATCCACGAGCGGGACTTCACCCCGGGCCGCTGGATCATCGACAACATAATTGAGAACATGGAAGGTAGCCGCAAAGTCCTCTTCGTTCTGTCCCGCAGCTTCGTGGACAGCGAGTGGTGCAACTACGAACTGTACTTCGCGCACCAACGGCCACTGAGCCGTTCCCTGCAGGATACTGTTCTCCTGCTGATGGAGCCAATCTGTCCCCGCTCTCTGCCCAGCCGCTTCTGCCGGCTCCGCCGCCTCCTCGACTCCCGCACCTACCTGGAGTGGCCCTCCGAGCCCAGCCGCCAGCCCTTCTTCTGGGCCCAGCTCAGAAACCTGCTGGGTAAGCCCGAGGACGTGGCAGCGTCCCAGCCCAGCTCCCGTTCCCTTCACGTCCCGCCGGGAAGTTTACAGAATGGTCCGGAAGGTTCCCTCCCCGGCCTCCCGTAATCTCCATAAGGGGTACAGCCCTTTCGGCCCAAACTCGTATCCTCTCAGCTAATCCCGTTGGGTCCATATTCCTCTCAACTTCTGCCATCCATCTTGTTGTCCGAGTTGCAGTTGTGCGTGCCTCTACCGCCAGGCTCGACCGATTGCTTGATTATTGTAACAGGTTGCGAGGAACAGTGAGGAACTTCGTTTTGCGCGCATCCATGCAGATAATTTTCTTACACAGTGTATTGAGATTGTACAAGGGGAAAAGCAACAAGAGACTGCAGAATGAAGTGTTACAGTTACAGAGAAAGTGTGGTGCAAGGGCTACCCGAGGTGAAAGGTACATCTTATCCATTCAGTAACAGTGAGAGAGGGGCTGTTCTTGGGCCTCATGTATGTACTGTATCCGGATGGGCGGTGTTGTGGACAGTGTAGAAGGTTATCTAAAGATACAAAGACGGGTGAAGAAACGGCAGATATGGTTTAATTTGGCCAAATATGATCGTTGGGGGGGGGGGGATCAGTCGTAAAGGCACTGTACAGTGTTAATGGAAAGACCCTTAACAATGTTGTTAAGCAGAGGGATCTTGAGGTCCAAGTCCACTGGTCCCCGAAAGTGGCAGCACAGGTTAATAAGGTCATGAAGAACGGCATTATGCACTCTTCCCTTTATTAGTCGGGACGCTGCGTTCCAGAGTCGAGAAGTTCTGTTGTTGCTTTATAAAACTCTAGTTAAGTCGCATTGGGAGTATTGCATACAGTCTGTATAGGAAGGATGCGCAGGTTCACAAGGTTGCTGCATGGATTACAGGGTAAGAAGGGTTTAGATAATTTT
Organism: Hemitrygon akajei; assembly: GCF_048418815.1. Taxonomy (NCBI): domain Eukaryota; kingdom Metazoa; phylum Chordata; class Chondrichthyes; order Myliobatiformes; family Dasyatidae; genus Hemitrygon; species Hemitrygon akajei. Next base: position 101,126,836 of record NC_133134.1, on the reverse strand, counting down.
GGGTTGGTATCTCTGGAGCGGCGGAAGCTGAAGGGAGGTTTGTAAGATTATGAGCGGCATAAACAGAGTCGACAGACGCCATCTTTTTTTTCCAGGGTTGAAATGTCTAATTCTAGAGATTTTGCATTTAAGGTGGTGTGGAGGTAAATTTTTACAGAATGGTGGGTGCCTGGGGTAATAGGCACGTGAATGCGCCAGAAGGAGGTGTGACTACAGGTTGGTGAGTGAGGGGACACGTGAGACACAGAATCTAATGAGAATCCCGGAGCTCGCCAACAGACTGGATGCTCTCTTTGGAGAGGAAGGAGCAGTTGATTGGGTTATTGTTGTCACATGTTACAGTGCGCCGCTCCGAGTCTCCTGGATCTTTGCCCGGTCACGGAGATCCTCCCACCGCCTCTCCCATGTCTCTGCCTGGCGTAGAGAGAGTGAATCTTTCTGTGGCCGTTTACACCGAACACCAGTTTTGAGGGGGTGGCTGGGGGATCGTAGCGCGGTGAAGGTGGGTGAGGGAGGACTCTTGCTCTGCACAGGTGAATGGTCTATTGGAAGAAGACATAACTGAGGTGTTTATCTGACCACACCAGCCTTGCCGGTCCTCTCCCTGTGCCCACTGTGGGGGGGGGGGGGGGACGCGGTAGAATGAGGTCCATGAACTCTCTGCCTGCAGTTTTTTCACCCCACAGACGCTGCCCGGCATCTGCAAGTTTTAAACTCCGACAGACAAGATCTCCACCCTCTTCTGCTGTCTGGCAGTGGAGGGGCCCCTGAGTAGTATTACCTCTGTTGCTACGGATTTCCAGCATCTGCGGAACCTCTTGTGTGTATAATACTTGTTATCAGATCTGTTCAATGTTCTATATTTATATATTTTTAAAGTATTTTATGAATAAAGTATATTTTGAAATAAAACAAAACTGCTGACTGATCTGGTCAGGAAATGGAAAGAGGGAGGTGCGAGGCGGGAATGTAGGGACTGAGAATAAGGAGCTGGCATCTCTTCTTAAATCTGTCCCTTTTGCTTTGTTGTCTCACCTTACTTCGCATTTAGTATTGGAATTGGTTTATTGTCACCAGGACCCAGATACAATGAAAGCTTGTCTTGCATCCTTTTCATACTTAAGCCCATCACCCCTACTGGGACACAAGCCACCAACAGCAGCTCACCAGAGTTCTCTTTCCTGGGCCAGTCCTTCAAATAGTCCCCAGGTATTGGCCTTTTTATATCTTTTGCGTGAAGATCCTTCCTCTCCCAGGGAATTCGGTCTTAGGAGCTTTTATTGCTTTTTCTGTGCCTCGGGGTCTTTACAGGATGGGGTTGCTAGCCCCATGTCCAACCCCTCCTCCTTCCGCAGCCGTCCATGGTGGAGTTAAACTGTTCATACAAATCAAGTAATTATAAAGTTTTGATCACCAACGTACCTACAGGAAAATTATCAATACGATTGAAAGAGTACATAAAGAACCTCTGATTGTGTGGCTAAGTACAACTCTAGTGCCATATTTAAATTTACTGATGATACCACTGTTGCTGGCCGAATCAAAGGTGATGATGAATCGGAATATAGGAGTCAGATTGAAAATCTAGTTGAATGGTGCCATAGCAAAGTATATGTACTTTGATAATAAACTTACTTAGAACTTTGAATTTGCAAGGATATTGGTGGAACTTGAGGACCCGAGTTATAGGGAAAGGTTAGGTCTTCATTGCCTGGAGCACAGGAGAATGAAATATATAGAATTATGAGGAGAATAGATAGGTAAATGCAAGCAGGCACTTTGTCCACTGAGGTTGGATAAGATAAGACCTAGAGGTCATGGGTTAAAGATGGAATGTTTGAGGGGGAACTTCACTCAGAGGATGGTGAGAGTGTGCAATGAGCTGCCAGTGGGAATGGTAGATGCAGGTTGATTTCAACATTTAAGATGGGAGGGCTGTGGTCCAGCTGCAGGTTGGTGGGACTAGGTTTGGCATGGACTAGATGGACAGAAAGGTCGTGATTCTGCTGTAGTGCTCTAGGAATCTACACCTCAGGCTAAGCACCAGGGCAACCTCACTCAGATCCAGTACAGCCTCAGCTGATACCAGTGCCAGTAGGTATTCCAATGATGCCAGTGCAGACACCCACAGAACAACCTCGAGCACTGCCAGGGCACAGAGTAACTAAACACTGCAGCAAGAGTAGCAGCGAAGTTCTAACAAAACAACCTCCATCACCGCAAGGTCAAGGAAGTCCAATATCTTCATGTCATCTCTAGCCACAGTTGAGGTCCCAGAGACTCGCAAGTTCCATCATTCAAGAAGGGAAATGGGTCAGCCTGGAATATATAGACCAGTGAGTCTGGCATGTGAGCAATTGGAAAACTGCAGTTTAAGTAGGGAGAGTCAACATGGCTTTGCAAGTGGCAAATCATGCCTTATTTATTGCTTTCCTTGGGTTGTTGAAGGTAGAGCTGTGGATGTTGTCTACGTGGATTTTAGTAAGGAGTTTAATAGGATCCTTTGTGAGAGGCTCATCCAGAAGATTAAGATGCATGGAATCCATGCATTGGCCACTTAGATTTGGAATTGGCTTGGGCATAGAAGACGGTGGTGGCTGATGGGACTTATTCTGGCTGGAGGTCTATGACTAGTGTTCAGCAGGGATCCAGACTGGGACCTCTGCTGTTTGTGAAATACAGTATATAAATGGTGCAGATGAAAATGTAGATGGCTGGGTTAGTAAGTTTGGAGATGATATGAATATTGGTGGAGTCTGGATAGTGTAGAAGATTGCCAGTGGATATAGTGGGATATAGATCAATTGCAGATAGGGGCAGAAAAATGGCAGATGGGATTAACCCAGTCCAATGTGAAGAGATGCACTTTGGGAAATCAGATGTAAAGAGACAGTACACTGTCAGTGGCAAGACCCTTAATAGAGTTGATGAGCAGAGGGATCTTGGGGTTCAAGGTCATAGCTCCCTGAAAGTGGCTACAAAGGTTGATAGGGTGGTCAAAGAAGGTATATGGCATGCTTGTCTTTATTAGTCAACAAAATGAGTTGAAGAATCAGGAAGTCATGTTGCAGCTTTATAAAACTCTAGTTAGGCCTCATCTGGAGTATTGCATATAGTTCTGCTTACCCCAGTATAGGAAGGATGTTGAGCTTTGGAGAAGGTGCAGAAGAGGCTTATCATGGTGCTGCCTGGTTTAGAGGACCAGGCAACATCCTGATGTGCTATAAAGAGAGGCTGGACAAAATTGGGTTGCTTACTCTTGAGTGGTGGAAGCTAAGGGGAGACTGATAGTAGTGTATAAGGTTATGAGAGGCATAGATAGAGGTGACAAACCAGTATCAAGTTTCCAGGGTTGAAATGCCTAAAACCAGGAGGATTGCATTTAAGGTGACTTAAAGGGTAAGTTCAAAGGAGATGGGTGGGACAAGCTTTTTTTTACACACAGAAATTGGTGGGTCTCTGGAATGTGCTGCCGGGGTGGTGGTGGAGACAGATGATAGAGGCATTCAAGAGGATCTTTGAAAGGCACATGAATGTGCTGGAAATGGACATCATGTAGACAGAAGGAATTAGCTTAGTTGAGTGTTGTATTAGCTATTTAGTTAGTTCAGCACAACATTGTGGGCTGAAGAGCCTGTTCCTCTGTGGTATCTGTGTTCTGTGTCACAAATTTTACAGAAAATGCAATTAGAACAAAGAAGTCCATATTCGTACAAAGCAGTCAAAATGGTCACAGTGTTGCTGTACTGAAGTAGTGATTAGGGTTGTACCAGCTAGGTCAGAAACTAAATGGTTGAAGGGAAGTAGCTATTTCTGAACCTGGTGGTACGGGACTTAAGGCTTCAGTACCCCCTGTCCAATGAAAGCAGCAGAAATATGACATAGTCTGGATTGTGGGGAACTTTAATGATGGATGTTATCTTCTTGAGGCAGCACCTCCTGTAGATAGTACCAATGGAGAAGAGGTGGGCAGAGTCCACTACTCTCTGTAGCCTCTTATTCTGTGCATTCAAATTGACATTTCAGACTGTGATGCAACAAGCAACAGTACATCTGTAGAAGTTTGTTGAACTCTTCAATATATTGAGTACAGGAATTGAGATGTTATGTTGAAATTGTATAAGGTGCTGGTAATGCTTAATTTGGAGTGTTGTGTCCAGTTTTGTCACCTACCTACAGGAATGATGCCAATAAGAATGAAAGAGAAAATTTACAAGGATGTTGCCGGGACTTGAGGACCTGAGTTATAGGGTAAGATTAAGTAGGTTAGGACTTTTTCCCTGGAACATAGAAGATTGATGGGAGATTTGATACAGGTATACAAAATTATGAGGGCTATAGATAGGGCAAGTGCTTTTTCCACTTATGTTTGGTTACAACTAGAGATCATGGGTTAAGGGTGAAAGATGAAATATTTAAGGGGAACATGAGGGGTAACTTCTTCACTCAGAGGGTGGTGAGAGCATGGAATGAACTGCCAGTGCAAGTGGTGAATGTGATTTAAATTTCAAAGTTTAAGAGAAGTTTGGATAGGTACATAGATGGAAGGAGTATGGTCTTGGTGCAGGTCTATGGGACGAGAAAGTTTAAATGGTTCGGCACCCAGTAGATGGGCTGAATGGCCTATTTCTGTGCTGTAGTGTTCTATGACTCTACGTGTTCAGTGGCAAGTTGAACGTCCTCAATCTCCTACGAAAGTGAAGATGGTGGCACACTTTCCTTGTGAAATCATCTGTGAGCTGGTCCCAGGACAGGCTATCAATATGTTAATGCCCAGTAATTTAAAACCGCTGACTCTCTCCACCACCAATTCAACAATACAATACAGACAGGCACAAGTTTTGTGCCATACCACATGTAACTGGCATTATATAATAATATTGTTTTTGTGTTATACCACGCAAAGACCACTGTAGTAGAGAGTTGTCTCTGATTCGTACTGCCCAAGCTCAGTGCAACTAGCACAGCAGGTGGAGCCTCTGCCTGTCTGGAGTTTTCATGTTCTCCCTGTGATGGGGTGGTGCTCCAGTTTCCTCCCACATCCTAGTGATATGCGGGATCAGTGGGTAAATTGACCTCCAGTGGGCGGTGAGGCGTGAAATACTGGTGGGGAGGGTGGAGTTGCTGCGGGTGTGGGGTGAATTAAAGAGGTTTGTGTTACTGCATACTTGGTGGTCAATGGGGATCTAATGGGCTAAGGGCCTGATTCTGGGCTAAGTGGCACGGATACTGGCAGGCAGCAGAGAGCAGATTTTCACAGCAGGGAACAAAAGGCTGCAGGTGCCGGATACCTGAGACAAAATCAGGTCAGGGTCTCAGTCTTGAGAGGCACGGAGAGAGAGGGGAAGGGAGCGGGAGAGAAAAAAATGTGCTGGACTTGAGGATGAACACTCTCAGGTCATCATCCCACCCTCAGGATCAGCAGCAGAGGGTCCCTCTCTGGAAACACAAACTATTCATTCACTTTTGCCGGTTCATCGACACAGCTGTTGTTGGTAGAATCTTAGATGGTGATGAAGAAGCGTGTGTGAGATAGATCAGCTGGTTGAGTGGTGTTGCAATAACAATCTTGCACTGAACATTAGCAAAACCAAGGAATTGATTGTGGACTTCAGAAAAGGGAAGTTGGGAGAAAATTCACCATACCTCCTTGACAAGTCAGCAGTGGGAAGGGTGAGCAGTTTCAGGTTCCTGGGTGCCAGTATCTCTGAAGATCTATCCTGGGGCTAACACATTGATGCATACAATGAAGGCATGCTAGAGGGCACACTTCATTAGGAGATGGAGAAGATTTGGTGTGTCATCAAAGATGGTCACAAATGCCTACAGATAAACTGTGGAGAGGATTCTGACTGGTTGGATCACTGTTTGGTTTGGAAGCTCCAATGCACAGGATTGTAAGAAGCTGCTGAGGGTTGTATGCTCAGCCATCTCCATCATGGGGAACAACCTTCCCATACATCAAAGACATCTTCAAAATGTGGTGCCTCAGGAAGGCAACATCCAAGATGAGAGAGTCTCACCATCCAGGACATGCCCCCTTCTCATTGCTACCATCAAGGAGGAGGTACAGGATACTGAAGAGCCACACTCAAATTTTCAGGAACAGTTTTTTCCCCTTCATCACCAAATTTTTGAATGGTCCATGTACCCATGAACACTACCTCATCATTCCTCTTTTGCACTGTTTATTTATGTTGTAAGTGATAGTAATTTTTATGCCTTGCACTGTACTGCTGTCACAAAACAGTAAATAAGCCTGATTCTGATACCTAGCGAACTGGCAGGGGATGTTACTGAAACTTTAAGAGCAGGACCACGTTGCTTCTTGGGTAGACCTGGGTTTGATCTCAACCTTCGGCCTTGTATAGAGTAATGAGGCATGGAAACAGCCCTTGATGACCAAAATGCCCATTTAAGCTAGTCCTGTTTGCCTGTATTTGACCCATATTCCTAAACCTGTCCTATCCATGTACCTGTCCAAGTGACTTAATTGTTGTTAATGTACCTGCCTCAGTCATTTCCTCTGGGAGCTCGTTCTATACACTGACTACCCTTGGAGGTGAATATTAAGATGTATCTTTCTGTGGGAGAGGTGCCACAGTAGTGTATTGGTTAGTGTAACACTATTACAGATCGGGGTGTCAGAGTTTGGAGTTCAATCCCGGTGTCCTTTGCAAGGAGTTCATAAAATCCTCCCTGTGAACCACATCTTCTGGGTGCTCTTCCTTAGTCTAAAGACAAACTGGTTAGTAGGTTAATTGGTCATTGTAAATTGACCCGTGACTAGGCTAGGGTTAAATCGGTGGATTGTGGCCAGTAGGACTGGTCCCATGTTTTATCTCTCAATAAATAAATAAAAGTCTGAGGTGTTGAATTTACAGGTGTCAAATATAAGGGAAACTACACAATAAATGGCAGGACACCTAGGAGCCCTGATGTATAACGAAGTCCTGTGGTCACACAAGGACATGTGGTGCTGGGGGAGGTGTACAATGCTTGTCTTAATTGGACAGGGTGTTTTGTATAAGGCTCAGGAAGTCATGTATAAAACCTTGGTTGGTTTTGGGTGTCCCATTACAGGGACAGTGTGGACACTTTAGAGGATGCAGAAGAGGTTCACCAGGATGCAGCCTGGACTGGAAAATATGAGCTATCAGAAGAGGTTGGACAAACTTTAGTTGTTTATTTTGGAATGGTGGAGGCTGAGGGAAGATCTGATAGAGGTTGATAAGGTTGTGAGAAGCAGAATCATATTTCCATACTAGAGGACATGCTTTTAGCAGAGGAAAGTTAAAGGAGATGTGCAGCACAGGGTTTCTTTTAGACCGGAAGTCATGGGTGCTTGGAATAGGTTGCCGGGCTCGTAGTGGAGGTAGGTATGACAGAGGAGTTTAAGAAGCTGTTTTAAAGATAAAAATAATAATTTAGATCAAAATAAAATTAGCTTTATTTGTCACATGTACATTGAAACATACAGTGAAATGCATCATGAACATTAATAACCAACACAGTCTGAGGATGTGCTTGGGGCAGCCCACAAGCATTGCCACATTTCCAACAACAACTTTCAAAACTGGCGTTCATTTATCATGTGCATCATCAGGGAGGTGGTATGGGGCCTGAAGATACACACTCCATGTTCCTCTCCACCATCGGATTTCTGAATGGACCAGGAACCCATGTACACCACCTCACTATTTCTTTTCCTCTCTGGCACTACTTTTAAAAATTTAATCTTCTTTTTTAATACACATATTATTTATCATTGCTGTTGTTAGATATTGCAATGTACTGCTGCAAAGCAAATTTCATGACGTGATATTAAACCTGATTCTGATATGCATAGCATGCTCATAACTTTGCTGTATGTCTTTTTAGAATGTGTGAGGAAACACAGAAAGTAATGCTGACTAGCAGACTGAAGACAGTAAGCGGTTACAAAGGTTCAGTTACACGTCAGATGCATTCAGAAATATAATGTTATTTAACTGTCCAAAATTACTCCATGTCGGAGAAGATCAAGATGAACTAACTAGCTCAGTTATTGTTGGTAATGTGCAAAGTGGTAAGTAGAACAGAGGATCCGTAGAACAGATACCGGGAATTCGACAGCCCAATAATATAGAACCACCTCAACCTCCCAGAGGGTGGAATGAGATCATCCAGGTAGCTCCCATGGACAACATCCTAAATTCTGAAAACTTATAGACTGGCTGATATTATTTGTGAGCCAAATAATTTATTCAGGGCCCTGTCATTGGCTAGATCAGAGGTTGACACCAAAGATCAGAGCCTGAAGATTGATAGGAAATTGAAACCCAATGGCTGATCAAGTTAAGGAACAGTTATTAGCCCTCAACCATGAGGCTATTGAACCAGAGTCGATAACTTTACTTGCCCGAACACAGAACTAACAGCACCGTTTATTTATTTTAATTTGCATAGCCTGTCTGCTTTTCTATGTTCATTGTTTGCCTTTGTGTGTAACTTTTCATTGATTCTATTATCTACTGTGAATGCCTACAAGAAAATGAATCTCAGGGTAGTAAATGGTGACATATAAGTACTTAGTTAATAAGACCATAAGACATAGAAGGAGAATTAGGCTATTCGGCCCATCGTCTGCTCAGCTTTTCCAGCATGGCTGATTTTGATCCTTCTCAACCCCATTCTCTTGCCTTCTCCCCATAACCTTTGATGCCCTTACTTATCAAGAACCTATGAACCTCTGTTTTAAGTATACCCAATAATTTGGCCTCCACAGCCATCTGTGGCAATGAATTCCACAGATTTACCACCCTCTGTCTAAAGAAATTTCTCCTCTGTTCTAAATCTAAGTCCCTCTATTCTGAGGCTTGCCCTCTCGTCATAGGCACCCAACAACAGGAAACATCCTCTCCACGTCCACTCTGTCCAAGCCTTTCAATATTCAGTGACTACAGGCCTAGAGCCATCAAATGCTCCTCTATGTTAACCCTTTCATTCCCAGATTCATACTAGTGAACCTCCTCTGGACCATTTCCAATGCTAACACCTTTTCTTAGATAACAGGTCTACAATTGCTCACAATACTCCAAGTTCTATCTGACCAATGCCTTATAAAGCCTGAGCATTACATCCTTGCTCTTATATTCTAGTCTGCTCAAAATGAATATCAACATTGCATTTGCCTTCCTTACTACCAACTCAATCTGCAAGTTAACCTTTAGGAAATCCTGCATGAGAACTCCCAAGTCCCTTCGCACCTCTGTTTTTTTAAAAATTATCTCCATTTTGAAGATAGTCTATGTCTTTATTTCTTCTACCAAAATGCATAATCATACGCTTCCCTGAACTATATTCCATCTACCAGTTGTCTTCCCATTCTCCTAATCCGCCTAAGTCCTTCTGAACACTCCCTGCTTCCCCAGTACTACCTGCCCCTGCCAGCTATCTTCACATCATATGCAAACCTGGTTACAAAACCTTCAATTCCATCATCCAAATCATTGTCATATAATGTGAAAGAAAATGGTCCCAACACCAACCTCCACAGACACCTGTAGTCACCAACAGTTAGCTTCTATCCATGCTAACAAATTTTCTGTAACAACATGACCTCTTATCTTGTTCAGCACCATAATGTGCAGCACCTTATCAAAAGTCTTCTGAAAATCCAAATAAACATCATCCATTGTCTTTCTTTTGTCTATCCTGCTTGTTATTTCATCAAAGATATATTTGTCAATCAAGATTTTCCCTTAAGGAAACCATGCTGACATTGGCCTATTTTGTCATGTCCCTCCAAATAGTCCAAAATGTTTCAAATTTCTGACATACTGTTAGTGCCTTTCACAGTGGAGACTGATGCAAATTACTTATTAAGTTTGTCCGCTATTTCTTCGTCACCCAGCATCATTTTCCAGCAGTCTGATATCCACTCTCATCTCCCTTTTACTCTTTATACACCTGAGAATTAATACTTTCGTATTATTGGCTAGCTTATCTTCATATTTCTTCTTTTCCCTCCTTATTTACAACTCCTCCCTTGGAATGTCAGACACCCTGAGCCAATAGGCTGGTCCTGGACTGGTTTCCACTTGGCATAATTTACTTATTATTACTTAATTATTTATGGTTTTATATTGCTATATTTCTACACTGTTCTTGGTTGGTGTGACTGTAACGAAACTCAATTTCCCTCGGGATCAATAAAGTATGTCTGTCTGTTGCTGATTTTTTGTTGCCTTCTGTTCATTTTAAAAAACTTTCCAATCCTCTAACCTCCTGCAAATGTTTGCTATATTATATTTTCTCTCTTTTTTGCTCTTATGCTGCCTTTGACTTCCCTTGTCAGCCACAGCTGCTTCATCCTCCCTTCAGAATACTTTTTCAACTTTGGGATCTATCTATCCAGTGCCTTCCAAATTGCTCCCAGAACCACCAGCCATTGCTGTTCTGCTGTCATCCCTGCTAGACTCCTTCCAAACATCTTTGGCCAGCTCAGCTTTCATGCCTCTGTATATCCCTTTACTCCACTTTAATACTGATATATCTGATTTTAGCTTCTCCCTCTCAAACTGCAGGGTAAATTCTATCATATTATGATCTTTGCCTGCTAAAGATTCCTTTACCTTAAGCTCTCTAAACAAACCTGGTTCATTACACAACACCCAATCCAAAATTGGGAATAAATAATAAAATTGCTTTGTGCACTGAAGCCTGGAAACTGGAGGCCCAGAGGCCAGCCATGAACTTGGAGGATTGTTGTGTGTGGGAATGGGAGGGAGGAAAGAGGATTGATTTACTGTTGTGTGTTCTGTGCAGTTCTGTTGAGCATTGTGGGCATGATCTGTTGGCTCCCAAATGTGTGGCCACTCTTGTAGCGGCCCCCAGTACTCCCGTAGGTTATGATGAACGCAAGTGACACATTTCACTGTATGTTTCAATGTACATGGGATAAATAAATGTGAATCTGAATCTATTCCTAAAACACTCTTACTGATTTAATCTAAGTTACTGACCTTGATTATAATGATAATAGATAATAATCCAATCCAAGGAGTAACTTCTGCAAATGACAATAATTTGACAATTCTGGTTCAATGATACACCAAGATCTTTTATACCTTGTGCCATGTTAGGTGATTCTATGCATTATTTATGATTAATTTAAATTTCTTAGAAACTGTTTCTATGAATGTCTAATAGTTATGCATCTTTCCTTTCTAAGATTTACTAGAATGTTACCTGGGTTTCAGCACCTAAGTTACACAGAAAGGTTGAACAAGTTAGGTCTTTATTCTTTGGAACATAGAAGGTTGAGGGGGGACTTGATAGAGGTATTTAAAATTATGAGGGGGATAGACAGAGTTGATGTGGATAGGCTTTTTCCATTAAGAGTAGGGGAGTTTCAAACAAGAGGACATGAGTTGAGAGTTAAGGGGCAAAAGTTTAGGGGTAACACAAGGGGGAACTTCTTTACTCAGAGAGTGGTAGCTGTGTGGAACGAGCTTCCAGTAGAAGTGGTAGAGGCAGGTTCGATTTTGTCATTAAAAAAAAAAATTGGATAGGTATATGGACAGGAGAGGAATGGAGGGTTATGGGCTGAGTGCAGGTAGGTGGGACTAGGTGAGAGCAAGCGTTCGGCACGGACTAGAAGGGCCAAGATGGCCTGTTTCTGTGCTGTAATTGTTATATGGTTACAGAACTGAAATTTTCAATTTAAATAAGAATGATTATTCTAAGCTCAAGTTTCAGCATATAATTTGTTATTTACTATAAACTCTTCAAGAGTTATTTAGACAGATGAACAGACAGGAAATTAAGACATATGAATCATGTGCAGACAGAAGTGATTTGATTTCTATGGCAACTTTTGGGGGGAGGGGTTCCCTGCTCTTTCCCTGCCCTTGTCCATCAAGGGTGGTGAACGGACAGCACATGGGAAAAATTTGTCAGCACAAGGCATACAGTGCCGCCCCTCAGTTCTTTTAAATGCCACCCAAGATAAAAATATACATAATCATTACCTTTATGGCTAAATGGTGTACAGTTTTGGTCTCCAGGGTTAAGGAAGGACATCCTGGCTGTAGAGGAAGTGCAGCTTGGGTTCACAAGGTTAATTCCTGGGTTGTCCGGACTGTCTTACGCATAGAGGTTAGAGAGACTGGGCTTGTACATGCTGGAATTAAGGAGATTGAGAGGGGATCTGATTGCAACATATAAGATTATTAAGGGATTGGACAAGATAGAGGCAGGAAATATGTTCCAGATGCTGGGAGAGTCCAGTACCAGAGGGCATGGTTTAAGAATAAGGGGTAGGTCATTTAGGACAGAGTTAAGGAAAAACTTCTTCTCCCAGAGAGTTGTGGGGGTGTGGAATGCACTGCCTCAGAAGGCAGTGGAGGCCAATTCTCTGGATGCTTTCAAGAAGGAGCTAGATAGGTATCTTATGGATAGGGGAATCAATGGATATGGGGACAAGGCAGGAACCGGGTATTGATAGTAGATGATCCGCCATGATCTCAGAATGGCGGTGCAGGCTCGAAGGGCCAAATGGTCTACTTCTGCACCTATTGTCTATTGTCTAAATGGTTTTTTACAACCCAAGAGCACAGAGATGTTTTCACAGGAAACACCTCACATCAGCTCGTCCCCAGCCAGACGGCTTCAAGAACACATAATGTTTTGAAATCCTCACAGTCCTGGTGTGAATAGGAAGGATGATACAAGTGTAACATTTCACTGTACATTTCTATGTTTTGATACATTTGTAAGCAAAGCTGATCTCCCATCTGAATCTTACTCTTTTTAAGGAAAAAGTTAAGTCATTTCATCCTCTTTCACTCCGAGGAGAAAATCTTGAGCTCACTCAACTTTCCTCATAGACATTTTCTAATCCAGGCAGCATCCTGGTAAATCTCCTCTGCATCCTCTCTAAGGCTTCCACATCCTTCCTATAAATGAGGTCACTAGAACTGAACACAAAGAAAGGTAAAAATTGGCTTTATTTGTCACATGGACATTGAAACATACAGTGAAATGCATTACTTGCATTAACAACCAACACACTCCGAGGATGTACAAGAGGCAGCCTGCAAGCATCACCACAATTCTGGTACCAACATAGCATGCCCATACCTACTAACCCCAACCCCTATGACTTTGGAATGTGTGAAGAAACTGGTGCACCTCGAGGAAACCCACGTGGTTATAGGGAGAACGTACAAACTCCTTGCACATGGCGCACACACAAAATGCTGGAGGAACTCAGCAGGTCAGACAGCATCGAGGGAAATGAATAAACACTGGACGTTTTGGGCCATGGCCTTTTTTTTCCAGTGGTGAAAAGGAAGGGGGAAGGCACCAGAATAATGGTTGAGGGAGGGGAAGGAAGTCTAGCTAGAAGGTGATAAGTGACGCCAAGAGAATGGGAAAGATAAAGGGCAGGAAAGAAGAGAGTAGACCATGGGAGATCAAGAAGGAGAGGTACAATGACAATGTGATGGCCAGGTGAGGAGAAGAATTAACAGGCCAGAATGGGGAATAGAAGAGGAGGAAAAGGGGAGAACATAGAACATAAGAACATAAGAGATAGGAGCAGGAGTAGGCCAATCCGTCCCTCAAGCCTGCTCCGCCATTCGACAAGATCATGGCTGATCCAATCTTAATTCTAGTTTTCACCGAATCCCACAAGGCAACAGTGCCAACCAACAGGGCACCATGCCGCCCATTTTATTTTATTATTCATCCCGCCCAAACCCATGTGATCACCCGGGGAAAAAAAAACCAAGTTGCCAATTGAGGAGAAAAAATCTGGAAAATTCCTCTCCGACCCATCCAGGCTATCGAAAACTGGTCCAGGCGATCACATGGCTGATCTAAACCTAGCCTCATGTCCACTTACCTGCTTGCTCACCGTATCCCCTAATGCCATTTTTATCCAGGAAAATGTCTATCTCCATTTTGAATTTACTGAGTGTAGTAGCTTCCACAGCTCTCTGGGGCAGTAAATTCCACAGCCCCACTACCCTCTGAGTGAAGAAATTTCTCCGCTTCTCAGTCCTGGAACGGCATCCCCTTATTTTAAGATTATGCCCCCTAGTCCTAGTTTCACCCATCATTGGGAACATTCTCCCCGCATCCACCCGATCAAGCCCCTTCACAATCTTATATGTTTCAATAAGATCGCCTCTCATTCTTCGGAACTCCAATGAGTAGAGTCCCAATCTACTCAACCTCTCATCATACATCAACCCACCCATCCCCGGAATTAACCTAGTGAACCTTCTCTGCACTGCCTCGAGAGCCAGTATGTCCTTTCTTAAATCTGGACACCAGAACTGCAAATTTTTTCCTAGATGGAGAAATCGATGTTCATCCCATCAGGTTTGAGGCTACCCAGATGGAAAATTGGGTGTTGCTTCTCCACCCTGAGTGGCCTTATTGTAGCAAAAGAGGCTGTGGAACAGGAATGGGAATAGGAATTAAAATGGTTGGCTTCGGGAAATTCCGTTTTTGGCAGATGGAGTGCAGGAGCTGGACCAAGTGTCCCCCAGTTTACAGCAGGTCCCAGCAATGTAGAGGAGGCTGCATAAGGAGCACTGGATTGAGTAGACAACCCCAGCAGGTTCACAGGCAAAGTGATACTCACCTGGAAGGACTGTTTGGGGTCCTATAAGGTATCCTTGCAGAAAACAGCGGTCATCATGGTAACCACTGTGCCCTACTATGTGCAGGAGGGAGTCGGTACTAATCTGGGAAAAGGTGAGCATGTGCCTCCGGCTTGTTCCTGGCACCTTCCTGCTTCCCACAACCTTGGAACATATCCTTCACAAAAATAATAACAACTTCTCTTCCTCACCAGCGGAAGTAGGCCGTTTGGCCCATCGAGTCTGCTCCACCATTCAATTCTTCCAGTCATCCCCACTCCCCTGCCTTCTCCCCATACCCTAATATAGAACCTATCTATCTCTACCTTAAATGTACCCAATGACTTGGCCTCCACGGCCACTCATGGCAACAAATTCCACAGATTTACTACCCTCTGACTAAAAACTAAAGTAATTTCTTCACACCTCTGTCCTAAATGGACATCCTTCAATCCTGAAGTCGTGCCCTCTTGTCCTAGACTCCCCAACCATGGGAAATAACTTTGCCATATCAAATCTGTTCAGGCCTTTTAACATTCAGAATGTTTCTATGAGATCCCCCCTCATTCTCCTGAACTCCACAGAATACAGCCCAAGAGCTCCTGATATGGTAAACCTTTCATTCCTGGAATCATTCTCGTGAATCTTCTCTGAACCCTCTCCAATGTCTGTATATCCTTTCTAAAATAAGGAGCCCAAAACTGCACACAATACTGCAAGTGTGGTCTCATGAGTGCCTTATAGAGCCTCAATATTAGATCCTGCTCTCATATTCTATACCTCTAGAAATGATGTGCCGATGTTGCATTTGCCTTCTTCACCACCGACTCAACCTGGATCCAACATCTGTCCTTGATTGCTACTGAGATATCATCTCGACACCTCAGTGTCTACCGTTAGCAATCTCCAGTATCCTGTGAGTTTCAGATGGGATGGCACAGGCAGAAATTCAGACTGTCCTGGAGTTTGAGGTCTCTCTGTGTGAGAGAGTGGGTTGGTGGAAAAGTACTGTTTTGCTGTTGTTGTTTTCTTTCATTTTGTTGCTGTTGCTTGTGTTGATCTACTGAACATGGTGGGCAAGCTGTGTTGGCGCTGGAATGTGTGCAGGCACTTACTGGTGAGCACATCCGGGTTAATACAAACAACATGGTTCACCGTGTGTGTGGGATAAATAAATCAATCAGAATCTCATGGGATCATGAAGAGGAAGTTTCATTGTGTGTGGTGGGACAGTGTAGACAGAGGTATCTTCGCTATAGGTGATGGGACAGCGCAGAGGGAGTTTCACTGTATGTGATGGGACGGTGCAGACAGAGGTATCTTCACTGTATGTGATGGGACGGTGCAGACAGAGGTATCTTCACTATAGGTGATGGGACAGCGCAGAGGGAGTTTCACTGTATATGATGGGACAGTGCAGACAGAGGTATCGTCACTGTATGTGATGGGATGGTGCAAAGGGAGTTTCACTATAGGTGACGGGACAATATTGAGAAGGAACACGTGCTGTCCACGGCAACCTTAGAGGCATTCCAGAACCGTTGGATTCCGCGAGGGGTAATTGCCATCATTGACAGAGATGGAAACATTGTGGTTTAAGGTGTATTGTCAATTTGTAGTAAAGTAATTGTGTTAGTCACTGTTTTGTATATATAACACTGAATTTGTAGTAAAGATATTTTGTATAGACTATAGAGGCATTCAGGGACCATTGGGCTCTGCAGGGGGTTATTGCCATCATAGACAGAGATGGGAACATTTTGGTTTAATGTGTATTGTCTATTCGTAGTGAAGTAATTGTTAGTCATTGGTTTGTATATGACACTAAATTTGTAATAAAGGTATTTTGTATACAAATAAAAGTGATGGGATGGAGCAGAGGGAGGTTCACTGTGTCATGGGACAGTGGAGAGGGAGTTTCACTATAGGTGATGGGAAAATGCAGAGGTTGTTTCACTGTATGTGATGGGACGGTACAGAGGTATGTTCACTATAGGTGATGGGACAGTGCAGAGGGAGGTTCACTGTGTGTGATGTGATTGTACAGAGGGAGTTTCATTGTGTGTGATGAGATGGTGCAGAGGGAGGTTCACTGTGTGTGATGGGACAGTGGTGAGGGAGTTTTACTGTTTGTGTGATGTGACGGTGCAGAGGGAGCTTCATTGTTCTGTGTGCTGGGATGGTGCAGAGAGCTCTTTGCTGTGTGCATGGTAGGACTGTCCAGAGGGAGCTTTAGTCAAGTCGTCACTTTTATTGTCATTTCGACCATAACTGCTGGTACAGTACATAGTAAAAATGAGACAACTTTTTTCAGGACCATGGTGTTACATGACACAGTACAAAAACTAGTCCGAACTACGTTAAAAAAACAACACAGAAAAAGCTACACTAGACTACAGACCTACACAGGACTGCATAAAGTGCACAAAACAGTGCAGGCATTACAATAAATAATAAACAGGACAATAGGGCAAGGTGTCAGTCCAGGCTTCGGGTATTGAGAAGTGTGATAGCTTGGGGGAAGAAACTGTTACATAGTCTGGTCGTGAGAGCCCAAATGCTTCAGAGCCTTTTCCCAGATGGCAGGAGGGAGAAGAGATTGTATGAGGGGTGCATGGGGTCCTTCATAATGCTGTTTCCTTTGTGGATGCAGCGTGTAGTGTAAATGTCCGTGATGGCGGGAAGAGAGACCCCGATGATCTTCTCAGCTGACCTCACTATCCGCTTCAGGGTCTTGCAATCTGATATGGTGCAATTTCCAAACCAGGCAGTGATGCAGCTGCTCAGGATGCTCTCAATACAACCCCTGTAGAATGTGATGAGGATGAGGGGTGGGAGATGGACTTTCCTCAGCCTTTGCAGAAAGTAGAGACGCTGCTGGGCTTTTTTTGCAACGGAGCTGGTGTTGAGGGACCAGGTGAGATTCTCTGTTAGGTGAACACCAAGAAACTTGGTGCTCTTTACGATCTCTACCGAGGAGCCACTATGTGTGTGATGTGATGGTGCAGAGGAAGCTTCACAATGTGTCATGGGACAGTGCACAGGGAACTTGTGTGTGTGTGTGTGATGGGACGGTGCAGAGGGATCTTCATTGTGTGCTTGATGGGACGGTGTAGAGGGAGTGTATGTGTGTGTGTCCTGGGACAGTACAGAAGGAGTTTCACCGTATGTGTGAGAAGACGGTGTAGAGTGGGTTTTTTTTTGGTGAAGTGAACGTGCAGAGGGAGCTTCACAATGTGGGGCAGCATCCGTTGAAATTATTTCATGATGCTTCCCGACCTGCTGAGTTAATCCAGCTTGTTTGTATGTGTTGATTTGACTACAGCATCTGCAGTATACTTTTAGCTTCACAATGTGTCTTCGGCAATGCCTAGGGAATGTGTGAGATGGGCCGGTGCTGAGGGAGCTTCACTGAGTGCGTTTGGACAGTACTCACAGAGCGTGATAAGATGGTGTAGAGGGAACTTTACTATGTGTGGTGGGACGGTGCTGAAGGAACTTCACTGTGCGTGACGGGACGGTACTGAAGTAGTTTCGCTGAGCGTGATTGCACGGTGCTTAGAGATCTCTGCTCCCCACCATACCCAAGCTGTGAACGATGTCGTAGTGCTCTACTGCGCCGCCTGGCGTACGAGAGGGCGGTCCTCCAAGCTGGAGAGTCGAGCGCGAGCGTGTCGATGCCAGGCCTGGTCTGAGCGGGAGCGGGAAGTCCTCCAGTCCGGTGAACCGAGCGCCAGCGGGTCGATGCCAGCCCTGGTCTGAGCGGGAGTGGAAAGTCCTCCAGGCCAGCGAACCGAGCACCGGCGGGTCGATGCCAACCCGGGCCTGAGTGCGAGCGCGGTACCGGGAGCGGGAGAACGGGGCGGCCCCGAGCGGCCGCGACATGTCGAGGATCAACCACCAGCGGGACTACAAGGCCGGGGATTTGGTGTTCGCCAAGATGAAGGGCTACCCACACTGGCCGGCCCGGGTGAGGGAGAGGGCGCGGGCGGTGGGCCGAGGGAGCGGGACGGTGATCGCGGGGGAGGTGCGGTGGTGGGGGGAGGGGAGGGGGCGTGAGGAGGGGTGGAGGGTGTCGGGGTCACGTGTGCCAGAGGGTCACGTGGGTGTTGTGGTGGTCACATGCTTTGGGTGTTGGGTCGGTGGGTAGGAGACACAATTTTTGGGTGTGAAGGAGACATATTGGGGTCGGGGTTATAGGGTGGTATGTGTGGGGGGGAGCCAGGCATGTTAGGTTGTGTTGGTCGGTGGGTGGGTGGAATGGGCAGCGAGGAGATGTTATACTGTTTATATTAAGAGGGTAAGGGATCACAATGTGAGGGTGTGGGTTGACCTAGGATCACAGGAGTAATATGTTGGAAGGCAGAGTAGGGACATTGGACTGGAGGGCGTCTTATTGGAGGACTATGTTTGGTGGGCAGGAGTATTAGATTGGGAAGTAATGGATGATCTGAGATGATGTGGAGGAGTGATGTGCAGGGTGGTACAATGGGTTGAAGGGGCTTGAGGCACCGTGGTGGGGCCTGTATGAGCATGGTGGTGTACACAGGTGGCTGTGCGTCTGGTGTAGGAGTGGGTTTCGTGGGGTAGGGAGAGGAACGAGCGAGGGTGAACAGAAGCAATTGAGTAACTGGGAAGAGAGATGGTGGGATAAAGGATCATGATGGGTGATGTGGGGTGTCAGATGGGTCCAGGGTAGGGTAATACATTGGGGAAGGTTTGGCAGGGGGTATGTTGGGAAATGGGATGGTCTTTGTGGGATTTGGGTAGTTGTGTCCATGACTGTAGGCTCTTGTCCCTAAGTCTCAAATGGGACGTTGAGTTGTGTTTTATTGTGAAGAGAGAAATGACTAACAGTGTGGGAGCTGATACTATGTGTGAATGGGCACATATGTGATACTACATGCCCAGACAGAGAGAGAGAGAGACGAAAGGACTCTTGATTGGCTCTGTGGATAAACTAGATGCACATGATAGTGTATCCTCCACCTTACACGCCATCCTGATTGGGAAATGTATTGCTGTCCCTTCATTGGCAATGTTGTAAATCCTGGAACTGCCCCTTCACAGCTCCGTGGGAGCATCTTCACCAGAAGGATATCGAGAGCTCTATGGAGGGGCCAGCATAGATATGCTGGGCCAAAAGGCCTGATTCTGTTCCTCTATGAGATCAACCTCAGAGGTGATGCTCGCTCCTCTGGATGTTCTCCCCCCCCACCCAAGGCAGCTCATCCTTACCTTCTCGAGGGGCAGTTAGGAGTGAGCAGTGTTGAGCTTGCCCATAATGTCCAGATCTGAGATGTTTACAGACACACACAAGTAGAGGTTGCGAAGGTGTTTGCTTGCAGATGTAGCGCCGACTGAGCTCTTCCCGGGCCACTGGCCTGATCACAGGACAATTCACAGTGACCAGCCAACCAACTAGCTGGTACATTGGTCTCTGCTGAAACAGTGGTGTGGGATCAGAAAGAATTGGCACTGTGCCGTGTGCAGCTTTATGTTCACCATACTGAGTTAGGTGGGGGGGGGGGGGGTGGAATGCTCAGTGTGCATCCCCTTGTAACCGAAGAAGTGGTTTAGTGTCACCCTCTGAAGATGCAATCAAAAATTTTAAAGGAGGTGCTATGCTAAGGGAGGGGTGGTACTTAGGGAGGGTCACACTTCAGATGGGGTGGGGCTAAGAGAGGGTGACACTGGGGAGGGACAGGTGTGAGTGAGGGTTACACTGTGGGGAGGGATGGGAGTGAGGGAGGGTCATACCGTGAGGAGGGATGGGAGTGAGGAAGAGGTACACTGAGGGAGGTGCTGTGCTGATGTAGGTCCACCCTGTGGGAGGTGTTAGTTTCTAGTGATGCATTAAGGTATGGCCACCTTGTTGAGTGTTTGTGCAGAATACTGCGGTCTCTGTTTCAGTTTTGGGGTGGGGATGTTCTCCCCATTGTCCTTTAATTCCCCATCTAATGCTGTGTGGACTGTATGTCTAATTGCATCATATTGGTGGTATCTTGCTGTGTGAAGATAATTTCTAATAACAATAACTGTGCCTCGTGCACTTTAGTGGCTCTGGGACGTCCCGTAATTGTGAAAAGTTCTATAAGGAAAACCTTTCTCCCTCAATGAGGAGTGGTACATTGGGCAGGTATGCAGAGGGCAATTATACATGGGAGAGACAGTGAGAGGGTTGGTGTCACTTGGGAGAAGGTGGTAAGGGGAGATAACACATTGTTACAGGGAAGGGAAACATTTCATATATCTATATGTGTGTGTGTATATTTATATATTTGGTTTAAATGCTCTTAAGCATGTTACTGAGTCATAGCCAGGCGTAACTCTGCTTTTAAAGTAAAAATCCACCATTATGAAATGAAATCCACAAGTATTAGGTTACAAATATGTATTAGGGCAACTGCAGTAAAGCCACAGTAAATTATAAATTCAGCCAGCTCCATCCTGGGCACTAGCCTCCCCAGCATCGAGACCACCTTTAAAAGGCGATGCCTCAAAAAGTCGGCATCCATCATTAAGGTCCCCCATCACCCAGGACATGCTTGCTTCTCGTTGCTACCATCAGGGAGGAGATACAGGAGTCTGAAAACACACACTCAACGTTTCAGAAGCTTCTTACCTTCCTCCATCAGATTTCTGAATGAATAGTGAACCCATGAATGCTACTTAACTATTTTTGCTCTCTTTGCATTACTTAATTTATAGTTTTATGTATATTTTGTATTGAAAGTTGAATTTTTATAATTATGTATCGCATTGCTGCCTCAAAACAACAAATGTCATGACATTTAAACCTGATTCTGATTCAAAACTGATTAAATAAGACTTAAAAATTACTTTTGACAAAACTGGACTTGAGGTGGGTAAAGCAGCCCATTGCTGAACTTGACTTCAGGCAAAGCCCCGTGTTTTAGCTGTCGTTTGCCATCCCACTCACGTAGCTACCCTGTTCTTCCCATTTGCTGGTCCTGGTTTGAACTGCTGTGAGGTTCTTTGGAGCAGCAGAGATCTCACCTATTCCTTGGAAGTCAAGTCCTGTTCGTGCTTTCAAATCTACTGCTGTTGAGAGATGTCATGGGCCACATTGTCCCTGTGTTGACTTTTCCAGTGGCCCCACCCCCACACCCCTTTTCATACCCTCGTCCCATCCTTTGCCAATCAATTATATTCCCTTCTGATGCTTCCCCTGTGTCATTTGAAAATTTCCCTGCTTGCAAGCAACACCTTCCAGATTTCAACTTACTAAGTTTAAGGAAAAACATCTCTTTTTGCCCGTCTTTTGCAAGTAATCCATGTCGTCTGGCTCCTGAATCATTTGGATCTAGAAACTGTTGCTCCTCGTTTACTTGCATTGCTAACCAGAGGAAAGTCACAGTGGTCGGGACTCTGGCACTCAGTCTACCTCTGTGACTCATACGGGAAGCGAGAAGAAAAGGCACGCTGTGGTGATAGGGGATTTGTTAGGGGAGCGGACGGGAGATTCTGTGGGAGAGAACAAGATGGTTTGTTGCCTCTCAGGTACCAGTGTCCGGGATGTCTCGGATCGAGTCTTCAGCATTCTTAGTGGGAGGGTGAACAGCCATGGTCCATATCGGTACCAATAATATGGGTAGGAAGAGTGACAAGGTTCTGCATAGGGAGTTTGGGGAGTTAGGTGATAAGTTAAAGGGCAGGGCCTTCAGGGTTAAGATCTCAGGATTGCTACTCATGCCACATGCTAGTGAGGCTAGAACTAGGAAAATTATAAAGTTTAATACGTGGCAGAGGAGTTGGTGTAGGATGAAGGGAATATTGGGTTCTCTTCCAGGGAAGGTGGGATCTATACAGAAGGGACAGTTTGTACCTGAACTGGAGGGAAACTAATATCCTAGCGGGAAAGTTAATGCTGCATGAAGGGGTTTAAACTAGAGTTGCAGGAGAATTGGAACCAGACTACAAGAAAGGTTAGTGTGGCAGTTATGGAGGCAGATGTTGGGAAGACCTCGGACAAAGTCAGGAATCAAAAGGTTGAGCGTGGTGCAACAAAATCGAAAAGGACTGAAGGTGTTGTATCCAAATGTGTGCAATATATGGAATAAGGTAGATGAACTTGCAGTACAGTTGTAGATTGGCAGGTTTGATGTTGTAGGCATCACAGAATCATAGCTGAATGATTATAGCTGGGAGCTTAATATCCAAGGATACACATTGTATTGAAAGGACAGGCAGGAAGGCAGAGGGGTGGCGTTGCTCCATAAAAAATGAAATCAAATCATTAGAAGTGACATAGGGTCAGAGGTATTGACTCTTTGTGGATAGAGCTAAGGGACTGTAAGGGTAAAAAGACCCTGATGGGAGTTGTATACAGACCCCCAAATAGTAGTAAGGATGTGGCCTACAAATTGCAACGGGAGATAGAAGATGCATGCCAAAAGGGCAATGTAACAGTAGTCATAGGGGACTTCAATATGCAGGTAGATTGGGAAAATCAGGTTGAGGCTAGATTATAGGAGGGGGAATTTCTAGAGTACCTATAAGATGGCTTTTTAGAGCAGCTTGTGGTTGAGCCCACTAGAGGATCAGCTATTCTGTATTGGTGTTGTGCAATGAACCAGGATTGATTAGAGAGTTTAAAGTAAAAGAACCCTTTGGGGGGGGGTGGGGGGGGAATATGATCGAATTCACCTTGAAATTTGAGGAGAAGCTAGTCAGATGTATCAGTATGACAGTGGAGTAAAAGGAATTACAGATGCATGAGAGAGGAGTTGGCCAGAATTGATTGGAAAAGAACACTGGCAGGGATGACAGCAGAGTAGCAATGGCTGGAATTTCTGGAAGCACAGGATATATATATCTCAAAGAGGAAGAAGTATCTAAAGGAAAGAGGAAACAACATAGCTAACGAGAAGTCAAAGCCAACATGAGACCCAAAAAGAGGGCATATAATAGGGCAAAGATTAGTGGGAAGTTAGAGGATTAGGAAGCTTTTAAAAACCAACAGAAGGCAGCTGAAGAAGTTATTAAGAAGGTAAAGATGGAATACGAATGTAAGCTAGCCAATAATATTAAAGAGGATACCAAAGGTTTCTTCAGATACATAAAGTGTAAAAGGTGAGAGTGGTTTTCGAACTTCTGGAAAACGGTAGTAATGGGGGACGACAAAATAGCGGATGAAATGAGTCAGTATGTTACATCTGTCTTCACTGTGCAAGACACAAGCAGTACGGTGGAAATTTCAGGTGATGGGGTGTGAAGTTACTATAACTAGAGAGAAGGTTCTTGGGAAACTGAAAAAAATCTGAAGATAGACAAGTCACCAGTACCAGATGGTGTACACCCCAGAGTTCTGAAAGAGCGAGCTGAAGAGATTGTGGAGGCATTAGTAATTATCTTTTAAGAATCACTAGATTCTGGAGACTGGAAAATTGTAAATGCCCCTCCACTCTTTAAGAAGGGAGAGAGGTAGAAGAAAGGAAACTATAGGCCAGTTAGTCTGACCACAGAGGCTGGGAAGATGTTGGAGTTGATTATTAAAGATGAGGATTTAGGATACTTGGAGGCAAATGATAAAATTGGCCATGGTCAGCATGGTTTCCTTAAGGAAAACCTGACAAATCTGTTGGAATTCTTCAAAGAAGTAACAAGCAGGATAGACAAAGGAGAATCAGTTGATGTTTTGTATTTGGATTTTCAAAATGCCTTTCACAAGGCGCCACACTTGAGACTGCTTAACAAGCTACAAGTCCGTGGTATTACAGGGAAGATTCTAGCATGGATAAACCAGTGGCTGATTGGCAAGAAGCAAAGTGCGAGAATAAAGGGAGCCTTCTCTGACTGCTGGTGTTTCACAGGGGTCTATGTTGGGACTGATTCTTTTTACATTATATATGTCAGTGATTTGGATGATGGAATTGATGTCTTTGTTGTAAAGTTTGCAGAAGATATGAAGATAGCTGGAGGGGCAGGTAGTTTTGAGGAAGGACAGACAGTTTAAGAGAATTGGCAAAGAAATGACAGCTGGAACACAGTGTCAGGAAGTGTATGGTCATGCACGTTGATAGAAGAAATGAAAGGGTTAACTCATTTCTAAATGGAGAGAAAATACAAAAAACTGAGATGCAAAAGGAATCCTCATTTCAAGAGGATTAGAATATAAAAGCAAGGATGTTACGTTGAGACTTTGTAAAGCACTGGTGAGGCCTCAGTTGGGGTATTGTGAGCAGGCTTGGGCCCCTTATTCTTAGAAAGGATATGCTGAAATCAGAGAGGGTTCAAAGGATGTTAACAAAAATGATTCCAGGGTTGGTTGGCTTGTCATATGAAGAGCATTTGATAGTTCTGGGCCTGTATTGACTGGAATTCAGAAGAATGAAGGGTAAAGCTATAGAATGGTGAAAGGCCTTGATAGAGTGGATGTGAAGATGATGCTTCCTATGGTGGGAGAGTTTCAGACCAAAAGACACACACTCAGAATAGAGGGGTATCCTTTTAGAATGGAGATGAGGAGCAATTTCTTTAGCCAGAGAGTGGTGAATCTGTGGAATTCTTTGTCATCTGTAGAAGTGGAGGCTAATTCTGTATGGATATTTAACTTGGGCATGAAGGGATACAGGGAGAAGGCAGGATATTGGGGCTGAGAGGAAAATTGGATCAGCCATGATGAAATGGCGGAGCAGACTCGAAGTGCCAAATGGCCTGATTCTTCTCCTATATTCTATTGTCTAAATGAATCCATTAAATCTCCACTTAACCTCGTGTTTTTGTTTGTAAGTAAAACAAATCCTAGCTTCTCCACCCTTCCCACAAAACTGAAATACCTCCTTCAATACATGGTGGCCATTTAATCTGTTTTGCTAATGCTAGCTCCCAGTGGAGGAAATCCCTCAGTTCCATCGTTGGCATTGGAATTGGTTTATCATTGTCACATGTACCAGGATTCAGTGAAAAGCATGATTTGCGTAATCTCTATACAGATCAAGTGGGTTGAACTAGAACAAGTTAAAACAAAAATAATGCAGAATAAAGTGTTACAGCTACAGAAAAAGTGCAGTGCAAATAAACCTGAAAGATTATAATAAGGTAGATTGAGAGGTTAAGAGTCCATCTTATCATATTAGGAACCATTCCATATTCTTAATTACCTCATGTTTAACTAAAGACAGGATGATGGAGCATATCACTCCTGTCCTAGTTACACTGCATTGGCTTCCTGTATCTTAGAATTGATTTTAAAGTTCTCTTGTTTTTAAAGCTTTGTCTGGAACCAGAGTACATCACAAATCAATTTTGTTTTATAATCCTGCTTGAGCTCTCAGGTTATCTTCTGCTGGTCTCTTAATTTTAAAAAAAATCTCCCTCAAAAGATAATTGGCAGGTCAGCTCTTTCGAACCATGCTCCTGAATTGTAGAACTCAATACATGTGTCCCCCCTCCTTACAAATGTAGAGCATTCCTATGAAACCTTTCTTAAGCCGAAATGGCGTAAAGCAAAGAACCATTAATTTAATAGGGAAAAATTTTCTTAAAAGTGAAAATCCTCATTGTAACGTGAAAACAGGTTACTAATGTAGGTCTTTTGTAAAAGCGAAGTGGTGTAAAGCAAACATTTGTAAAGCGGGGGACACCTGTACCTGAAACTGTTAAGGGCTGCAGGCTCAGTTGACACTTTTAAGTGCCAGCTCAAAACCCATTTTCTTTTAACTAACATAATTTTGTCTTTTATTTTCATATTTGTAATTTATCCCATTGTAAAGCACGCTGAACTACACTGTATGATAAGTAAACACAAAGTACACTGCAGATGCTGTGGTCAAATGATGGCTCCTTTCAGCGGATGCTGCCCGACCTGCTGAGTTCATCCAGCTTGTTTGAACTGTATGATAAGTGTCTGATAAATAAGTTATTATATATTTTTATTTTTTCTCAGCTCAAGCTGGTAAAACCTGAGGTAGGGGCATAGCCATGCACACTCATTTCTCAATTGCTAGGAACTTTCATACTGTTCTAATAATGTGGCTATCTGGAGATTTACATAAATATTACTGTGTGGGCCTAATTGATTATGTTATTGTGTAGTGACTTTGGGATGATGCCAATTGTAGATATTGCTATTGGGACAATGTATCCCCTGTTCTTGTTCCATAGTCTTTTAATTTCCTCTTTTAGTTCAGCATATTTCTGATATTTTTTACTTATTGGTTTCTGTACGTTATATGTGTTTGGAATAGCTATATTTATTAAGTAAATTGTTCTTGTTTATCCTGTAATATTATATCTAGACAGTTGTTATGGATTGTCCTGTCTGTAATAGTGGATTGGCTGTAATATAATTTGTAGGACTCTGACTCTAATACTGGATCAGGCTTCAGATATGGTGTCTTTTATGAGTTTGTATTTTAAAGCAATATTTTGGTGAATGATGTTTGCCAGTTGATTGTGCCTGTGTAATTAATTAGATTGATTTAACTTGCTGCAGGATCTTGTAAGGGTGTTGGATTGCTTCTGATTTCTCTTGGCTTCTGCATTCTTGAATTTGTTGCTCTTTTATGTAGTATTTTTGATTTTCATGTGTTTGCTACCTGGTCCTGTATTGCCACATGGTACCCTTCTGTGTCTGGTACGCTAAGCCAGGCATTCAACGCTTCCTTGTTGGCATCTGGTGTGCTCAGATTGTGGCGATAACTTCCATGAAGGGTTACGCTCTTCCAGTGGTTAACTTTTTCTTCATTTTTCTGGATTATGCTTTCACTTAAGTTTAGGGCTATGTACTTCTTATCAGAATTGCACATGGTCATGTGGTGTGCTAAATCCTGTTTTTGTTGATGAAAATATGTCCTTAGAAGTTTTATCTGACTGTTGTGTAATTTTTTGTCCATTAATCCTCTTCCTCCTTCTGTCCGAGGCAGTGTTAATCTGAGTGTGTTCCAGTGTATATAATATTTTCTAAACTTGTCATTTCTATTCTTATTTTTCATTGTAGATTTTCCAGATCAGTTTCAGACCATGATAGTGTAGCAAAAGAATGAGTATAACAAAAGTGTTTATTGGCTTTGTTGTATTTTTACTATTGAGCTCTGTTTGGCAGATTTTCTTCAGCTTAAAATTCTGTCAAAAATTTTCCCTTTATTGCACTATGATCTATTTTCTTTGGTTGTTAAAATCCCAGGTACTTGTATGTTTCATATTCATCCAGCAGTTGTACTCTATCTGTTGCTCTCTTTTATATTCTGCTAGCTCTGTGCATCTTTCTTTATGTTTAATGTTTAGCACTTATCTAGTCCAAAGTTCATTTATATCTTTGGAGAATAGTTCTAGTATTTGAATTAATTGCTTTAGGTTTATTGATGGAAGGAGCGTATAATTTGAAATTGTCCATGTGTAGAAGCCCTGTCAAAGTCTAATTTGTTTGGTTGTTTCTGATTTCATTTCATCCAATTCAGTAAATTAGAGAACAGGTTTAAAATTAGACAAAACTATTGTGGGCTGAGGGAGTCACCCTGGAAGTCAAACTTTTGGTTGTTCATAGATAGGGTGATTATAGTATGCCAATGCTTCATCAGATGGTGTAGGAATTTCACAAGATTTAGATATATTAAGATCTCCAATTACCAATAATGTGAGACAATGCTTTTTGGTAGACAATATAACAACATGAAAGATCTCTATTTTTCCACTAGGCTTGATTTATAATTACAGAATCGTATTATTTTTATAGCTTTATTTTTTTCTCAGCTCAAGCTGGTAAAACCTGAAGTACAGGCGTAGCTAAGCATGCTCATTTGTCATTTGCTAGGAACTTTTGGACTATTCCAGTGGTGTTTATTTTAGTGGATTTCTGGAGATTTACATAAATATTGCTCTATGCACCTAATTGTTTAATTCTATTGTGTTGTGACTTTGGGATGGTACCAGTTGTAGATACTGCTATCGGGACAATTTATACCCTGTTCAGTTTCCTCTTCTAATTTGTCATATGCTTTTCACATACTGATTTCTGTATGTTATGTGTGTTTAGTATGGCTATATCTATGAAGTTTTTCTTGCTTGCTTATCCTGTGTTATTGCAGGATTCAGGAGACTAAATCTAGGGGACTAGCCTCAAAATTTGGGGGAATAAATTTAGGATGGAGATGAGGACGAATTGCTTATCCCAAAGAGTGGTGAATCAGTGGAATTCTCTGCCCAATGAAGCAGTGGAGGCTGCCTCAGTAAATATATTTAAGACCAGCTTAGATAGATTTTTGCATAGTAGGAGAATTAAGGGTTATGGGGAAAAGGCAGGTAGGCGGAGATGAGGCCATGTCCAGATCAGCTATGACCTTATCGAATGGCGGGGCAGGCTTGATGGGCCAGATGGCCTACTCCTGCTTCTTATGTTCTTATTATATCCAGATGGTTATTGTGGGTTGTCCTAACTGTAATAATGCATCAGTTGTAATATAATTTGTAAGACTCTGACTCTAAAACTGGATCAGGTTTGTATTTATGGTGTCTTTTATGGGTTACTTTGTGATGATGATTACTGTTGTTATTACAGCTGGATAGAAGATGTTCTTGAGCCTGGTGGTACCTGCTTTCAGGGTTTTGTATCTTCTGCCTTTTGGGAGAGGGCTGAAAAGAGATTGTCTGGGGTGAGTGGGGTCTTTGACTGGCTGCATTACTGAGGCAGTGGGAAGTGTAGACAGAGTCCATGGAGGGGATGCTGTTTCTGTGATGTGTGAGCTGTGTCCATTACTCTGCGGTTTTCATTGTAGAGCATTTGATAAATCAACTCTTTTTTCCTACTTCTGTCGTTTTGCTGCTAACCTGCACTAACAGTGGCTAGTTAGTCTCCCGGCATGTCTTCGGGAAGTGTGAGGAAACTGCAGTGGTGGAGAGGATGTGCAAACTCCACACAGAAAGCATCCAGGGATCAATGCTGTAGCACCATTGTTCTTGTTTTCCTAAATCTGAATCGCTATGTTCATGAACATGGCAGGGCTTTCTCATGGAGCTTAGGGCCCTGCAGGTGTTGTAGAGTGCTATAGTTCTCTGTAAGTGCAACACAAGATTGTGAAGAAGCTGTTTGGTACACGGGCTTTCAATCAGGACGTTGAATGTGGGATATGTGGTATGTAGCAGATATATAAGACATTGGCGTTAGTGACATTGCACTTGGAGTCTTGGCCTGAATGGTGACTATTTATCCCTCTCCATAGATGCTGTCTGACTTGCTGAGCTCCTCCAGCATTTTGTCTGTGTTGCTCTGAATTTCCAGCATCTGCAGAATCTCCTGAGTTTATGACTTGGATATGTGTTCAGTTTTCGTTAACATGTCATTATAGGAAAGATGCAGAAGAGATTTCTGAGAATGTTGCCGGATCTTGAGTCCGACAACTGGAGATCGTGGGTTAAGGGTGAAAGGTGATATGTTAAAGGGGACCATGAGGGGGAAATTCTTCACTCAGAGGATGGTGAGATTGTGAAATGAGCTGCTGGTACAGGTGGTGGATGTGATTTCAGTTTCAACGTTTAAGATTGGATTGGTGCATGCATGGGAGTGATATGGAGGTTGATGGGATGGGACTAGGCAGTCTAAATGGTGGAGCATAGACTAGATGGGCTGAAGGGGCTGTTTCTCTGCTGTAGTTTTCTCTGATTCTATGACTTGAAGGACTGAGTTATCGACTGAGGACTTCATTCTTGGAGCATAAAAGACTGAGGAAAGTTGTAGAGGTGAAGAAAATCATGACGGCCATTGACAAGGGACTGGGCACAGTCTTTTTCCTGGCACCGGGAAATCAAAAGCTAGAAGACTTGGTATAAGGTGAGAGGAAAAGGATGTAGAAGGAGCCTGGACGACTTCTTTACCCAGAGGGTGGTGGGTATATAGAACAAGCTGCTACTGGGCGTGGTTGAGGCAGGTAACAACACTTCAAAGACACTTGGACAGGTGGCATCAGCTGATGAAATTTCCGGAGCCTGGCTGCATGTGGCTGGATACCCAGTGTCAGCGATAACTAGCTAGATTGTTTATGAAATTAGTGCAGAGGCTCATCTGCTTGTATTATAAATAATCTGCATTTGTGCAACGTTCAATGTCCACACTGTATTTGTATCCTTTCCCATTACAGGGGCAGAGCCGTACTGGCACTGGCAGGTGATCTGATGTCAGTGGGTATCAAGGTGGAAGCCCGTAGTCGCACGAGAAAAGTGCTTGTCGATGTTGGGGGTCAAATATCTCAGCCCCTAAGACATCACTGTCCTCGGACTTACCATTCTAAGCTGCTTTAGCCCAATGGCGGTGACCGTGGAATTCATTGCTGTGGAGGACAAGTCATTGAGTGTACTTTAGGCAGCGATCGACAGGTTCTAGGTTGGTTGTGCTACTGATCAGATGGAGGTCAATCTGGAGCAATGTGAAGTGGAAGGTTGAACGTGAAGGTAGACTACAGGGTTATGGCAAGATTCTTATCAGTGTGGAGGAACAGAGGGATCTGGGGGTCCATGTCCATAGATCCCTCAAAGTTGCTGTACAAGTTGACAGGGTGGTTAAGAATGTGTATGGTATGTTGGCGTCATTAGTCGAGGGATTGAGTTCAACAGCCGCAAGGGAATCTTGCAGCTCTATAAAGCTCCGGTTATACCACTTATACCGCTTAGAATATTGTGTTCAGTTCTGGTCGCCTCATTAGAGGAGGGTACAGAAGAGTTTAGCTGGATCAGACAGCAACACCTTATGAAGAAAGGTTGAGTGAACTAGGCCATTTCTGTTTTGTTAAGCAGGATGTGAAATGACTCAGTAGAGGGGTACAAGATGATATGCACAATAGACCGAGAGGATAGCCTGTAACTTTACCCAGGGTAAAAAGCCATAATTTTAAGGTCAATGGAGGAAAGTGTTGGGGAGGAATTGTCAGAGGTAGTTTTTTTACATAAAGAGTAATGGGTATGTAGAACACTATCTAAGAGACTCTTAGATAGTCACGTGGATGGTAGAAAAATGTGAGTTATTTGGGAAGGAGGGGTTAGATTGATGTTAGAGTAGATTAAAAGGTCTGCACAATATTGTGGGCTGAAGGGCCTGTACTGTTCTGTGTTCTATGTGATGAGATTAAGGGTTATGGGGAGAAGGTGCAAGGTGGGATTCAGAAAGATATAATCAGTGTGATTGAACAGTGGTACAAATTCAATGGGCCAAATGCCCTGGTTCTGCTCCTATAATATTAGTCACAGAGTAAGCAACATGGAAACTGCCCAGCTGGCGTGTGCCAGCCACAGCATCCTCCCTGCTACTCCCAGTTTACCAGATTTGGCCCATGTGGCTATCAATATGCCAATATACCTTACAGTCTTGTTCACCACCTTGTGTTCCTTTAGAAATGAGGGTGTTTGGTGGTTACTGCAAGGCACCGTTTAATCCCTAACCCCTCTGTAAGCACAGCAGACTAGGCTGCATACCACAAGACCTGGATAACTTACAGGTAGGGGCTGATAGCTAACACTTGGCCCACAGAATATGTTTGACAGTGAGATCCCCCAGCAGGAGAGAGTAATCAGTTTCCCATTACTGTCACCAAGATCCCACCTTGGTCACCAAGGGTCACCACTACCAAAGGTGGAACCGGACCAGCTACATAAAATCTGTCACGTCACATTAATGGGGTTAGAGGCCCTCCAGCTTTTCGCTAAAGTGCAAGGGGGGGGGGGTGGTGTGATGGAAATGAGATTCTGCAGATGGCTGGTACTTCAGAGCAACGTATACAAAATGCTGGAGGAACTCAGCAGGTCAGGCAGCATCTGTGGAGAGGAATAAACAATTAACATTTACAGCCAAGAGTCTTCATCAGGACTTCATCATGGGATGCCCTTCACTTGTCTGGGTAAATGCAACTACGGCAGTAGTTGGGGCAACCCTTTGAATTACCATTACACGCACCATCCCAGCTCTATCTACTCACCTCCACTCTTAATGTCTGCTAGGAGCAAGGACAGCAGGCACAGGGGGTGTAGTTCCCCTTCTTGCAGCTCCCCCTTTCCCCAACAGATACATTTTCATCGGGTCCAAATCCGGCTAGTTCCACATGGGCAATCTCACCAGAAGGAGCAGAATGGGCACAGCACCCTGCCAGTTAGTGCTGGACACGTAATGCCCGTCTCGACTTGTGGTGTCCTACTGATTAAAACAGGCAGGCAGACTGAGAGAATGCATTTCCACAGAGCACCTCACAGCTGATTCCTTTGACATGTTCTGCTTGCGGTCTAGGAGGTCTGACACCCTTGTAGTGGATGTCTCCGCCTTGTAAGATTCTACCCACTGGAGCGTGCTAAGAGTTGAATTGTCAGATATTAGTGTTGCTGGTTGGGAGGTTAACATTGGGGAATCTACCCCCCCCCCCCCACCCCACATAGTGGATGAGGCAGTTTAACCTGGCATCCAGGACTGGCATTTCGCATGATGTGACGTTCCCACAGTGTGACTCTCCCTCAGTGCTACCCCTCCCACAGTGTGACTCTCCCTCAGTGCTACCCCTCCCACAGTGTGACTCTCCCTCAGTGCTACCCCTCCCACAGTGTGACTCTCCCTCAGTACCACACCTCCCACAGTGTGACTCTCCCTCAGTGCTACCCCTCCCACAGTGTGACTCTCCCTCAGTGCTACCCCTCCCACAGTGTGACTCTCCCTCAGTACCACACCTCCCACAGTGTGACTCTCCCTCAGTGCTACCCCTCCCACAGTGTGACTCTCCCTCAGTACCACACCTCCCACAGTGTGACTCTCCCTCAGTGCTACCCCTCCCACAGTGTGACTCTCCCTCAGTGCTACCCCTCCCACAGTGTGACTCTCCCTCAGTGCCACACCTCCCACAGTGTGACTCTCCCTCAGTGCTACCCCTCCCACAGTGTGACTCTCCCTCAGTGCTACCCCTCCCACAGTGTGACCCTCCCTCAGTACCACCCTCCCACAGTGTGACTCTCCCTCAGTGCTACCCCTCCCACAGTGTGACTCTCCCTCAGTACCACACCTCTACTTGTGGCTCTGCCTTAATTATCTCCAGCCCTTGGTATTCTCCTCCCTTTAGTATTCTCTTTTCCTCAGTTCTCCCTCTCACAGTTTAAGCTGAGGGAGTTCTCCTTCCCTCAGTATTCCCCCTCATTCATTCCCCTCTGTTCTTCCTGCCCCTTCATACTGAACTGAGTCTAGACTGAGGGCACCAGCCTCTGACTCCGAGGAGTGTGTAACTCAACCCTGGCTAACACTTCAATTTTTAATATTTAAGGTCTGCATGCAGTTTATCTTTTAAAATCACACACTAAAGAAGTTTTTTTTTAATGTATAGACGACCAAATGAGACTTTAACCATGCAATCAGAGAGGTGCCTAGTGGGCTGTTGCTATGGTGTCGGAGGTTGGGTGTGTCCTGCTGTCCAGAATGTGTGTCTGCACCAGATGATTAACTCCCTCTTGGTGAATAGAGGCCTTGTCTGCGGGGCAGATCTCCAGCTCCTCAACTGTGTAGCACTTTACAACTGGGGTTTTTGATTTTTATTGCTTATTTACTATTATTATTATTATTCTCTATTTGCATTTGCGCACTTTGTTGTCTTTTCTGCATTGGTTGTTTGTCCGTCTCTGTCTGGCGCAGTTTTACATTGATTTTCAGAATCAGAATCAGGTTTAATATCACTGGTGTATGTCGCGAAATTTGTTTTGCAGCAGTACAAAATAATATATTACAATACATAATAATAAAAACTATAACTTACAATAAGAAATATAAAAAAAGAAAATTATTAGTAATGCAAGAAGAGGTAAAAATTTCCGATGTAGTGATTGTGGGTTAATTGGCCATTCAGAAATCTTTATATCTATTTCTGTTTTATTTACTATAACTGACCTCAAAAAGACAAATCTCTGGGAAGTTTATAGTGACATATACCATATGTACTTTGATAATAAAATAGAACTTTGAGCCTGTTTCTCACTGTCCAGCCCCACTTACTGCACTCAGCTGCACACAGCTGCTTCCTTCCCCAGCAGCAGGGCCTGCGAGGAAGCTGCTCTTTGCAACCCTAGCCCACAGTAACTACCTGATGTTTTATTTTCTGAGGACCCTCATGTCCTGAGTGTGTGTTACAACTGGGTGGTAGTGGTGCTGAGTCACAGACTGTGCATTCAGGCTTTTCCCCAGAGAGTTTGGCACTGCAGCCCAGTGCTGAGGAAGCATTCCCACTGTGGGAGGGGTGATATGGACTCCTGAACTACGGGAGGGGCAGTGGCAAGGGAGCAGCACAGGCATGGAGGGGGGGGGGTGTTATACAGTTGGAGGATAGAATTGAGCAAAGGTCAAACTGTCAGAGGGGCTAAACAGAGGGCCACACACTGGGAATGGTGGTACTGAGGGAGGGTCACACTGGGAATGGTGGTACTGAGGGAGGGTCACACTGGGAATGTTGGTACTGAGGGAGGGTCACACTGTGGAAGGGTTGGCACTGAGGGAGGGTCACACTGGGAATGGTGGTACTGAGGGAGGGTCACACTGTGGGAGGGGTGGCACTGAGGGAGGGTCACACTGGGAATGGTGGTACTGAGGGAGGGTCACACTGTAGGAGGGGTGGCACTGAGGGAGGGTCACACTGGGAATGGTGGCACTGAGGGAGGGTCACACTGGGAATGTTGGTACTGAGGGAGGGTCACACTGTGGGAGGGTTGGCACTGAGGGAGGGTCACACTGGGAATGGTGGTACTGAGGGAGGGTCACACTGTGGGAGGGGTGGCACTGAGGGAGGGTCACACTGGGAATGGTGGTACTGAGGGAGGGTCACACTGTGGGAGGGGTGGTACTGAGGGAGGCTCACACTGGGAATGGTAGTACTGAGGGAGGGTCACACTGTGGGAGGGGTGATACTGAGGGAGGGTCACACTGTAGGAGGATGGTACTGAATGTGAGTGAGCCGTCTCGCGGGGTTCCGTGCCCTTCCGTGACGCTCCAAAGCATTTCCTTTACGGGCTGCTCTTGCACACCTTTCACTTTGCTGCCGACTGGACTCATCTTGGTGGTTTGTGTTAGAGGTCCCCAGTAGAAATCTCTTTATACAGAGGTCCTTCCTCTGTATATTGGGGACCAGGGGTGGAAGGTGTTGCATCTGGCAGTACCATACAACAGGTTCACTGACCCTCCGTCCACCTGTCCATTCTGTGGGCGGGAGAAGTCAGTGTACCCTGCTTACACGGAATGTGAGAGGTCGCAGCCCCTGTACTGAGTTTCTGAAGGGGCTGCTGCTTATTATCTGGCTGCATTTTAGCACTATGCTCCTCATATACAGGCTCCCAGTTCAGAAGGGGGCGGGTCGTGAAGAGGATCTCCTGGTGGGCTTGCTCCTAGGCTTGGCCAAGATGGCATTCATAGGTTGAGGCGAAAGTGGAGGGCTCTGCCTGGGTCGACTGCCTGCCCCTTTTCTGAGGATGAATTCCTGCCAGGCTGCCCTTGGTGAGGGAGCATACAGTCACAACGGGTACACTGGGGGATTTCTGGGAGTGGTGGGCCCCCTGGGGAATTGACTGTTTTATAGACGGTAATAATCATATTTTAATTTGAATTTATTCACTGTCTTGTAAATTCTGAATGTTTGTACTTTCTGTATTTGTTGTGTAAAGGAACTTTTATAATTTTGTTTAAAAAAGGGAGGGTCACACTGTGGAGGGGGTGATATGAGGGTACATGAACTATTGAGAGAGCAGTACAGATGGAAGTGCAGGCTGAGCGAGCTCCATGCCGAGGCAGCAGGGCTCTTTGTCATGAATCACTGAGTCGTGGCTGAAAGAAGGTCATAGTTGAGAGTTTAACATCGAAAGGACAAGCAGGAAGGCATAGGCGATGGTGTGGCTGCATTGGTAAGAAATGGAATTACATCTTTATAAAGGGGTCACACAGGGTCAGAGAATGAATAATCTTTGTGGGTGGAGTTAAGAAACTGTAAGGGTAAAAAAAAAAATGGGAATCATATATAGACCAAAGAGTAGCCAAGATGTGGAGTTGAGATTGCAAAGGGAGCTGGAAAGGCCACGTAATAAGGGTAATGTCACAATTGTAATGGGGGACTTCAATATGCAAGGGGATTGGGAAAATCAGATTGGTGTTGGATTGCAAGAGAGGGAATTTCTTGAATGCCTACGAGATGGCTTTTTAGAGCAGCTTGTGCTTGAGCACAAGACTGTCTTAGATTGGGTGTTGTGTAATAACCTAGATTTTATTAATCTGCATAACATAAATGAACCTTTAGGAGCCAGTGATCATAATATGATTGAATTCATACTGCAATTTGTGAGAAAGGAGTTTGCCCAGGTGGATTGGAGGGGGATACTGACAGGGATGACAGCAAAACAGAGGTGGCTAAAGTTAATGGGAATAGTTCACAGGGTGCAGGGTAGATATATCCCACAGAAGAATAAATTCTCAAGCAGCAGGGCTAGACAACCATGGCTGACAATGGAAGTTAAGGACTGCATAAAAGCCAACAAAAGGGTATATAAGTTAACAAAAGTGACTGGGAAATTTGGTAATTGGGAAGCTTTTAAAATCCAACAAAAGTCAACTAAAAAGGCAATAAGGGGAAAAGATGAAAAAGAACCATATGAGGGCAAACTAGCCAATAATATAAAGCAGTATACTAAACGTTTTCTCAGCTATATAAAGAATAAAAAGGGAGGTGAGAGTTGATATTGGACCACGGGAAAGAGTTGCTGGTGAGGTAGTAATGGGGACAAAGAAATGGCAGATGAACTTAAGAAGTGCTTTGCTTTAGTCTTCACTGTGGATGACACTAGCAGTGTGCCACAGGTCCGTGAGTATTGGAGCAGAAGTGAGTGCCATTGCTATTACAAAGGAAAAAGTGCTAGGCAAACTGAAAGGTCTTAAGGTGGATAAGTCATCTGGACCAGATGGACTACGTCCCAGAGTCCTGAAAGAATTTACTGAAGAGATAACAGATGCATTGGTCTTGATCTTTTGATAATCACTTGATTCTGGCATCATCCCGGAGGACTGGAAAATTGCAAATGTCACTCCACTCTAAGAAGGGAGGAAGACAAAAGAATGGAAATTATAGGCCAGTTGTCCTAACCTCAGTGGTTGGGAAGGTGTTGGAGTACTTTATTAAGGGCAAGTTTTCAGGGTACTTAGAGACTAATGATAAAATAAGTCAAAGTCAGCATGGTTTCTGTAAATAGAAATTTTGCCAAACAAATCTGTTAGAATCCTTTGAGGAAGTAACAAGCAGGGTGGACATAGGAGAGGCAGTGGATGTAATTTACTTAAATTTTCAGAAGGCGTTTGGTAAGGTGCCTCACCTGAGGCTACTTAACAAGCTAAAATCCTATGGTGTTACAGGAAACATACTGGCATGGATAGAGGAATGGCTGACAGGTAGGAGGCAGCGAGTGGGACTAAAGGGGGCCTTTTCTGGTTGGTTGCCAGTGACTAGTGGTGTTCCTCAGGGGCCAGTATTGGTTGGGACTGCTACTTTTCACATTGTTTGTCAGTGATTTAGATAGTGGAATTGATGACTTTGTGGCAAAGTTTGCAGATGATATGAAGATTGATGGAGGGGTAGGTAGTGCTGAGGAAGCAATGCCATTGCAGCAGGACTTAGACAAATTGGAAGAATGGGCAAAATAGTGGCAGATGGAATACAGTGTTAGGAAATGTATGGTAAAGCATTTTGGTAAAAGGAACAAATGTGCAGACTGTTATCTAAATGGAGAGAAAATTCAAACGTCAGAGATGCAAAGGGACTTAGAAGTTCTTGTGCAAGACTCCCAGAAGGTTAATTCACAGATTGAGTCTGTGGTAAAGAAGGCATTTATTGTTGTTGGCAACAATAATGTTGTCATTTATTTCAAGGGAATAGGATATAAAAACAAGATAATGTGGAAGCTTTATAAGACATTAGTCAGGCCGCACTTAGAGTATTGTCAACAGTTTTGGGCCCCTTATCTCAGAAAGGATGTATTGTCATTGGAGAGATTCCGGAGGAGGTTCACAAGTGTGATTCCAGGAATGAAGGGGTTAACATATGAGGAACATTTGGCAGCTTTAGACTTATACTCACTGGAATTTAGAAGAATTCACGGGGATCTGATTGATACCTACCAAATGTTGAAAGGACTAGATAAGGTGGATGTGGAGTGGATGTTTCCTCTGGTGAGGGTTTCCAGAACTAAAGGGCCTAGCCTCAAAATTGAGGGATAACCTTTTAGAACAGGAGGAATTTCTTTAGCCAAAGACTGGTGAATCTATGGAATGCTCTGCCAGAGACTGTGGTTGAGGCCAAGTCCATGGGTATATTCAAAGTGGAAGTTGATAGATTCCTGATTAGTTGGGATCAAGCATCAAGGGATATGTCAAGAAGGCAGATTATCGGGTTGAATGTGATCTGGGTTAGGAGCAGCAGACTTGATGGGCTCAATGGCCTAATTCTATTCCTATGTCTGATGGTCTTTTGAGCTTGCAGTGGATTGTTACTCTGGTAGGCCATTCTGGAGGGGTGCAGTCTGAGTTGAGGGATCTTTAGCTTAATGGATATCAGAATCAGGTTTATTATCACTGACATTTGTTTTGTGGAAACAGCTCAGTGCATTATGTAAATAATACTATTGAGCCATCAAGAGAAATGAAAAAAAAGAGCAAAACGGCTAAGTAGTGTTCACAAGCTGTTCAGAAACCTGATGGCAGAGGGGAAGAAGTTGTTCTTAAAACTCTACCCCCCCCCTTCAATTCCCTGCTGCTACCCCTTCTCCCCACCACCCGCATCTCCTCCCACAATCCTCTCATCTCTCACTTATTTCCTGCTGCTGTCCTCACTCTCCCACAATCTTCTCACCTCTCTTCCCCCTCCCTTCCCCTGTACCCCCTCATATTTCTTGCTGCTGTACCCAGCTCCCACAATACCTCTCTTCTTTCCTCCCCCTCTCATTCCCTGCTGCTGAACCCCTCTCCCACAATCCTCCCCCTCCCACTTTGCCAAGAGTTAGAGAGGTGTATGTGTGTGTGTCTGTATGTGCATATTTAAACATTCTCGACTGTACTGCCAGGAGATGCCTCTTACCTCAGGCCACAGTGATGCAGGTTTAACTAGAGACCTCTGCACTCACCAGAGTTTTCATTCAACTGTGGAGGCCATTTGGCCCATAATGCTAGTGGTACCCCTTTGAAATGGCACTCCAGTTCCATTCTTCCTCTCCCTACCAGCTACCTAACCCTCACCACTACTGCTAGTATTCACCCATCTCAGCCTGCAGACTGTTCACAAGAGGAACACGGAACAGCTAATGTCTCAAGTCAACACCCCCCACCCAATCTGGACAGAGAAAGAGCTGGGAGGTAACTGGTATTAAAAAGTAAACTGTTTCATAACCCATGAACTCTCCATGTGGTTAAAAACTCACTACATCTCCCCTCTGGACCTTTGCCAGGCATTCTAAAGCCTACACCCTCCCTGCCTTGGAAACAGTTTCCTGTCAGTTACCCTGCCAAAACCCTTCTAACTTTCAATGGCTCCATTATACTTTCCCTGCTTGCAAAACAATACTACCTCCTTCGGTCTCTCTGCAGAGATTAAATCACTTGCCCGTGCTGCAGTAAATCTTCCCTCAATCCTTGCGTGCATGCTACGGAACTGCTGCCCTGCCAGCGTTCTAAGCTAGCTGTGATTTTCTGTTTCCAGTACTGTGCCTTCACGTGTGGCTTAGGTACTAAGCCTGGTGGAACCATTTCTATGGACAGAAGAAGAGGCAAAATCGGATTACTGGCAGCTTAAAATCAGTTGCCCTAGGCAGATGGGTCTCATCAGCTGTGGTTGGCAGCTCATCTCGAGAAGAAAAATTCTGATCTCAAACATGCACTGTCTTGCAGCTAACCCACTCATGGGGAAGGTTTTGGGAGTAAACCCTGAGGAAAAATCAAGAGCTTGATCCCTAAGGAAGCACTACACTGAGTTCAACACTGACTGGCAACTCCTATGGTGCCACTGATGCCAAACTGTATTGGTCCCTGCAATTCCTTTGGATTCATCAGCTGCATGCAGAAGGGGAGCCTGCTGCAGGGGCAACAGCTTTGCCTCCAGATTGTACGTTAGCGTATAAATAGACAGCTAGGATGCAACTTCTGTGGGTGACTTCGGCCTCTCAGCACTGTATGTGGCTGATCAAAGACTACAATCTCAAGTTTGGACACAGCTTGTGCGTGTGAGCCCTGTATCTACCTTGCTTCTTCCCCACCCTGGGGCTGCTGCACTGGGTACCTCAGGCTGGGCGAGCCCTATTTTGTACAAAGCGTGGGCTGGCACTGTGTTCTAGTTGTACAAGACTTTGGGGAGGCCACTACTGGAGTACTCTTTATAGTTTTGGGTCAGTCTGTTGTAGGAAAGATGTCATTAGGCTGAAAAGAGTGCAGAGATTTGTGAGAATATTGACAGGACTCAAGGGCCTGAAGAGTAAGAATGGACAGGCTGGGACTTTATTCCTTGGACTGTTGGAGACTGAGGGAATTCCTTACTGAAATGTCTAAAATCATGAGGGGCAATGACAGGGTGAATGGAGAGGGAAAGAGAGTAAAATACTTAGGCATAGATGAGGGGACCTTGAGGACAACCTCCTCACCAGGAGGAGGATCCGTACGTGGAATGAGCTGCCCTAGGGAGGTACAATAACAACGTTTAAAAGACACTTGGATAGATACGTGGATAAGAAAGATTTAGAGGGATATGGGCCTGTTTCAGATGCATGGGACTGTTTCATACTGTATGAGTGGCTTATGGCCAGAGGCAAGGGTTGGATCATGGGCTGCAGGGGAGGGGTTGCAGGCTGGTCTTTCAGAAAGCAACAATATGTTGAGCCTCTGAAGGGACTGTGTGAGCGAGATGGGGTTAGTAGGAACTGGTGACACAGGAGACTGGAAGAACAAACAAACTGCTCATTCGAGTCCCAATGAAGGGTTTTGACCGGAATAGTCGACTGTCCAGTACCCGTCACTGCCCAAGCCGCTGAGTTCTTCCAACAGTGTTTGTTGTGGCAGGATCCAGTGACCGCTGGAGCTCATGGCATTGATTTGTCTCATACTGGAT
Organism: Hemitrygon akajei; assembly: GCF_048418815.1. Classification (NCBI taxonomy): domain Eukaryota; kingdom Metazoa; phylum Chordata; class Chondrichthyes; order Myliobatiformes; family Dasyatidae; genus Hemitrygon; species Hemitrygon akajei. The sequence continues at coordinate 101,085,114 of NC_133134.1, read as the reverse complement.
GGAGGGGCATGTCTCGCCACAAAAGGGACTATTCAAGAGCAGGAGGATTCACACTGAAGCTGGAATGCCTCAGTTCTCACCCAGTGGGGCTCAGGGACTTGTGAGAGTTCACCCCACACGTAAGATCCCTCCCTCTGAATGTGTTCATCGCCTCGCCTGTCTCCATCCATTCAGGACACAAGGGTGTTTCCGAAAGATCATCCCCAACTACCCCTCAGGAAGGTGGCCCACAGAGGGAACATGAGTAGGAAGCCTCCACTGGAGTTCATTGTTGGAAGGCTGGGAACTTTAAGGAGGTAATTTTAGATTCAGATCTGTGCCCTCTCCAATGCCAGTCACATCCATTGCTGGTCTTGCTGAGCAGTGGCAGAACTGGGCCAGGAAATTCTTTGGAGTGGTGAAAACCTGCCCCCCCCCCCCCCGTGCTAGGGGAGGAAGCACAGAGGGAGGACATCCGTGGAACTGTCCTCTCATGGTGTCTTGATTTGAATTCACAGATTGACGAACTGCCAGAAGGAGCTGTCAAATCACCATCGAATAAATACCCCATCTTCTTCTTCGGCACCCACGAGACGTAAGTGATCACCTGTGTGGTTCTCCTACACACCTTCCCCTTCTCCCTCAACTTCTTCCCCTCTCCTTCCCTCCATCACACCACTCTCCCTCGCCCCCTTCCCTTCTCCTTAGACTTCACTCTTCATCCCCTTCTCCGTCTTCTTTCTCCGCACTCCTTATTACTCCCTCTCTGCCCAACTTCCCCCCTTCACCCCTCCCCATTCGACTTCTCCCTCCATCCCTTTCTCCCTCACCATTCCCCTGCATCCCACTCCCCCTGCCATTTACCTCCCTCCCCCACTCGGTTTGCCTCCCTACCCCCCCTGTTTATCTCCCTCACCCCTGTCTGTTCGCCTCCCTTCCCTTCCCATTTACCTCACTCCCCCTGTTTGTTTACCTCCCTCCTCCTCCTGTTCGCCTCCTTACCCCCCTCTGTTCGCCTCCATCCCCTCCTCTCTGTTTGCCTCTTTCCCCTCCTCTCCGTTCACCTCCCTCCCCCCTTCAGTGCTTCCCTTTCCTTCTCATTCTTACATGTATCCTGCCCTCCACTTCTGCCTCTCTTCCTTCATTTTCTTCCTCCTACCCCCTTGCACATCTCTTCCTCTCCTTCCTTCCCTCTGTTCTGAACTTCTCTCCCCCATCTCCTCTCTCCCTCTCAGTATTCAGTTTGGCTGGAGCTGTCAGAATGTTGAACATTTTGCTGAGGATCTCCTTCGATGACCTAATCCCACGGTGACAGCAGCCCCAATTCTCGGTGAAACTGCTACTCTTCCTGTCCCTTCTGCTCTTCACCCTCTACTCCACTCCTCCCCATAGCCCCCTCTCTTCTGCTCTCGTTCCCCTCCTTCTTACTTCCCATTCTAACGTACTCAGCCCTGTAGTGTGAGTGATCTGTCCACTGCCCCTCATGATTCCGTCTGACTGTCCTCTCCCGTAGTGCGTTCCTGGGACCAAAGGACCTGTTCCCCTACGAGGAGACCAAGGAAAAGTTGGGCAAGCCGAACAAACGGAAAGGATTCAGCGAGGGATTGTGGGAAATCGAGCACAATCCAACCGTCAAGAAGTCGGGATACCAGGTGAGTGTTACAGTGGAACTCAGACTTCTGGCTGTGCAGCTCCCTCCTCCCCGGCCGACCCTCCTTCCCCACCGACCCCCCTCCTCCAATTACCCTCCCTCATCACTGACCTGTTTTATTCCCAAAACTACAAAGTTTTTTCACACAAACATACATAAAATATAAACAACTATTTACAAGACAGTAAATGAAGTAAAATTAAGATATGATTATTACTTTCTATAAAACAGTCAATTATCTGGGGAGTCCCACCGTTCTTAGAAATCCCCATCATGACTGCATGCTCCCTCCCCAAGGACACCTGGACACAAAAATATCCTTGGAAGTGGGGCAGGCAGTCAGCTGAGCAGACTCCTCGACAGCCCACTGCCTGGACCCATGAATAGCCATCTTGGCCAGGCCCAGGAGCAAGTCCACCAATAGATCCTGTGTGCGATCCACCTCCTTTCTGCACTAGCTGCCTGTATATTAGGAGCGAGGGGCTGAAATGCAACTAAAGCCCGAGGAGCAGCCCCTTCAGACGGGGCTGCAGCCTCCAATATTCCATATAAGTATGGTACCTAACTTCTCCCGGTCACAGAATAAACAGGTGGATGAGATGTCAGTGAACCTGCTTTAAAACCTGTTGCATAGTACTGCCCTATGCAATACCTTCTACCCCAGGTCCCCAATGTAAAGGGGAAGGACCCTTGCATTGAGAGATTTCCACTGGGAACCTCCCTGCTGCCGGATGGTAACACAGACTGCCACTTCAAGTCCGGTCGGCAGAAGAGGGCAATTAAGTGCTGGATGTCCAAGAGCAGCCTGTAAAAGAACCACCTCAGTGTGCCACAGAAAGGCACAGTGGGTATTTCTGCAAGATGGCTCATGTTACGTGGGGCCTTCTCCCAAGTAGAGCCTTAGGCCGGGTCCGATGAGCAATTCTGGCTGACTACTAGGACCCCTCCACACTCCCGAGCTTCCATGATGGGATGGAGACCAGTCCCCCAACCACAGGAGCACCCTGACCTAATGTGACTAAACCCCATACTTGCAACAGTTCGCCATTAGACTTCCATAAAACGCTCTCTGCGCCTCCTCCTTGATGGCTCTGGCAAGAACAGGGTCACATAAAATGAGCTAACTTCTCTAACAATTCTCGCCGGATCTGTGCTGGATAAGCCATCCACTACCAGCAACTTCATAAGTTGCCTGCGCAAACCCCTCCATTTATCCAGAAGGATGAGAGGCACAGTCCAGATCTTGTAACAGCTGGATCCTTAACCTCACAAAAGCACCTCGGGACCCTTCGAGCTCCAGATCCCTCAACGCTTCCTTCTTCCCCGTGGTTGGGGATCTGTGACTCCAGGTCTCCAGCCACTTGATCTGTGACACCAGTTTCCTGGGCGACCCTCATGCATATTCCTTACAAAAGAGTCGGTTGTGAGCTTTTCCCATGTCCTATCAGAGCCGCAGGGAGGGGAAGCCCCTCTGCTGTCTCCTCCAAGCTTCCCAGGACAGATGAAACAAGATTCAGAATCAACTAGCCATTGGAATGCCAGAGCACAGACACTGCTGCCTGAGGCAGTGGATTAAGCTCCCTCACACCAGGTGGCTGTCGGAGAATGGTCGCGTGGAGGCCGTTGAAATGCGAGAAGTGTGTGTCCTGGAAAAGTCAAGTTGTGAACCACCTCCTCCCTGGAAAAGGCACGGGAGTCAGGATGGTGGTTCCACCAGGTGTCGACCAAATCGAAAGGTCCAGCCAGCTCCCTCAATAGCTCTGAGGACAAAGTGATCTCTCTCCCCGAGGATACATTTGAAATCACTCTCGAGGACAATGCACTCGCCTCTGTCAGTGGAGTCCAGCAGCACGGCTCTCTGATGAAACTGCCTTGGGCTGGACACGTTAACACCATCCATACACTACTGATGTACCAAGCACACAGCGAGATGCAGCACGTGGCCTGGCTTGAGCTCATTTACTCTCAGTGTCTCCAGCTGGAAGTTTCGGGCCAACAATATCACCACCCTGCTCAAAATGGAGCTGACGTGACTCATGTGGACCCTCCTTCGCCCATCCAGGAGCCAAATGGACGCATGCTTCCATCATTCCACTCCACCTGAGGACAAATCATCCTCCTTAAACAAACCCTGTTCATCAGGGGTACCCGTCAAACCGGAGGGTACAAGCTCAGGGGATGCAGTCCCGGCAGAGAGTGAGTCTCTTTTGGCAGATGGTCCGGGTGTTGGGACCATCCTCTTTCAACGGGGAGAGGCCCTGCAGTGGCCTTCTGTACCGCCACAGTGGAGTTAGCGGCCTGGCATCAGAGGCAATTCTTACGAATATGCTCAAACTCCTTGACACCGCAGATGCTCCAGCCCAGCAGATCCAGTAGCCCTCCCTTCTGTGCCACTCATGAAATTACCCCTCAGAATCCTTGGGCATTCCGATTCCATGAATACCTCAGATGCCCAAAACGATGCCCCCTTGGCTTGTGCAGTATTCAGGTGACCGGTGACCTCAAAGAACGCAGGTGACGGAGGAGGTCTATTCCTTGGAGATGAAGGTGTACGTTATAGAGGGTCACCTTCTGTATGGGGTCTGCTGCCGGCTCTACTGGCATGAAGACCCCTTCCACATTTATCTCCATATTCAGGGCCAGGGACACATCTCCAGTAGACTGTAGGTAGAAGATGAACTTTTGGTGCATCTTACCAATCCCAATAACATCCTTATCCTCACCCACAGACGCAGCCATGAAAACTAACTTCTCCGCACTCAGGATATGTAGCAATTATCACATTGCACCACGGCTTTCAGAGCTAACAGTCTGAAAGGTGGTGGATCTACAGGAGATCTTTCACAGAAGCTACAGCTCCTGCATAGGAACTAGGTCTCACCATTTTGGAGCTGCAGCTCGCAATGTTAAAGCCCCTCATGGTCAGAATTCAAACGCTGCTGAACACTTATCAGTCTTTTGAAGAACAGTTCCAAGAAGGGAGAAAGGATAGTAGTTTCTTCCAGACAGGCAGGGAAGTTTGTGCAATGAAACTGCAGCAATGATCCTTCTGGTATGCAGTTGGGCTGCTCCAATGTTACTCCGTCCGAGCGATATTCCAAGGACTTGTCACAGAACCCTTTAGCCAGTCATTCTAGCCAAGTACTCCAGGTGGGAGAGGGTTCATTATAGAGGTTAACAGCTGGAGAAATCCATTCCAGCTCCAGTAGAAATTGCAGACATGAACCTTGGCTGGCTGAGAGCCACTGTCACTGCCACGGCCTGAGCACAGACCCAATAAAACTCAGCAAAATACCCTTCCTTTGAGAAGAAAACTACAGCAGTCCTCTACCAAAGATGAGACCCCTCTCACCTACAACTTCCTCCATCCTCATCACCATTCTCAAGGGTTTATTCCCGAAATAAACTGACTTTTTCCAGACAGCCCGCATCGTCTGTCACACAGTGTGACCCTCCCTCAGTACCGCTCTTCCATAGTGTGACCTTCCTTCTTTCTTTCTTTTTCAATCTTTTTATTATTATTATTATTAATATCAACAAAATAAAATTGATACATAGATAATGGGATTACAAACATACACATTTCAACTGAACATGAAAGAATACATAAGCAATAGTTACAGTATAAATGAGTATTCCCAAATCATGGACGATACAAGTAACAAATAAACAAGGCAAACCTAGGTATATCATAATATATATTTTAAAAAAACAGAAAAAAGAAAAAGAAAAAAAAATTATGCAAAAAAAACTAATCTAATAATAAGGAAAAAAGAGAAAAAGAAAAAATGAAAAAAAGGGCTGTTTATAATATCTAACAAAAATACAAAATCATCAGTGTCGTCAACTCCGATCCTCTCAACATATATAAAATCGAAACTGGAAAAACAAATAGGCTTGGAACAGGGTCATATTACATCATATGAAAATATTGAATAAATGGTCTCCATATCTTTTCAAATTTAATAGAAGTATCAAATACAATACTTGTAATTTTTTCTAAATTTAGATATAACATAGTTTGAGAAAACCAATGAAATACGGTAGGAGGATTAATTTCTTTCCAATTCAACAAAATAGATCTTCTAGCCATTAATGTAAGAAATGCAATCATTCGACAAGCAGAAGAGGATAAATGGAGTGAGTCCATCATTGGTAAACCAAAAATTGCAGTAATAGGATGCGGTTGTAAATCAATGTTCAATACCGTAGAAATAATATCAAAAATGTCTTTCCAATATTTTTTCAAAAGCGGACACGACCAGAACATATGAGTTAAAGACGCTATCTCAGAATGACATCTGACACAAATAGGATTTATATAGGAATAAAAATGTGCCAATTTATCCTTGGACATATGAGCCCTATGCACAACCTTAAACTGTATTAATGAATGTTTAGCACATATAGATGATGTATTAACTAATTGAAGAATTTTATCCCAATTCTCAATAGGGATAGTAAGGCTAAGTTCTCTTTCCCAATCATTTTTAATCTTATAGAAGGGCTCTGAACATATCTTCATAATTATATTGTAAAGTTTTAATATTAGCCCTTTCTGAGAAGGATTTAGTTCAAACATATTCTCCAAAATACCTGAAGACACAAAATTTGGAAAAGTAGGAAGTACAGTATTTAAGAAATTCCTAATCTGTAAATATCTAAAAAAATGAAATCTAGGCAAATTATATTTATTAGATAATTGTTCAAAAGACATAAAACAATTATCCAAAAATAAATTGGAAAATCGTAGTAATCGTGACCTTCCTTCAATACCACCACTTTTTAAAAATAAAATTTAAAGTTTATTTACATCATAAATACACAGGGTACAGATTTTCAATACTTACAGGACAGTAAGCATACTCAAATTAAAACATGGTTACTACCATCTATAAAACAGTCAATACCTAGGACTGGGGTCATCGCTCCTGGAAGTTCCCCAATGTGCCCGCCGTGACCATGTGCTCCCTCTCCAAGGACAGCCGGGCACAAATGCAACCTCGGAAAAGGGGCAGGCAGTCAACCCGTGCAGCGCCCTCCACCTTCTGCCGCCTAAACCCATGAATGGCCATCTTGGCCAGGCCCATGATCAAGCCCCCACCAGGAGATCCTTCTCACGCCTGGCCCCCATCCGACCTGGGGGTCCGTATACGAGGAGTGCAGCCTGAACCTCAGCAGCAGCCCCTTGAGAAAATCAAAAGAGCGGCTGCAACCTCTCACATTCCGTATATGCTCAATACCAACCCTCCAACAACGTGAGTCTCCCTTGGTACCATCCCTCCCACGATGTGCCCCTCGCTTGGGTCCACCCTTCTCATGGAGTGATGCTCTGTGAATCGGGCTGGATTTTTGTTTCAATCTTCGGGGTGGGGCTTGAACCCACAGCTCTGCCTGGGGAGTGTGCCATGTGGATGTCCTGGGCTGCTGGTCACACCCCCCCACCCCACTGTTTCCGGGATGTGCTGACCCCTTCTGTCTGTGAGCAGGAACCTCCGCCCCACCAGAGCTCATCGGAAGGTGAAGGGGACGGAGAGAAGAAGGAGAGCCAGGAGGGTAGCAGTGATGAGGAGGGGAAGCTGGTGATCGACGAGCCGGCTAAGGACAGGGAGAAAGCCGGATCCAAGCGCAAGCTGGCCACTCCAGCAAAGGTGAGGGCAAGATGGACTTCTACTCTTTGATTTGTTCACCCCTCCCCAGTAAGGAAACTGCACAGCTTGCTCCGAGGGGCAGCGAGAGGGTTTTGAAGCAAGCAGAGGGAGAGCAAAGATGAAGGCAGCGTGGATTTCACCCACACCCCAACATGGCCACACCTCACCCAGTACAGAAGCAGCTCCGCTCATTTCCACTGAAGGTCAGGGAGATGGAAAGCAAGCAGTGAGAAGCAAAGGGGAGGGTGGTGTGGACTTCACCCGTACCACGACATGTCCACACCTCCCACAGACCCACCGTACGGACACTGCTTAGCTCATTCCCTCCAAGGAGTGTGGCAAGGGGGGAGAGAGAGAGCAGTGGGGCAGAGGAAAAGTGGAGAGTGGGTGAGGAGGGGGACAAGGGTGAGGGGTGTGAAGAGGGAGGATATTGAGAAGGGGAATGAGAAGGAACATGGAGAAGGGGAAGGAGGGTGAAAAGGGGGAGTGAAGGTGGACTATCAAGAAGGGGAGAGAGGGAATGCAGAGGAGGACAAGAAAAGCGGATTGAGGGGGGATTCAAGAAGGGGCAGAGTGGGGAAGTGGTGGTGTGAGTAAGAGAATGGGGGGGGGGAGGGGGAGAGGTACAGTGAGAGTGGTGGGAAAAGGAGTGAAGTAGGGGGCCGAGATTGGATGAAGGAAGGGATGAGAGCGAGTGGGAGGAAGGTTAAGGAGGAGAAGAGGTCGAACTGAGAGGGAGAGAGCTAGCAAGAAGGGAGCAGAGAGGGGTAGTTGGGGGGAGTGGGGCTGAGAGGGGCTGAAGAGAGTTATATCCATTGCTCAATCATCAGTCTCACTTGATCCATATTAGCCTTTCAATGCCTCCCATTTCTCTGTGGTCAATATCTTACTCACATGCCCCTCATAATTGCCCCTGCCCCAGCACTGCATACACCTCCACTGATGGGACACTATGAGTAGGGCCTGACCTGTTGTGTGGACTCAGTAACACAAGGCGCTAAAAGGTGTTGTGACGTGAGCCTTCAGACAAGCGAGAAGACAACTGGGCAACGTCTGTTTAGCATTGACCACCTGAGCACAGGTAATATTTATTTTAATTAATTTAGAGACACAGTGTGGAATAGACCCTTCCAACCCAACAAGCTGCATCGCCCAGCGAATGTTTCAGATAGTTCAGTTTAATATCAGAGAATGCCGACAGTGTGCAACTTGAAAATCTTACTCTTCACAGACATCCATGAAACAAAAAGCCCATAGAATAAATGATGAAAACATCGGAACCCCAAAGCCCCCCCCACCCCATCACATAAGCAGCAACATAAGTATTGATCCTCCCCGTTCCCCCCACTTGTGCCAGAAGCACCAACTCCACCCCCCCACCATCCAAGCAACAGCAAAAGCTCTCAAAGAGACTTTGATCTACAGTCCATCAAAACTACAGCACTTTGTTATCTCGGACAGGCTCTCTCTCACCAGTGAGGGGGAGGGAGAGAGAGAGAGCGAGTTTGCTCTTGCAACCCACCAGTTTAACCCTAGCCTGATCACAATGACCAATTAACCTACTGACTGGTAAATCATTACCGGTGTGACAGGTAGAATGGTCTGTGGGCCAGAGGTGGGACCCAGTTGCTATACAGTGTTGTAGTGAGACTGAGGAAAAACAGGTAGGTGATAAGGCAAAAATGAGTTCAAGTATATTGTGGGGGCAGAATCGAAAAGGGTGATGTATGCAGGACTGCAGGTGGTGTATTTGAATGCCGACAGTATACGGAATATATTTGGGTACACCATACCCAGTTCAGCTGGATGGGTGAGATGAACTGTTGGAGGCTGCTGTTTGGGCTTGGCCAAGGTTGGGGATGGAGTGAATCTGAAAGTGGAGCAGGATTGGATGAATTCCTGGGTCCACAGCTCCAGGATCTTGCCGGAGGTTGGGTTGCCTCCGTGCCTGGTCAGAGGCTGTGTGTGCTCCACACCAGGACAGTGTGGCACCCGGGTGGCTTTGGTCATGGGTTCTGTGTGGTGCAGTGGGTAGAGCGCCATCTCCCAGCTCCAAAGTCCCGGGTTCAGGTGCTGTCAGTGTGGAGTTTGCACGTTCTCCCTGTGACCGTGTGGGTTTCCCCTAAGTGCTCTGATTCCCTCACAAGCCAGCGATGTGCTGGTTGCTACATTAAATGGTCACTAAAGTTGTCTGTGATGTTACCAAAATAAGTCGAGGAATGTGGGAAATATAGAGGGTTAGTATAAATGATTGGCATGGATTCGATGGGCTGAAGGGCCTGTTTCTGTGCTCAAAGTCTAAGTTGAGTTTATTGTCAGATGAACAAGTATATGTACATGCTGGTACAACGAAAAACCTACTTACAGCGGCATCACGGGCTCAGGGCATCAGATAGTAACTATTTATAGAGCACTTTTCATACAGACGATGTAGTTCAAGCTGATTTGCGGTTAAACTTGAACTTGAAACACCCTGATGTATCTCTTTTGCACTCTCTCAATTGCTTGCATGCCCTTCCTGACGTGTGACAACCAGAACTATACGACATACTTCAAGTGCAGCCTCTTGTAGGCCTCCCCAACTCTTAAACTCAGTGTCTCAGTCACTGCCACATCCACCTGAACAACAGTCACGGGTAGTAAGTTTGCAATAGTCCTAAAACTTTCTCATTTATTGTATGGGGAGAGTTGTGCAATACCACAGGAGGTATTTAGAGTTCAATTCCAATGTCTCATGCAAGTAGTTTGTATGTATGTTCCTCCCCTGAATGTGTAGGTTTCCTTTGGACGTTCGAGTTTCCTCGCAGTCTAAAAGACCTACTGACTAATTGGTTAATTGGTCATTGTCCATTGTACCATGATTAGGCTCAGGTTGCTGGGCGGCGCGTTTTGAAGGGCCAGAAGGGCACATTCTGCACTATATCTCTAAATAAATACAATACAATTTAAAAATAAATGAAAATAAGAAACAAAAAATGTCAGTTAAAGGGGAAGTTAAATAAAAAGGTTCTGAGCTGGCATTTAAAAGTGTCAACTGAGTCTGCACCCTTATAGTTTTAGGGGCATGGTTGAAAAAAAAGCTGACTTATCCTTTGAGGGACATTGCTTAAATGTGAGACCAGTGGAAGAAGACCTGAGACCACGAACAGGATTATAAAACGAAAACGATTCAGATGAGCAGCATTCACAAGGAATACAAATTAAACATCAATTATACAGAGTTTTTACAGGAAAGAACAAAACCAGAACAGAATGTGTCCATTTTAGCGTGAAATGGTTGTAGTTTTGCTAAACTGTGGTGCTGGTTAGTGCAAGAACCAAATGGTTGAATGGAAGTGACCATTACTGAGACTGGTAGTGTGGGACCTACGATTCTATAATGCGGAGTTCCAGTTACACAGAGTGCAGTGCAGGCAGACAAATAAGGTGCAAGGGCTACAAACTGTGAGACTAACAGGCGGAGAGTTCACCTTTATCATACCACAGCACTGTTCAGTCTGATAACACCAGGTTGGAAGCTGTCCCTGAGCCAGGCGATGATACATGTTCAGAAGCTTTTGCATCTTCTCCCCGATGGGAAGGGGCAGAGAGGAATGTATGTCTGGAGTGGGTGGGGTCTTTTATTATGCTGGCTGATTTACCAAGGCAGTGTCTAAGGAGGGGAGGCTGGTTCCTGCAACATGCTGAGCTGTGTCCACGGTACCTCAATGGAGGCAAGAGCAGTCGCCATACCAAGCCATGATGGGATACCACAGTAGCATAGCAGTTAGCGTGACACTATTACAGCCTGGAGTGTTGGAGGTCAATTTCCGCATCCTCTGTGAGTTATGTCCCGTGACCGTGTGGGTTTCCTCCCACAGTCCAGAGACGTATTGACTAGTGTGTTAATTGGTCATTGTAAATTGATCCATGATTCGGCTGGGGTTGAATAGGTGGGTTGCTGGGTGGCACAGCGTGAAGGGCTGGAGGAGCCTGTTCTGTGCTGTATCTGTAAATAAATAAATCCAGATAATGGGAATGTGGGAGGACAGATTGGGAGTAGAGTAAGTGCATGGCCAATACTGGCATAGACTCAATGAGGCAAAGGACCAGTTCCTCACTCTGGTGGTTATCATGATTGAGGAGTATTGCCCCACCTCTGACTGACCTCATCACTTCCTTCCCTCTGCTCAGGTCTCCCCGAAGCGGCCCTGCGACTCCAAGGAGGAGGAGGGGGAGGCAGAAGAAGTGGGTAAGGGGGTGGAGGAGGAGGGCGGCCGCAGCCCCCCAGCCGAGGGAGAGGAGCACGCGGAGGAGGAGAAGGAGAACAAGGGCAGCCTGGCGCCCCTCGAGAAGAAGGAGAGCGAGGTGGCCAATGCCACGGAGCCGCAGAAAGTGCACGAGGGGGTAAGGGAGCCTCCCTTCCCAGTCACCCCAACCCTCCCATCCTTCCATTCCACTCTACTAGTGTGCGGGGAGGGGTGGATTGGGGTTGGGTGGATGGAGAGTTCAAGTGGGGGGACTGGAGCAGATCATCTGCTGTATGTACTGAACCTCTCCCCCACCATACCCCTACACCCCTCCCCTTCTTTGTAACCCTCACCAGTCCCTACACCCCTCCCTATCTCTTTGCCCCCTTCTGGACCCTACACTACTCCCCATCATTATGACACATCTCCGTGACACCCTCTGGCCCTTATACCCCTCGCCGCTTGTGTGACCATGCACCCCCCCCCCCCCCCGACAACACCTACATCCCTCTGTCTCTATGACTCTAAGATCCTCTCCAGCCATTACACTCCTCTCTGCTTGTGACTCCAACCAAACCTTATGTCCCTCCCTGTATTTGTGACCTTCCCCCCCCCCAGAATCCTACACCACTCCTTGTCTCTGTGATCCCCTCGAGCCCCTGAACATGTCCCTGTCTTTGTAACCCCCACCTACATCCACCCCCCCCAGTAACCTTGAACCCCTGCAGCCCTCACAGTGTGATCTCCGGCTTCAGACGCTACATCCCTCCCCATCTCTGTGATTCCCCCCTTCCCCTCCCTCTGACCACCCCTTCCTCATCTCTGTGACATCCTCTGACCCCTATACCCCTCCCCATCTCTGATGCCTCTTCCCTCACAGCCTCCACGTCTCTCCTTGTCTCCCGTCATTTCAGCTCTCGCACACTTCCCACCAGACAGCTTCTGATCTCTTGAGTTTCCTGCTTTTAGAGTTTCTGATGCTATCGGTCAGTTCTCCCCTCCAGCCCAGCCTGACATCTGGCTGCAGAGTTGCTGCACACTGTTCCCTTTGTTCTCGAGTGGTGGGTGGTCACAGTCTGATAGACGTTCCTCTGCACAGCTTCAGATTCCACTGGGCGTGTTGGTCATTACTGAGAATGTTAACCATGTCTCTTTCTGTCTCTCCCTCCCTCTCTTTCTCTCACCCCATCTACCCCTTCCTCCATACCCCTCTTCCCCTCCCCATCTCCCTCTGCCCTTCCCTCCCACCCCCCTCTTTCCCTCCATGCTCCCTTTCTTCTCTCCATCCCTCCCTTTCCCCCTCCCACTCCCCTTCCCCGCTCTTCCCAACAGGCTGAGGCTGCTCCTGTTTAAAGCATGAAGCCGATTTGCTGGACCAGGCTTTTTTGCAGACGCTGAACCCTCGGAATCTGGGCCGTTTGTTTTAGATTTCACAGGAACGATTTGTTTGTGCTGATTGTGGCTTTTTACACCCATGTCGAGCTTGAGCTCACTTTTATGGTAATAAAATAAAAATCCTGCTTCACGGTTTGTCATGGTGCATCTGTTGCAATTCTGTCAACAGTTCATTGCTTCCTCTGTAATCTGCAGCTCTGCAGGTCACCCAAGGGGCATCCCCATTGCCAAGCTTGGTGAGGGCAGAAGGACAGAGGGTTTTCAAACGACTAGGGTTCACTCTCAGGGAATGGGGTGAATAAGCCTTCAAACCAGAGCTGGAAAGTTCAGGAGGAGTAACATGAACGGGTGCTGGAGGAGGTCAGCGAGCATCTGTGTGTGGACAGTCAACGATTCAAGCTGAGACTCTTCACCTGAAGCAAATGCCACGATCCCACCTTCCTTGCAGTACTTGAAACATTCCCCTCTGGGTAATGACCAGACCTGATGAAAGGTCTCAACCCGAAACGTCGACTATCCATCCCCCTTTGTAGACGTCACCTGGGTTAATGTATGAGGAGTGTTTGATAGCTCTGGGCCTGTGCTCACAGGAGTTTAGAAGAATGAGGGGGGATCTATTTGAAACCTTTCGAATATTGAAAGGGCTGGACAGAGGATGATTCCTATAGTGGGTGAGTCTTGGAACAGTGGGCACAGCCTCAAGGTACAAGAACGTTTCTTTAGAACAGGTTAGGAGGAATTTCTTTAGCCAGAGGGTAGTGAATCTGTGGAATTCGTTTCCATAGGTGGCTGTGGAGCTGTCATTGGGTATATTTAAAGTGGAGGTTGATAGGTTCATGTTTAGTTTGGGAGTCTGTCAGGATATGGGGGGAGAATGGGGTTAAGTAGGAAAATAAATCCGGCATGACAGAATGGTGGAACAGAGTTAATGGGTTGAACAGTGTAATTCTGATAATATGTCTATGGTCTTATGATCTGCTGAGTTCCTCCAGTGCCTTTGCTATGTTACTCCAGATTTACAGCATTTGCAGAATCTCTGGTGTCCCTGACAGCGGTTGTGTGTGTGGGAGGGATCTGGTTTGGAGGGGCCTCGCATTCCAGACTCACTGTGTCCAGCCTCAGTCTGAGATGTTAGCAACTTTCCCAAACCCATCTGGGTCCCATCCAGCCTGCCTCTTTCTCTGGAGATGAGCAGAGATTTTTTTTTACCAATGACAGAGAAATCCTCCAGCTGATGCTGGCCCTTAGCTAATTACCAGCTGTCCCACCACAGAATTTGCAGCTCCCTGCCCTCCCACTCACTGTGGAAGCAAGGCCCAGCCTTCCCATCCTACCTGTGCCCGGTGGCTATTGGAGAAGACGTCTTCCCTTTACGTCCTGCCTTGGGGCGGGAAGGTAATCACTCTCATGGCACCTCTGTTTGAACTTTTCCCAGGTTGTCTCACCATCACCGTGCAGATAGCAGACAGGAGAGGAGTCAGCCTTCTGCCCCTTGAGTCCCCTGCATTGCTATCCACCATCGTGGCCGGTCTTCAGTGTCAGTCCCCTTCACCAGCCCGTGTTGCTTCATATACCAAAAGTGCAAAGAACTTACTGCCCGTTACACCTGCTGGCGTTTAGGACAGCACTGAAGGTCCTCCATCTCTTTGTCATAAGCCATTCAGATGTACAAGGATTCTTCATTGCTGTTTCCGTAACAATTTTGTTTGACCAGACAGGGTTGTTAGCCCTGAGCTGAACACCCCCCCCCTCCCCCCCCCCAAACCTGGAGGACTGATGGACCACTCTTAGCCTCGCCTCTACCCTTTGACCTGTTTGGCATGGGTGACCCTACCAAGAGCCAAAACATAAAGCCCTGACTCCAGCCAACATAGCTCTCTGGGTCATTGAGGCACGTGAGCATCCAAACCACAACAAGGTTGTGGACCTCACTGTGGGAGCTTGCTTTGCCCAAGATTGGCTGTTGGGTTTTCACACATCTGAAGGTGTTTCATGAAGGTGGCATGTTTCAAAGTCGTAAAGGTGCTGCAGTTTAGAAGTCCCCTCTGTTGAGACGACAGATTATTTGTTACGTGTAAATCAAAACATACAGTGAAATTCTTAATTTGCATTAACAACCAACAAAATCCATGGATGTGCTGGCAGGCAGCCTACACTTTACAGCACCAATACAGCATGCCCATGATACATGGCACAACAGCGAAACCTTCCCACCCCCACGCATATGCAGACAGTCCTCCAATTCCAGAGCAACACATGCAAAATGCTGGAAGAACTCAGTAGGTCAGGCAGCATTTATGGAAATAAATAAACAGTCGATGTTTCAGGCTGACACTCTTTGTCAGGACCTTCCAACTCCAGGCAGGTTTCCGGGCCTCCTGTCCACACAATTTAACCGTCAGACTTTGAGGTGTGAACTTTCAATTGATCTTCAGGCTCTGATCTGTATTAGATTAAAAGGCTGGGACAACATTGTGGATCAAAGGGCCTGTACTGCGCTGTACTGTTCGATTAAATGATTCTATGGGACCTTGGGTTCTGTTCAGAGCAGACAGAATGAAAGCAATTCACAGGAGCTCAAGACTGAAGGTTTGTCTGCAGTGAGACATAGGCTCATAAAACACAGAAATGTCCTTCGGCCCAACTGGACCACACCATTCAGAAAGGGAGTGTTGGACAGATTCTCCTCATGACAGGCATGGACAAGATAAAGCGAGCTGGGGGGTAGTGGAGGGAAGGGGAGATCAGAACTAGATTAAATAAAGATGCACTCTGACATTACTCCAGTGATTTACCCACAGCAGCCTCAAGGCTGAGGAATACATGGGTCAGAGGCAGAAAGGGGGGAGGGGTGCTCCTGGAGAGTAAGAGTGTATCATGTTTGGGGGACAGGGAGGGAGGCAGTGACATTATGTTTGGACAGAGAACAAGCTGGTGTCAGTGGGGTACAGTGAATGGAGAAGCTTTGGACAAAGGGCTGGTGGAATTTTGGGGTTGGAAATAATGAGAAAAAAGTTTCAAAGGTAAATTTAATGTCAGAGAAATGTATACAAAATACATCCTGAAATTCTTTTGCTTCGCAACCATCCATTGAAGGACAGAGAGAACACTGGATTTTGGATCATCATAGTAACTGTGACATGGTGGGGAGCCCAGCGAGGTACCTAAGTGAGCCGCCTTCCTTCATTAGCAGCGTTAAGATCCAATGGGATCAAACAGGTACTGCAATAGCCAAAAGAATTGTGTTTAGGATATTGACTGCTCTGTTCCCACGCAGCTCGGTGTACCCACTAATATGGCGCCGCATCTCCATAAGATGGTGGACAACTACTACGCATGTGTTGCCTCTGCTGCACGCACGGAGGCCTGGGAAATGAAGTCAAATGTAAAGCCAACTCCCAGCAGACAACAGGCGACGCCCGCATAATACATCATGGGAGTTGTAGTCTTTATTTACTACAAGCTTCCGGTGGAGACCTCGAACTACAGGCATGCGTAAAAGGCGGTAGCTCCAGCGGGCACCATGTGAGTTGTAGTCCGACGCAGTCCTCAATTGGCGGCAAGGCCCGACACAGAGGAGCGCTGAAAGTGGGAGGATTCCCGTCCCGTTGGCGGAGGTGAGAGCGTGGGGATGTTTGGCACGTCGGGATGGAGGGGGGACCGAGGTCGGAGGAGCTGCCACACGGGCCGAACGCGTACGCGGAGCAGTTTCAGCTCCACCGCTGCTGCTTACGTTATGAAGTCCGGACCTCGGAGAGGCGGAACGGCGAGTGTTTGCTTCCCCGCCTCCTCCCGGGATAGGATGGAGGTACAGAGCGGCCTCTGCTCCGCACGCATGGGATAGCATGAAGGGACAGAGAGGCCTCACCTTGCTCCCCACGCGTGGGAAAGCATTGAACGAAGGAGTAGTACCTCTTGCTTTCCTTGTGTAGGATAGTTCGAGGGGCAGAGTGGCCTCCCGTCCCCACAGTAACAGTTGTACACTATGAAAGCAGACCCTTCGGCCCAACTGATCCAGGACATCCAAGATGCCCCATCAAAACTAGTCCCCTCAGACCCCCCTATAAATCTCTCTCCTCTCATTTTAAACCTTCGTCCTCTAGTTTTAGACTCCACTACCCTGGGGAAAAGTCCTTATCTGTGCCTACCATGATTTTATAAACCTCAATAAGGTCACCCCTCAGTAGCATCCTTGCCGAGAACAACAGTCACAACTTGTCTGGTATCTTGTTGTAACTCAGTCCCAGTAACATCCTGGTGAATCTTTAACGCACTTTCTGTAACTTAAATCACATCCTTCTTGTAGTAAGGTAACCAGAACTGCACACAGTACTCAGAATGCAGACTCACTAATGCCTTGTAATCAGTGGCCCATCTGATGGAGGGCTCCTTTACCACTACCCTGTCTACCTGTGTCACCACTTACAGGGTACAATATACCTGTATCCCATGTCCCTCTGTTCTACCTAGGACCCTGCCATCCAGTGTGTAAATCCTGCTTTGGTTTATCTTCCCAAAAGGCATTACTTTACACTTAGGTCTGAGTTAAATTTTAAGTGCCATTCCTTTGCCAACTTCCCAGGTTGATCCTGTTGTAATAGTAGATAAAACACTTAAGTGCTGGAGGGATTCAGCAGGTCAGGCAGCATCTCTGGTGGGGACTAACAGTCAGTGTTTTGGGCCAAGACCCTTCAGCGGGACTGCAAAATCTTATAGTCTTCTTCAGTGTCCACTACGTCACCAATGTTGGTATCATTTGCAAACTGACATACACGCTCACCCAGAGTGCAAAGGGCTGGGATGGAACAGAATTTGTGCGGCATGTTGTGAGACAATTTCTACACAAAACATGAAGAGGAACCTACTCGGGAGGCGGTACTGGATCTCCTCTTGGGGAAAGAAAAGGGTGAAGTAACTCAAGTGAGAGTTGTGGTGTACTTTGGGTCCAGTGACCACAAAGTTTTTAAATGATTATGGAAACAGATAGAACCAGCCCACAGATTAAAGTCGAGCACTAGAGCAGGGCCAGCTCTGCGGGCATTAGGCAGGATCAAGCTGGGTTTGATTGGATGGCTATTAGTCGACTCTACGTGGTACCATAGAGGTTAGCATAATGCTTTACAGCCCTAGCCATTGGAGTTCAATTCCCACTACAGTCTGAATTGAATTGACTTTATTTCTTACATCCTTCTCATACATGAGGAGTAAAAATCTTTATGTTACAGCTCTGTCTGAATGTGCAATGTGCAAATTATAGTCTGTTCATTCTCCATCGATTTCCCCAGGGCATTGTTGACTCCCGACCACATTCCAAGTCCACTCCGTCCTGCAGTCTACGACCTCTCCGATCTGGCAACTTCTCCTGAACAAAAGCCCGTGAATCCCTCGCTCTTAGGCACACAAGAAAAAAACCCACTCTCCTCATGGGGTGCCACGCATTCCAAAGTCCCCATTATCTCTAGTCATAACCCAAACACACTGCTGCTATAGAGAAACCATTACATTAGCAGTGAGACCTTTCCCAGGGTGTTACACACGTTTCAAAGACATATGGGTTGGGTTAGTGAGTTGAGGGCAGGTAATATTGGCACCAGAAGTATGGCGATACTTGCGGGCTACCCCTAGTGCACTCTTGGACTGTGCTGGTCATTGAGCAACTGTATGTTTTGATGTATGGTATTGAGCAAAATGCTTAGGCGCAATATACATAGCTCGGGTGCCTAAGTCACTTGTCAATGTGGAGCAGAGAGAGAATTTGTAAATCTGACGGAAGCAAAGGATATTGAGAATGGTGAGTGTGGAGTTCTATGGGTGTGAAGCAGGTGGCAGAGAAAGAGTGTCAGGAGTGGAAATGGGGTGCAGACACACCTACCCCTGAATCGCCAGACAAGGGTCATTTTGATTCCAAACAATTGGTTTATTGATCATTACAGAATGTCTCTTGTGGTTCCCTCTCCCTGCCCCCTGCCCACTCTCAGCCCACAGTAGAGACCCACATTTGAATCCGCTTAATCATCACTCACATTTGTCATGATTTTTTTTGTGTGGCAGTAGAACAGTGAAAAACAAAATTAGTACAGTACTGTGCAAAATTGGGCACCCCAGCTGTAGATAGGTGCCTGAGACGTCTGCACAGTTCTGTACACGTGACAAATTAAACTAATCTTTATCTTTGTGTGGGAACCTTTTAACAAGGAGTCCAGGGGAAGTATGTTTCTGTTAGGGTGAAAAGTAGATATTGTAATTTCAGGAAACCTGTCTGATGACAGATTTTGGGGTTTTGGTCAAGGAAAGGGAAGTGTGCATAGTTTAGGCAGCTGGATACAAATGAATCCCTCTGAGTATAAAAAGTTTAAGAGGGAAATGAGGAAGGCAAAAAGCTATGAGGTGGAATTGGCAGACAGGGTTACAGTCGTTAATCGCAAGAGGTTCTTCAGTTATATTAACAGTATAAAGGTGATGTGGGAGAAACCATCAGGGCCGCTTGCACATGGAGCCGCAGGAGGTGGTGATATTTTCATTATCTATCTCCCCTTGGTGCCAGGCAAAAATGGGAGCTCTTGGAACCTTATGAGGAAGGAGGTATTTGCAAGCCTTGAAATAATTAAGGTGGGCTGATCCCCAGGGCCTGACTAAGTGGCCAAACGATTTGCTATGTCTTTAGCTGCTAGTGAAGTTCCAGAATGTGTTAAATGTTCTATTGTTCAGGAAGAATAACGGAGGCCAGGCCAAGGAACTACAGGCTGGTGAATCTGACTTCAGTTGTGGAGGGACGTTACTGGAGGGCTAAGAGCTGTCATCACTTGGATAGTCAGCATCGCTTTGTGGGCTGGAGGTCACACTTGATGAATTTTATGGAGTTTTCTCAAAGAAGTAACTAAAGGGGCAGATGAAAGTAGGCAGTGGATAGTCTACATGGACTTTCGTAAGGCCTTTGACAAGGTCCCCCATGGCAGGCTGTTCGGGAAGGTTAGGCCGCAGGGGATTCAGGGAGAGCTAGCGAGATGGTTTCAGAATTGGTTTGATGATAGGAAGCAGAGGGTGAGGGCTGAAGGACAGAAGGCTTGTGACTAGTGGGGTACCACAGGGGTCACTGTTGGAACCTCTATTATTCATTATTTACGTAAATGATTTGGATGTAAATGTACATGACACAATTAGTGAGTTTGCTGATGGTACTAAAGTAAGGGGTCTTGTTGATGGTGGAAGAGGTTGCAATAAACTACAAAGAGATCTTAATCAGATTGGCTGAGGTGGTGGTGCATTCTGGACAACCAAACCAGAGCAGGACTTGCACAGTGAATGGCAGAGCACAGGAGTGTTGCAGACCAGAAGGGCCTGGAGTACAAGTGCACAGTTTGGTGAAAGCAGCCAATGTAAGAAGACAGTTCGGAGAAGAAGGCATTCAGCTTGCTGGCCTTCATCAGCTGTGGCACTGGGTTTAGAATAGGGATATTATGTTATGCTATTAATGAGACTGCGCTTGGGAGTATTGTGTACAAGTTTGGTCACCCTGTTAAAGGGAGAACACTGTCAATCGGAGAGGGTGCAGAAGAGATTCTCGAGGATGTTGCCTGGTCTAGAGGGTTTGAGTTATGGGGAGAGGTTGGCCACACTGGACTTTTATTCCCTGGATTATAAAGTTATGAGGTGTATTTGTAAGGTAGATGGTGACAGTCTTTTCCCCAGAGTTGTAGGTGATCTTGGTGACCAGGATACCATAATTATTCTTTGGAAATTGTTCCACAGAAATGGTTTGCTATTGCCAAAGGTGTTTATCTGCAGCAGATAACATACAACACAGTACAGGCCCATCGGCCCAGAATGTTGTGCTGACCTTTTAAACTACCCTGAGATCAATCGAACCCTTCCCTCCCACATAGCCCTTCATTTTTCTATCATCTATATGCCTAATTAAGAGGATTTTAAGTGTCCCTAATGTATCTGCCTCTACCACCACCCCTGGCAGGGTGTTCCACACACCCACCACTCATGGTGAAAAATAAACCTACTTGTGACATGACCCCCCCCCCCCCCCCCGGTACAATCTCATTAAAATTATGCCGCTTGCATTAGCCATTACCACCCGGAGAAAGTCTCTGGCTATCCATCGACCTATGCCTCTTAATATATCTTGCACACATCTATCAAATCATCTCATCCTCCTTCACTCCAAATAGAAAAGCCCACACAATCTATAAGACATGCTGTCTAATCAGTGAGAGGCAGGGTGGAGATACGTCTCTACCAAAGGAGGTGTGAGGTACTCCTTCCCTCCACTAGCCTGCTGGTCACCACTGGGGGAGGTGTAGCATCTGCTTAGCCCCCCAGTCAGGGTCGTGTGAAGCCATGGGAGCAGGTGCTGGACAGCCGTATGAGCACCTGGTGTACATCACAAGCCCTGCTTACGTGACCGCTGATGCCAGGCAGATAATTTCTGAAGAGGATTTATTGATCATGGCTGGGGTCATCATCTTGCTCAGAAGGCGGCAACGGAAAACTACTTGCTAAGGACAATCATGATCATAGACCATGATCCCCCACATCATACGACACGGCACATAATGACAATGATCGGACAGCATTCTGGTAAATCTCCTCTGCATCCTCTCTGAAGTCTCCACATCCTTCCTGTAATGAGATGACCAGAACTGAACACTATAAATCAACCTGCTTAGGAAACACAGCGGGTTGAGCAACATCTGTGGGGCTGGACAGAGGGATTGTCTGTGTTTTGGGTTGAAATGCTGTGTAACCTCTGCTTCCTCCTGTGTTGTGGGTGAATTGGTAGGTTGCAAATTTACTGACCTGGTTCCACGTGTCTCCCCACCTGCAGACAATGCGTCTTGCAGCCTTGCTAGCCGCTGCGGCCAAGGTACAGAGGGGCTACCGGTATGGTACCAACCGCCCCTGGACGACGGCGGCACAAAGGATGAACCCTCCTGGCAGACAGCGCAGGAAGGTGTTTCTGGAGCCCATCCAGGAGTGGACAGTGTTCCGGGGAGACACGGTGAGTTTGGAGAGAGTGCAGAAGATGGCTGTGGAGGCCAAGTCATTGGATATATTTAAAGCTGAGGTTGCTGGGTTCTTGATTAGTAAGGGCATCAAAGATTACAGGGAGAAGGTAGGAAAATGGGGTTGAGAGGGGTATTAAATCAGTCGTGATAGAGTAGCAGAGCAGACTTGATGGACAAATAGCCTAATTCTGCTTCTTATGATCTTATTAACATCAAATGTGAGGCTTATAGAGCTATTGTGAGTGATGGGCCCTGAGAGTTGGGAACATTGTGAAACTCGGCAAAGGGGCAGAGAAGTTGAACAAGGGTGTGGCTGAGCTGGAGATGTGAGTTCAGGTGACGGACTCCACCACAGATTCACCTGGTTGGCACCTGCGATGGACTGTTTGCATTCCAAGGAGAATTTTGGATGTGTTTGTCCGAGAGGGAGTAGACTCACTGGACAGATTCCGGGAGGGTGACTTTGCTGTAGTATGAGGGAATGGATCGATGTTGATGGAGAACAGTACAGCCCTTCAGCCCACAATGTTGTACTGACCTTTTCCCATACTCTGTTCTAACCCTTCTCTCTCACATGGCCCTCTAATTTCCTATCATACATATACCTATTTAAGAGTCACTTAAATGTCCCTAACGTATTTGCCTCTACCACCATCCCTGTACTTTCCTTCAATCACCTTAAATGCTGGCCCCTCATATTAACCCAGGGAAAATGTCTCTGGCTATCCACTCGATCTATACCTCTATCAAATCACTTCTCATCCTCCTTCACTCCCAAGAGAAAAGATCTTGCTTACTCAGTATCTTACGTCATTCTACTTTTGGCAAAAACTGTGCTGATAGACAGGTTGTGTTGCCCCTGGTTGGCGAGCATGACACCAGAGGCCACGGTCGTGGAATGAGGTGGTGGTGGTGGTGGTTTGGATCTGGCTTAGCTGTGAGCATGGAGGGAGGTTTGGGATGTTGGGTGGAGGTGGTCTCAATCCAGATGTTGCTCTTAAAGGTGCACAGCTGTGATGGGATGGATGCCAGGTGGGTCCCAGGGTGCCGTAGATCCTGACCTTTTTCTTTCCATTCTTCGGACAGGTGGAAATCCTCAAAGGGAAAGATGCTGGCAAGCAGGGAAAGGTGAGCCAGGTCATCCGAGCTCGCAACTGGGTGATTCTGGAGGGGCTGAACACGGTAAGTTTGAGAGGGGCTGCAGGCAGAGGCGGGGGGTGGGGACGGGCAGAGGTGGTGCTCACTCAGGGCTTCGGGACAGGTGGGGCAGGGAGAGGTGGTCACTTGGGGGTTCAAGGGGGGAGGTCACTCAACTGGTGGGGCAGGGAGAGGCAGTGGTTAGGAGAGGGAGGTGATAGGTAGGCTGGAAGTGTTGATGATTAGGGGATGTTGTACAAACTTGGGTTGAATGAACTCTTCTCTGGCTTCCAGTCGAGTACAGTTATCGATTATAACTGACAGTTCAATGACAAATTCCACCATCTTCACAGCTGTACCTGGATGGAAGTCCAAAAAGAGTTTATTTGTCATATATGCCAGGAAAGCACAAAACTTCGTTGCTTTCCCTGGAGCGGAGGAGGCTGAGGGGAGACCTGACCGATTTATAAGACTTAGAGAAGTATGGGCAGACAGTCAGTATCTTTTTGTTTCATGCAGAGTGTTGGATACCTGGATGTGCTACTGGAGGTGGTGGTGTAGGAGTAGAAGCGGTGGGTGGAGGGTAGGTGGAGAATGAGGAGGTTTCAGGGGTAAGCAGAGGACAAGGGTGAGAGAATACGGGTGAGGGTTTAGCAGGGTGTGATGTTGAGATGGAAGGTAATGGGTAGATGGGACCCATTGCTTTAAGCCTTCACCCTTCCTCTCTTGCCCCACAGCACTACCGTTACATTGGACGGACGGGAGAGTACAGGGGGACATATATCGCCAGCGAGGCACCACTGCTGGTGACTGATGTGGCTCTTGTTGACCCCACTGACCGGTAGGTTTCCCCTCAACGTCACACACCCAGTGCTGTGACTGCCTGGCGGAGAGTACCGGTCCCTTGGTCTAATGATCCCTCTACCCTTCCTCCCACAGGAAACCAACCACCGTTGAATGGAAGTTCACGGAGGAGGGGGAGAAGGTCCGAGTCGCCACGCGATCCGGCCGCATCATTCCCAAACCTGTATTCCAGAGGAGGGATGGGATCGTGCCCGAGCAGTGGAAGGGTGAGTCCATCTCTCGCCACCCTTCCAGAATAAACCAGGGAACCTCCTTGATTCCTCGTGGGGAGGGGACAGGAAGCAGACATGGAGGGAGGTCACAGAGACGGGGAGGGACGTAAAGGCTGCAGAGCATCACGGAGACGGGGAGGGGTGTAGGGGCCAGAGGAAGGGATCCCATCTACCCCTCATTTGGATAAGTATGTAATTAGGAAGGATTTAGAGGGATATGGGCCAAATGTGGGCAGATGGGACTGGCTCAGGTGGCCACAAGGGAAGTATTTGTCAGCGTGTTATGTGGGGTCCTGACACTGGCTTCTCTGTTGCTGTGTTTAGATGGGCCGAAGGACACCAGCGTTGAGGATGCGTTGTCCTCTTCCTACACTCCTGCTCTGAAAACCTTCGAGGAAGACATCATGGAGAAGATGGGCATTGTTGAGACTGGCCGGCACCGCAAGTCCTTCTGGTACTGATCACTGGCTTGAATGGAAGTGGTGGAGTGGGTTAGTACCACTCTCACCCACGGGTAAACCGCCCATTGCAGACTATTATTAAATTAAACCATTCCTTTCCATTGAACGAGTGCGGAAGTATTTGTGCCAACCTTGTCGACTGGTGATTTTCAGCAAGGGTATTGGCTGAGAAACACAGGAGAAGAAGGGCAATAGTCTCTGGGCATGTCCCATGGCTGAAGATGTAAGGTGGGAACATCCCAAGATCATTGCAATGAAGACAGAATGAGCCCTCACTGTCTCTGCTTACCCCACAGCTGACAGAGTTTACAGTGGGCCACCATTGACATACATGGCAGGGGGAGGTGACCATTTGCTGATGGAGACGTCTGCCCCTCCTCAATTCAGCCAGAGCAAGACCCCACATTGCACTGTGTTCCTGCACAAGGAACCTTCCTCCTGTGGTGGGACGCTTCCCTGTCGATGCCCCCCCCCCGGGTGGTGGGATGCTCCCCTGTCGATGCCCCCCCCGGGTGGTGGGATGCTCCCCTGTCGATGCCCCCCCCCCCCCGGGTGGTGGGGCACTCCCCTGATACGGTGGGACTCTGTCCTGTCCATGATCCTTTCCTGTGGTGGAACTCTTCCCCTCACCATCAGCATCCTGAATCTGACCAAAAGTCATTTAGGCATGTTGTTTCGTGTAGGATCATCTTCTGCTGTGGTGCTGGAGGGCCACGCTGACGGTGCTGTGGGATGTGAGTGAGGTGCCTCACAGCAGGCACAGTCACACGGCGCTGTCCTGTCTACGTTCCGAGCTGGGGTTCACGAAGCACATCGGCTGGGAGTCGGAGGTGGCTCTGCTGGCTGTCCTCTCCTCTGCCTTGTCATCCTGTGGGCAGGCGGCACTGAATGTCAGAAGTGTGCGGAACCTCGCGTGGTGCAGGCAGAGAATGTGACTGAGCTGACCTCTTGACGTCAGCATCGAATGTCATCTGCGTACGCGACTTCACTCGGGGCAGCTCGTCCCATCTGCCGGGCAGAGAAGCTGACTGAGCTGACTACTGAGCTTGGCAGCCAACAGCACGAAGTTGCGGGGGGAGAACTTTGGCTCAAACAAGGGCAGTAGCTGGCAGTGAAAGCCTGCAGAGAGAACGTATGTGTAAGGATCTCTAACAGAGCAGTCCCGTCTCCCCATTGTACTGTTTCCTCCTCCTCGTTCCTGACCTGCCAACCTTCGCCCACTCCTACCCAATCACCTCCCTCTGGGTCCCCACCTCCTTCCCTTTCTCCCATGGTCCACTCCCCTGTATTAGATTCTTTCTTCCTCAGTGCTTTACTTTTTCCACCTATTCCCTCCTAGCTTTTCACCTCATCTTCCCTTCCCCCACCCATTTACATTGTTCCTCACCTGTCACCTGCTAGCTTGAACTGCTTCCTCTCCCCCTACCTTCTTAGTCTGGCTTCTACCTCCTTCCTGATGAAGGATCTTGGCCTGAAACGCCAAGATCCTTTCCACAGAAGCTGCCTGGCCTGCTGAGTTCCTCCAGCATTTTGTGCATATTGCTTGGATTTCCAGCATCTGCAAAATCTCGTGTTTATGATGTCCTACCCCATTGTTTTATCAATTCCCTAATTACCCCTCCCCCACCAATTCACTGCTTCTCTCCTGCCCCTTCACTCTCCAATCTTTTCCTAAACCAGTTTAATTCAGCTGAGTGTGAGGTGTTACACAAGGACAGTACAGAGTTAATGACAGCATCCTGGACGGATGTTGATGCATAGGCAGATCTTAAGATCTAAGTCTAGAACGCCCTGAAAGTGGCTCCACTGGTTGACAGAGTGGTTAATAAAACATATGGTACGCTTTCCTTTATTAGTCGAGACACTGAGTTCAAACGTCAGAAAGTTATGTTGCAGCTTTATTGAACTCTGGCCAGGTGACATCTGGACTATTGCATTCAGTTCTGGTCACCTCATTATAAAGAGAATGTTGAAGCTTTGGAGACGGAGCAGAAGAGGTTTACTGGGATGCTGCCTGGATTACAGGGCGTGTGCTACAGGAGTGAACAAATCTATTTTTGTCAAAAGTAGAACAGTATAGTTCAGTGTGGGCCCACAGTGCTGTGCCGACCTATATATACCGAATCCACGATTAATCTAAACCATCCCCCCCCCCACAAAGCTCCATTTCTCTCTCCATTACCCTCCATTTCTCTAACTTCCTTGTGCCAACATAAATCT
Source organism: Hemitrygon akajei (assembly GCF_048418815.1). Classification (NCBI taxonomy): domain Eukaryota; kingdom Metazoa; phylum Chordata; class Chondrichthyes; order Myliobatiformes; family Dasyatidae; genus Hemitrygon; species Hemitrygon akajei. Next base: position 101,058,298 of record NC_133134.1, on the reverse strand, counting down.
CAAAGTCCCTATTGTATCTGCCTCCACAACCACCCTTGGCAGCATGCACCCAACATTCACTGTGTAAAGATAATCTGCCTCTGACATCCCCCACCCCCCCAGTAATCTTTCATTTTAAAACGGTGTCCTCTGGTAGTGGACATTGCCACTCTGGGGGAAAACGTCTCTGGCAGTTCACTCTGTCTCTGATAATCCTTGCAACTCTATCAAGCGGTCTCTCGTCCTCCACAGAGAAAAGCCCTAGCCCACTCAATCTTTCTTCATAACGCATGCCCTCAGATCCAGGCAGTATCTTGGTAAATCTCCTCAGCACCCATTCTAAGGCTGCCGCATCCTTCCTATAATGAGACCAGAACTGAATACAGTATTCGAGTGCAGAGCTGTGACATCACCTCATGGCTCTCTAACACAGTCCCATGACTAATGAAAGCCAACAATCCATATACCTTCTTAACCACCCTACCAACTTGCACGGCAACTTTGAAGGATCTATGGATTTGGGCAGCAAGATTGCCCTGCTCCAAGAATCCTGCCATTGACCCTGGAATGATGGAGCTGGCTTTTTGGACTGAGTGGCCGAATTCTGCCTTACGGTACTCTGCCTTTAACATCAACATCAAAGCGAATCACTTAACACTTTTCCAGGTTGAACTCCATCTGCCACTTCTCAGTCCAATTCTGAGCTGGGGTGCCTCTGGAGTGTCAGAGGTTGAGGGGAGAATTGAGCAAAGTTTATAAAATTGAGAGGGGGAAGAGAGAGAGAGTCATCAGCAGGTACCTTTCTCCTGGGGGTAGAGGTTCAGGAGACGTGTGGGGCAAGTTTATTTACATAGAATTATGGTTACCTGGAACGTGCTGCCTAGGGAGGTACTCGAAGCAAATACAACAAGAGTGTATGAGGAGAACCGAGAGATATGAATGATGTGCAGGCAGAAGGGATTACTTTAATTAGGCATCATTAAGTTAATTATCTTAGCACAGTAAGGTGGGCTGAAGGGCCTGTTCTCATTTAGTGTTCTATTAAACCCATTTCTCCTCTCCCCTTCCTGAGCACTGAGACCCCAGCCTGGCCCTTACCTTGCTCCTGGAGGTAGATGACTCTGTCGAGGAGGATGAGAGTTTCAATGACGGGAGCCAGGCTCAGGGTGAGACAGAAGTAAGCCAGCACCTTGTTCCCCTGTTCCAGCAGGGCCTCGACCTGGGCTGTGTCCCATGACGTTCCCGAATGCAGGCCCAGCTTCCGCAGCCCTTCCCGGGCGTAACTATGGACACACAAATAGGGTGTTACCGGGGTGAGGGGTGGGAGCGTAACTATGGACACACAAATAGGGTGTTACCGGGGTGAGGGGTGGGAGCGTAACTATGGACACACAAATAGGATATTACCGGGCTGAGGGGTGGGAGCGTAACTATGGGCACACAAATAGGGTGTTACTGGGGTGAGGGGTGGGAGCGTAACTATGGACACACAAATAGGATGTTACCGGGCTGAGGGGTGGGAGCGTAACTATGGACACACAAATAGGGTGTTACCGGGGTGAGGGGTGGGAGCGTAACTATGGACACACAAATAGGGTGTTACCGGGGTGAGGGGTGGGAGCGTAACTATGGACACACAAATAGGGTGTTACCGGGGTGAGGGGTGGGAGCGTAACTATGGACACACAAATAGGGTGTTACCGGGGTGAGGGATGGGAGAGGGCTCAGTGTAAACATCAAACCTCCACCACTTCTGACCTGTTATCCAGAATTCCTCATCCACTCACCCCCCCAGCCCAGAAATACCAGACTCCTGTCCTGACCAATCGAACCCTCAAAACTGGGCTGAAGGTTTTGGAACAGACAGTCCAGGGTGGAGTACTCACTCTGGGAAGGGGCGGAGGTGAGCCTTGCCGGCTGCGTGTAGCGGAGGGCGCCGGAGGTGAGGGTGTAGGTGCCGGATGATGACCTCGAGTGCAGCCCGGTAACAGTGTGAGCGCAGCGCCGGACTCTGTCCCCGCAGGCGCTCGGCGAAGTCCTCCACCGCGTGGCAGGCCGTCTCCCGCAGTTTGTAGGGCAGCCGGTGGGCGGGCAGGGAGCGGATCCAGGCACTCATGGGGTAGCCACCCTCCTCGCTGGCCTTCATGTAGCAGCAGGAGACGAGAGCCAGTCCCTGTGCGCCGGGGCAACGGGCGAAGAGGCGCAGGGCGGCTGGTCCCAGGTCCCCGCAGGCGTGGAGAGCCGCCAGCACCAGGGGTGGACTCCCCTGCCCCTGCCCCAGCTCCTCCAGCAGCTTCCCCTCCTCCTCAGAGACCACCTGATGCACCAGGTGCCGAGGAGGGTCCAGGCTAGGCGGTGACAGCTCCCTGACGCCCTGTGGACAATGGAGGGAGAGAGAGCGAGAGGACTGGTGAGTGTGTGCGTGTGCAAGCGCTGGGTTATTGGTCTGTGCACCTAACCCAGCATTACCCTCCCACTCCCTCCTGCCATCCCTTATCTGCCCTTTCCCCGACATCGCTCCCTACTTCTTCCCCTGCCCCCCTCCACATCCTCCCTCCCCCACCTTCCTGTCCCCCTACCTCGTCAGCCTCCACCTCCCTCTCCCCTGCATCCTTTTTTACCTCTCCAGGAACTCCCCACTCCCCCTCCCTGGCTCAACGTGTATTCACCACCCTTGTTCCATGAGATCAAAACTGCACCAGCAGGATTACAACACGGAATGAGCCCACACCACCCACCTCCCACCTCCCCCGGGTCAGACCTCAGTCTCCCGGCGTGTCTCCTTCTCCAGGCTGAGGAGCAGCTCCTTGTCGAAGCGCCTGGCGGCCATGACCAGCTCCTCGGATGCCTCCAGCCCGGTCAGCTGTAGGCCATGGTGGAAGGCAAGGTATCGCGACAAGTGACCCTGTGGGGGGGAAGGGTGGGAGAGCAGAGGACAGTGGCTGACTCACAGCACGGGGGAGCCTACCCACCCCTTCCCCCGCCTGGAGGAGCCAAGTTTGGAGGAGGGGGCATCTGTTTGACCTCGGACGCCCTCACAGACAGCCGCTGTCGCACAACTGTCCTTCCTCCTGGCAGTCCGGGGCTGGCATCTCCACGGAAAACAAGGCACAAAAACGGTGGGCGAATGGGATCTGAAGGGGTGTGGCACCTCCTTGCGTTGAGTGAAATCCACCCCTCAGAATGGAGGGTCGTGAGAGGCTGCAGAGGGTTGTAGACTCCGCTGTTCCAGCATGGGAACAACCCTCCCCACCATCAAGGTTATCAACATGGTGGCATTGATTATTAAAGACCCACAAAATCCGGAACAGCCCTCTTTTCGTTACTACCAGCAAGGAGGGCTGAAGGGTCCATGAATGTGTGTTCTTTATTTCTTATTGTTCTATTTATTTATCTTTGTAGCTCATGGAGATTTTATTGATCAGAACCAGGGGTGGGGCAGGGGGAGGGAGCTCAGAGCAGTAGGCAGACTAACGGGCGAGGGAATCAGAATCAAGTTTATTATCACTGGCATATGTCGTGAAATTTGATGTTTTGCGGGTAGCAGTACAATGCAATACATGATCATCAAAATTATACATTACAATTCCAATAGGAAAAATATATATGAATTAAAAAGTGAGGTAGCATACCTGGACACAAGGAAATCTGCAGATGCTGGAAATTCAAGCAACACACACAAAATGCTGGTGGAACGCAGCAGGCCAGGCAGCATCTATAGGAAGAACAGTCGACATTTTGGGCCGAGACCCATACCCGGGTTCATTATGTATTCAGAAAACTGATGGCAGAGGGGAAGAAGCTGATCCTGAAACATTGTTTACACACTGTACTGCTCCCACTAAACGACACATTTCATGTCATCTAAGTCACTGATAATAAACCTGATTCGGACTAAGTTACATTGGACTGGTTGGGCAGAGTAGGTGTTTAAGTATAACAACTCGAATCAGCGGTTAGCCACTTGGCCCACTCAGCCTGCTCCACCAAAGATGGAGTGGTTTGAGAATATGAGAAACTGCTGATCCGGGGTTTTCATACACAAGTCTCTAGAGTTTACGGAGAATGATGTGATAAACAAAACCATTGCAGCAGGGAGAACACCCTGTTAATGAGCGAGGTCAGAGGAAAATGGCCAGACTGATTCATGTTGAGAGGAAGGCAACAATAGCTCAAATAAGCAAGTGTTACAACCTTGGTGTGCAGAAGAGCATCTCTGAACGCACAACACGTTGAAACTGGAAGTGGATGGGCTGTAATAGACCATGAACATACACACAGAGGCCAGGGTACATATCCGACTACAGACTCTCCGCACCTTCTGCACAGTTTGGTTTTCCACTCAATTCACTGACATGGCAAACTTAGACATGTCCCCATGAGCACGAGCTGACAACTGTCCTAGAAGTGACGGTGTATTTGACTGTACCTGGCCTGATCCCATGTCTACCACATGCTCACAGCCTGTAGCATTGCACAACTTCTTCACCAGCTGTTGGAGAGAGGAAAGAGCCATTAGATGTCGGCTGTGAGCAGGAACCTCCTGTGTACACAAGCTGTGAGCTGACTGCTTGCAGTTTACTCCCAAAACCTTCCCCATGAGTGGGTATAGTTCTCCTCCTAGATTAGCTGACGAGTCCCATCTGCCCAGAGCAACTGGTTTTAAGGCACCTGTTACCTGCCTTTGTCCCTTCTCCTGACATTAGAAACAGTTCCACTTGGTGTGGCAGCTAAGCCACACGTGAAGGCCGGGAGCAGGACTTGGTTGTAAGAAGCTATGTGAGACGCACACAATTGGGAGCATTTAACAGATAATGGGAGCTTATTCCCTCTACACTCCCTCGGATATGACAGCATTAAGAAATCTAGATCTAGAGTCCCTAAGGCAGTCCTACGTTGAGTTTAACACTGACTGGCCACTCCTGCGATAAAATTGGTGCCAAATTATCGGTCTCGGCCGTTCCTTTGGGTTCATCAGCTGCATGCAGAGGGGGAGCCGACAGCTTGCTCTGCATATCGCACTGCCTTGGCTTGCATAGACAGCTAGGACGGAACATTCACGGTCGACTCCAACCAATGGAGGCCTTACTGGGGTCAGGGTTGGAGAGCTGCGGGATGATGGAGGACTCATAGGTCAGCACGATGAGGCACCATCAGCAACCCTCCCACTGTGGGAGGGAGCCCGACCTCCATTGGCTGTGTTTGTCCCACCCTGCTCCCTCTCACCGGGATGCTGTCTGGATTAGAGAGCATAAGGAGATAGTACAGTCTCCACCGGGTGCCCTCGATTCCTCCACATTCTGAAAAGTTAGCAGGTTAACTGGTCTCACTGGTGTAATTGGGCAGCATAGACTCGTTGGGCTAGAACGACCTGCTACCACTCTCTACCTCTTAAAAAAAAATATCAAATCTGGGTTGTTTTCTCTGGAGTGGCAGAGGCTGAGGGGAGATCTGATAGATGTTTATAAGATTATGAGAGGCATCGATGGAGCAGACAGACAGTATCTGCTTCCCCAGGGTTGAAATGTCTAAACCAGAGGGCGTGCATTTAAGGTGTGGAGGGGGGTAAGTTTATTTTCACAGAGAATGCTGGAAGATGATGTCAAGGCTGATGGTGGAGGCAGATATGATAGATTATACATCCGCCACAGCTCCTGCCCCTATTTTACTTTCTGCAACCCTCACTATTCCATTCCCCTGCTCCAATCCTACACCCATCCACCCACTCTCACGCCTTTCTCCTTTCCCATCCACCCCACCCCAGGCTCCGTCCCATACATCCCATCCGCACTCTCTCCCACCGCCCACACCTTTTTTCTTTCCTCTGCTTCCTGTCCCGCCCACCCCATTCCATCCTCTACCCCCTCCCTCCACCCCAGCCCTGCCACTCTCACCCCAGCCAGCCTGCGGATCTCATGCTGTTTCTTGGGCCGGACGTGCCTGCGGAAGAGGTGTCCCAGCCGTGAGCTCTGGCTTCTGTTGGCCTGGAACTCCTCGGGCTCCCTGCTGCTCCCAGGGATGGCCCCACACAGTGGGGAGACACCCCGGGGCTGACGGGGCAGGGCCAAGCCATGGGCGGCCGCCCTGAATGCCAGCAGGGAGAGGGGCCAAACCGACTCCTGGCTAGGGGAGGGAGAGGGGGAGAGAGAGTAAGGACAGAAAGGGGGAGAAGCAGAAAGAATTCATGAGGAGGTTCCTGTTACTTCATCCTCCCCAAAGAAGCGATCAGCATTCTGAACCCCAAGACTTTGCTTTCAGCTGTAACGTTTATAACACTGCAAACCCTGGTTCAGGTGAATCACTGCCATCTGCTGGTGTAAGTGGAGCTGGCAGAGTTCCTATGGGTCTACTGGAGTTCAGAATTCACTGCATCAGGGTAAACTCTCAGACTCTGCCTCTTGGACTGGGTAAGTAGTTTCTGATGATAACCTGCAAGCTGATCACATGGAGCTAAGCAGTGACCCACAGCAACAGAATAATTAATTTAAAACCACCACAGCACAAACAGGGCTGGCACAATAGCGTGGACGGTGACAGCACCAAGGATCCGGGTTCAATTCCCGCCACTGTCCCTAAAGAATTTGTACGTTCTCCCTGTGACCGCATGGGTTTCCTCCAGGAGCTCCAGTTTCCTCCCACATTCCAAAGCTGTACAGGATGATAAGTTGTGGGCATGCAATGTTGGTGCTGGAAGTATAGAGGGCTGCCCCCGACTATTGGTTGTCGATGCAAACAACACTGCTTTCACTGTATGTTTTGATGTTCATATGGCAATGAAGCTCATCTTTAATCTTTTAACTAATCGTATAGTGCTCTGCAGGCTGTTAAACGTCAGGCTACAGAATCTGTCTTAAACAGTATTCACAAGAAGGTGGTGTCGAAAATCGTGACACTTCTAGGCTGCTCAGCACAACCTTTGCTGATTTGATTTGACACAAACAGCATATTTTACTCTCTGTTTCAATGTACATACAGTATGACAAATAAAGCTAATCTGTGATCACAACCCCCTGTGTTTTTCTTTAAAACTTGAGAGGAGCTATATAAATACATTTATAAACCATTCCTCACCCAACAGAAGATCCATTCTCCAGCAGCAGCGACGCCAATTGTGGGGCAGTCAAAGCGGAGAGTGTCGGCTGCCAGGAGCGGGGCACTTTCTCCCACAAGTTTTCACTGAAGAATTCCTAAGAGGCAAGGTTGAAGGGAGAGGGTTGAAAAGATGACGGTATAAGAAAGGGAGAGGAATATATTAATCTGAATTTATCAAAGTGTGCCCATCAATGTTATTGAGGGTCATAAAATCATCACGTAAAATAGCACAGATACAGGCCCTTTGGCCCAACCAGCTAGTCCCGATTTCCTGTGGTCAGCCCAGATCCTTCAAGGCTTCGTCCCTTCACGTACCTACCCAAGAGTTTTGTAAACCACACTGTTGTACCTGCCTCAGTCACTTCCTCTGGCAACTTGTTCCATACATTCACCGCCCTCAGCCACCATCACACTAATGGCCCTGCATTAACTACCGGTATGCTCTCTCAATGTACAATTACAATTTGATATACAATTGTATATCAAATATACAATCACACTGTATAATTGAAAAGGGATAAGTGATTGAGTGATGAAGGGTCTCGGCCCAAAGCTTCCACTGTTTATTCCTTCCACCCCCACCTCCCCAATAGAAGCTGCCTGACCTGCTGAGTGTTGCTCCGGATTTCCAGCATCCTCAGAATCACCTGTAAAGTGACTGAGTGGCCTTTTCCTGCATGCTGAAGGACCCTCCAGTGGGCGCCAGGACATAAAGATTAAATGGCAGGAGCCTCAGGACTGCTAATGTAGAGGGATCGGGATGCCAGTCCAAAACTCCTTGAAAGTGGAGTGATCATGTCTGATTTATCATCCCTCTCAACCCCAATCCCCTGCCTTCTCCTAGTAACCTTTGATGTCTTTTCTAATAAAGAACCCATCAGCCTGCACTTTAAATGTACTCAATAACTTGGCCTCTGTAGCAACAAATTCCAGACTCACCACCCTCTGACTAACAAAATTCCTCCTCATCTCTATTCTAAAGGGGTGGCCTTCTATTCTGAGGCTGTGACCTCTGGTCCTATGCTGCCCACTGAACTGAACATGTTGCACCTGGACAACACAAGGTGCTTCAGCCAGTCAACTGCTTGACCCTGTTCAACTTCCAGGAAGATCTTGGCTAATTGAAAGTGCACAGTTAATGGCAGGATCCCTCACAGTGTTGATGTTCAGAGGAATCCTGGGGTCCACGAAAATGGCCATAAAAGTCATAAAGACAAGCATGCCACATGCCTCTTTATTAGTCAGGGCACTGAGTTCAGGAGTCAGAAAGCTACGTTATGGCTTTATAAAAATTTGGCCAGGCTGCATCTAGAGTATTGCAGTCACTTCTAGTCGCCCCATTATAGGAAGGATGTGGAGGCTTTGGAGAGAGTTGAGGTTGCTGCCTGGATTAGAGGACATGAGCTACAAGGACAGGTTGGAAAAGTTTGGCTTACATTTTTCCTCTGTACAAACCCTTCATCCCACGATGTCGTGCTGACCTTTTAACCTAGATTAAGATCAATCTAACCCTTCCCTCCCACACCCCCATTTTCTATCATCCATGTGCCTATCTACAAGTCTCTTAAATGTCCCTGATGTATTTGCGCCGAACACAATCCGCAGCAGTTCCAACACTTTACACCGTCTAACGACCTACCTCTGACATCCCCCCCGTCACCTAAGAGTTACTCCCCATCACATTATCCATTGCTGCCCAAAGAAAAAGTCTCTGGCTGCCCACTCGTCTATGCCTCACCACCTTCTACACCTCTATCAAGTTACCTCATATGCTTCATTGTTTCAAAGAGAAAAGTGCTCGCTTGCTCGAGCTATCCTCACAAGACAAGTACTCTAATCGAGAATGTGCCCGATGAGGATAAACCTCTTCAAGTTCAGGTTCATTGTCACCTGACTGTGCATATATACAATCAAATGAAACCATGATGCTCACACAATCAATGCTCCCTCTGTTGTTTTTACAGCTGTGCAGACCTACCATTGCTCAATTTTACACAGAAACTGTGCAGCGCTCCAATAAAAATTTATATATAAAGGAAATTCTTGCTGCACGGCAACAAAGGTTATGTGTGCGGCAGCATTTCACTTATTTTGCGGCCGCGCACCCGCACAGCTTAGATGGAACAGTGCCACACAATACATAATATCACACACAGCACGTACACAAAATATTGCCACTAGTTAGCTGTTAAAGTAGCATTCAAAATGTAGTAATGCACAGCGCAGGTAAACAGTACAGCGAACAGCCTGCTGTCCCAGTGACGAGACCTCGGTGGTGCTCGCAGATACGATAGTGGTGTTTCACTGGGAATGGAGGACATGTATTGATCATTAAGGGCCCCCAATCACCCTCTTCTCTACCTTCAGGAGCCTGAAGGCCCTCACTCAATGTTTTAGGAACAGCTTCTTCCCCTCCGCCATCAGATTTCTGAATGGACCATTAACCCACGACATGACCTCACTATCTTTTATTCTTTTTGCACTGCTAATTCAACATTTTATATATACAGCCGGCTGGTGGTGTAGTGGCATCAGCGCCGGACTTTAGAGCGAAGGCTCCCGAGTGCGAATCCAGCTGGCTCCAACCCATCTCCTTCTACCTCAGGCCACAAACTTATCAATCACCCCGATGAGTTATTAACTTCAAACTTTCTGCATAATCACTCAAAGAGTTGAACTGCACGTACATGTAATGAGAGCTATATAACTCATCCCCTTCTACCTTAGGCCACGAACTTAACAATCACCCATGCTGTGGACACTTTCTGGAGGTCCAAGATCCGTATGCTCCACGACCGCTGGACTAAGTGTGTGAATGTAGGAGGGGACTATGTTGAAAAATAAATGTGCTAGGTTTTCTAAAATTGTCTCCTTCTAACTTAGGCCACAAAATTATCAATCACCCCTCGCATTTGTCAACATGGGGCGGAGAGTGAGTTTGTAAATCTGGCGGGAGCAAAGGGTGTTGGGGACGGTGAGGGCGGAGCGCCACGGAAAGCAGAGAAAGAGTGCCAGGGGTGGGGTCTGGGTGGGGACACACCCAGCTCTGAGACACCAGGCAAGGTCACTTGGCTTACTGATCATTACAGAATGTCTCTCAGGCACTTCCCACTCCCTCCCCTCTCCCTGCCCCCTTCCCAATTCCAGTCCACAAAAGAGACCCATATCAGAAACGGGTTTATCATCACTCAAACGTATCTATTTTGTAGCAGCAGTACAGTGCAACACAAAATTACTACAGTACTGGATAAAATTCTGAGGCACCTCAGCTACTATATACACTATATATGTGCCTAAGACTTTTACACAGTACTGTACTGTTTCTTACTGTAATTTGTTGTTTTTTTATCACGTATGGAGCGTACTAGCTGGCCAGTGGTGTAGTGGCATCTACACTGGCCTTTTGAGGCGAATGGTCCTGGGTTCAAATCCGACTGGCTCCTTGCACACCGTTCATCTGTGCTGGGTTGAGTGTTGAGCTCGCAACATGCCCTTGGAAACAAAACAACAAATGCTAAAGAAATGGCATGGTTGCTTCCCACTGCACCACAAGGTGCGGAGAGGAACAAATATCACACTGTACTGTTGCTGCAAAACAAGTTTCATGACATCTGTCTGTGATATTAAACTTGATCGTGTGCAGGCAGACAGATTTAATCTACTATAGATACGGTGGCCTTAAGGGCCCATTCATGGACTTGTTTACGGACTCATGAGGGATCTGAACAAGCTTCTGAAGTTGACTCACTATCACATACGAGTCCAGGATGTCGATGTACATGGACAGGAGGCGCACGATGTCCGCTGCCCTCTGCTTCTGCTCCTCAAAGGACAGCTGGTGAGCGCCAAGTGGTGGCATGCTGGCCAGGGATCAACACCTGGGAACAGGCTGCACCTGGAGAACGCAAGACAGAGAGAGCTGAAGGGAGAAACACACGCACAATCCAGGCCGATACTCCCTGTACAAAACCGAGGCAGCTCTGCACAGGAATATGAGGGCGAGGTGCAGGGACGGCCATTTCACCCTTTGGTCCTGGTCCACCTTCCTTCAGTTTGCATTGAGCACTTTATTCCCCTCCACAGATGCTGCCTGACCTGCTGATTCCCTCCAGTATTTTGTGTGTGTTATTCTGGATTTCCAGCATCTGCAAAATCTCTTGTGTTTATGTCGATCTTCTTCCTCAACTTCGCTACCAAATGATTGCCATCTGCTTTGAACAAATTTGCTGCTTGAACATTGGAGGTAGAGAATTGCAACAAATCATCACCCTCTCAGACGTTCTCATCGGAGTCCTAAGAGGCCCACCCTATTCTCAAACTACGCCCCTGGTCTTAGACTTAACTGCCAGGGCAAACATCCTACCAGCATGACACAAGCGGTTCTGCAGGTGCTGGCAATCAAAAGCAACACACACAAAATGCCGGAGGAAGCCATCAGGTCAGGCAGCATCTATGGAAATGAATAAACAGTCAACGTTTCAGGCCGAGAACTTTCATCAGGACTGGAAAGGAAGGGGGCATAAGCCAGAATAAGGAGGGGCAAGGGGAAGGAGTACCAGCTGGCAGGTGAGGAGGGGAGGGAGGGGAGGGGTGGGGGTGGTGGGGAGGGTAGGGGAGAGGGTGGAGGAGAAGGGAGAGGGTAGGAAGATGGGAGGGGGAGAGGGAGGGGAGAGGGAGGGCAGGGGAGGGGGAGAGGGAGGGCAGGGGGAGGGAGGGAAGGGGAGGGGAGGAAAGGGGTGGGGGAGGAGAGGGGGAGGAAAGGGGAGGGCAGGGGATGGGGAGGGCAGGGGTGGGGGAGGGGAGGGAGAAAGGGATGGAGGGGAGCGGGAGGGGATGGGCGGGGTAGGGAAGGGGTGGAGGATGGGGAGGAGGAGAAGGATGGGGAGGAGGAGAAGGAAGGGGTGGGAGGAGATGGGAGTAGGGTTTAGGGATGAGGGGTTGGGGAGAGGGAAAGGCAGAGGGGAGGAGGGATGGGGAAAGTTGGAGGGGCGAGCGATCCAAGTGAATATTTACCCGCCTCTGCGCTGGCTCTCCGTCCAAATGGGGGTATCGGGATTTGGTTCGGGATACAGAATTAGGGCCGGGATCAGGACCGAACGTCTAGCAGTAGTAGCGCCCGCCCTCTCAACCCGGAAGGAGATGCCGCGTCGACCCGGAAACACATGTACACGGACAGGCCTCGCGGCGGCGGCAGCGTTAGCGGCATCTGCTCCCCGGCCGGGTGAGGAGGGTGGTAAGAGAGCGGGAAGAGGGGGTGCTGAAAGTGAGGGGATGGTATTGAGAGTGGGGAGTGGGTGAAAGGAAAGGAGGTGGTGAGAGTGGAATGAGGAACTGTGGGAATGAGACTAGGGGGTGAGAGGTGAGGAGATAGCGGGTGATGGGGACGCAGAGACGGTACCCAGAGGAGAGATGTTGGACTATACTGGGGAGAGGGGAGGGACGAGATATCAGGATGTTCTATCATACCCCTCTCTCAACTCTCCATTCTCCTCAACTTCATCCTCCCTCTCTCATTCCTCCTCACCGCTCTTGCACTCCTCCCTCCTTCCTGTACCACTTTTCACTCTCCCTCCCTTCACTCCACCCCATCACCCCTCTTCCACTCCACCCCTCTAGTTGGGTAGCCCCTCCTGGAGCAAAGAAATGTACGAGCAGTGATGGATTCCCATTCAGACATGGCAGCCCTTCCACTGCTGGGACCCACACTGACCGATAAAGCCAGTCAGTGAGCCTGATAAGTACCTGTTGATCTGTGTCTCCAAGTACTGGAAGGGATAGTTTTGATGGTGGACCATCTAGCCATCATTTTCCAAAGCCCAGTGGACTTTGAAATGGTTCTTAGGAATGGTGGATTGGAGTGTTGTGAATTACATTCAGATTTAGTCATTGTGTGTACATCAAAACATACAGTGAAATTTGTCATTTGTGTTAACAACTAGCACAACCTAAGGATGTGCTGGGGGTAGCCTGCAAGCATTGCTATATTCTGCCACCAACATAACATGTCCACTATGTTCATAGAGCATCACAAGCAACAACAGCAAGATAGCAATAGGAAAACAACTCTCTGTGTATATATACACACTCATTCACTCACCCCTCGCCCGGACCTGTAGAGATTGCGCCATAACCTCTGGACAAGGTGACTGCACTGGGGGTGGGGGTGGAGGTGGGGGGAGGAAGAGGAAGTGTTAGTGTGGTGCTGGATGTCAGGGAACTACTGGGGAAACCCTGATTGCTTCATCTTTTGAGAATGTTTAGTTGAGTAAGATGAGGTGGAATTGTGACTGAGTTGCATTTGGATTTTCAGAAGGCTTTTAATAAAGTCCCACGCAGGTGGGGTGGTGAACACCCTCTGTTCTTAATGAAGGTCCTCCATCTTGATGGTGTTCAGGACTACCTTCATTGTTCCAGTAGCTTCCTCTTGGTTTTCATTTCTGTCAGCTGTGATAGTCCCGGTGGAGACTAAGGAATACCATCAAACTCAGATATAGAAGGATTCTTCATTGCTGTTTCTGTAACTAGTTTGTTTTACTAGTCAGCATTATTAGCCCTGACTAAACACCCAAATGTGGAGGACCAGTGCACCACCCTTAGCTGGCCTCTACCCTTTGACCTGCTTGACATGGGTGACGCTACCAAGAGCCAGAGCATAAAGCCCTGACTCCAGCGAGCATAGTTCTCCAGGTCATTGAGGCATGCTAGCCTCCAAGCCATGACGAGGTGGTGGATCTTCTTGGAGAATACACATTAGAGTAACTCAAGTTGGGAGGGTGGCGACTTGGTTGAGAGACAAGAAACGAGTAGGGAAAGCACACAAAGAGCTGGCGAAACTCGGGCAGCTTTGGTGGATGGAAATGGACAGTCAATGTTTTGAGTAGAGTCACTGGAACTGGACCATTCATCATCCAAAATGTCAGTCATCTATAAGACATAGGAGCAGAATTAGGCCATTTGGCCCCTGGAATCTGCTCTGCCATTCCATCAAGTGGTTCAAATGGTTCAATTTAATCTCAGAGAATGTATACAGCACACAATCTGAAATTCTTATTCTTCGCAGACATCTGAGAAACAGAAAGAAACCCCAAAAACTGGCAGCCTGCTGTTTTGATGTTACAGTCTGCCACGCCCCTTGTCCAAGTCCCCCGACTTGAAGACCTACAGATCATTACCATCAAGAGAGAGAGAAAGTTTGCTTGTGTGCTGGGGCCTCCCGACAGCACAGCACACCGCCTGCTGTCTCGATGTGTTAATCTCTCACCATGCTTCAGTTGGTGACATCGGTGAGGGACAGCTTCGTCCACGGGGCTGTACCCTGTAGGTGCACGTCTTCCAGGCAACACCTGGAGATATCGAAATGCCAGGTCACACGGTGAATCCAAGAATAAGAATCCGCCGCCTGCGGAAAACTGTTGTTTGAGTGCAGCTGTAGATTGCAGACTTCGACAGGACCCCAGCCACCTTGAAAAGAAAAAGGAGACATGAGTAAAGAAGGAAAATAAGAAGAAAGCAGTTTCACGGATGAACTGGAAGAAGCCGCCTAGGTCTGCAAAAACCTCTGGTGCCATCTTTTCTAGCTCCTCCTCTCATGGCTGACTCATTATCCTTCTGCCTTCTCCTTGTAGCTTTGATGCCCTGATTAACCAAGAACCCATCAACCTCTGCTTTATATATAATCGGTGACTTGACCTCCACAGTCATTCGTAGTCCAAAAAGAACTATACCTATGTTTCAACGATTATATCAAAGCTTTTGTCCAGATTAAGAAGAGTGTTAGACATGATTATGTTCTCTCGCCCAGCCTGCTCAACCTTTATAGTGAGAAGAATCCAAGAGAAATTAGCAGTATTCCAGGCATGATAATTGGGGGATATAATTTGAACAACCTACAATACAAAGATGACACGGTGGTGATAGCTACATTTAGAGAAGCACCAAGAAATACTCGATAAAATTGTCAAAGAAAGAGCAAGGAGAGGGTGACAATCAACTGCAAGAAGACTGGGTGTATGGTTGTCACGAAGAAAAAAGAAATACAGAAATGCGAACTGAAAATGGGCAACAAAATTACAAAACAAACATAGAATTTCAAACTCTTAGGGCCACAATGATGGTAGGGCTGCTGTTGAAATTAGTAGGAGGATTGGGATTGCTAAATGCATGTTGAAGCATTTGAGCAAGATCCTAAAGAATAACAATTTCTATGGGTACAAAACTCAGTGTTGTGGTGCTACATTTATTCCTCACTAACATATGGAAGCCAATGTTGGACAATATCAAGGCCCTCAAGGCCAAATAAGGGGAGACTCAAAGCTGCAGAAAATGTGGTTTTTGAGAAGAAAAATGAAAATATCGTGGAAGGACAGAGTAGCAAATGAAGAATTGTGAAAAGCTGGAATAAGAAGAGAGCTGATATCATCAATCAGGAAACGGCAGCTGGAATTTCTGGGACACGTAGTGAGAAAAGAGAAACTTGAGCATCTTGCAATAACGGATAGAATCAATGGAAGAAAAGGTCGCTGTCAGCAGCACATGACGTGAGTTACATCAAGGGATGGAGAGCTTATTAGAACTTCTCAGATTAAAGTCAGGTGGAAGAGCATGATCGCCCACATCATATGATACAACACATAATGAGATGCAGTATGGTAGCAGGCTGTGCCGGAACAATGAGCCCAATTGCACTCATGTGACCAGTTAACTTACTAACTTTGTACGTGTTTGTAATGTGGGAGAAAACAAGAGGAAATCCATAATGGAACATACAAACTCCTTATTGTCAGTGGCAGGAATTGAACCCTTATTGCTATAATGCTGTAGTAATGCCACATTAACTGTCCATCCCACCCCCAAAGGTCTAATCAGAATCAAGTTTATTATCACTGGCATATGTCATGAGATTTATTTTCTAGCAATACATAATTAAAAACCATAAATTACTATATATATATTTGAGTGATTGGCCAAAAGGAACGGTGGCACCCAGGAATGTGAGGTTATCGGCTGTAATAGCATTAGCAGAGAAAGCTGTGTCTTTTTGTATGTGATTGGGAAGTGTTGATGGGAGGTGAACGTGATGTACACAAGCCTTGGAAAGCCAGCGTGCAGGAGTGGCAGGGAGATGGGAAGTGTTTTAAAAGACACTTTGCTCAGGTACACAGATGGAAAGGTTTAGAAGGATATAGGACAAAGGCAGGCAACTGGGTCTCACTTGGATGGGGATCTTGGTCAGACTGGGCGAGCTGGGTCGAAGGGCCCGTTTTTGTGCTTTGTGACTTTGATGGGAGTGCAGAGTAAGGATGTCTTGCTGCAATTACGTGGGCCTTAGGAAAGCATAAATGGTGCTGAGCTGCAAGAGGATTACAGCAAAGATTCACCAATCTGGTTCCAGGAAGTCATGCTCCTGTTCAGGAGAGGTGACCTCACTATAATGTGCAAATTCGTAGACGGTTCCATAGATGATTCCAGACTCATGTACAGTATCAGTGTATGGAGTAGGCTATTCAGTTAGAGAGTCTTTGGGATTCTCTACCAGGGCAGGCTTTGAAGGATCAGTCCCAGCGTTCTCTGTAAGGAGTTTGTATGTGGAATGTGTAGGTTTCCTCCAGGTGCTCCGATTTCTTCCCACAGTCCAAAGATGTACCAGTTACTAGGTTAATTGGTCATTCTAAATCAGGGGTTCCCCATCAGAGTGCCACGGACTTCTAGCTTAATCGTATTGGTCCATTGTATAAAAAGGTTAGGAATCCCTATTTTAAATTGTCCTGTGATTAGGCTAGGGTTAAATCGGAGGTTGCAGGTGGAATGGCTTGAAAGAAAAAATTTAAATAATCAGATGTCACCACCCCTCTGTACCCAGGGCCTACTGACCACTAGAGGCTTCAGACATCACTCCTCAGGGAATGAGGGACAATGCGGGTATTGACTGATTGTGTTCTGCGTTTGAGATCTGGTCTGGAGACCCAAGCATAGATCAGACTCAGAGCAGGAAGGGATCGAGGGGACATGGCAAGAGTGGTGTTAGGAGAGACCTTTGGTAGATCCCCTGGCCACAGTTGGTAGAACAGCAAAAGGGTTGCTCTCTGAAGACAGTTCTCCTTCAACATCACCAAATCTCTAACCCTGCAGTGAAAACTTCCTGTCTGCAGAGTAGCTACCCTATTTTTTGCACTTCAGTAGCGCTTGCTATTATTAAAAGTCCTGACGTCTGCTTCAGATCCAAGCCCGTCTGTGTGGTGACAACGTGAACATCCTGTGGTGAATATAGATTTATATTTGTTTATCACATGTTCTTGGAAACACAGTGAAATGTGTTGTTTGCGTTAACAACCAACACAACCTGGAGCCAGCCTGGAGGTGTCACCACATATTTCAATGCCATGATGTCCCATGTTCCAAACAGCAGCCACTGCTCAGTGTTCAACTGCTGAGGCTTTGAATCTTTGACTGTAGATCAAGGTTAACCCCGGGGTGGAAGCTGTGTGTTCAAATGCCTCTCCCTGCTGAAGTACAGTGGTCACACCTACAGGCTGTGTGTCACAATGGTGACACAGCACCTCTGACTCAGTGTGCAGCTGCCCTGTACACACTCTGGCTCCTGACACTTGTAACTGCATGGCCACCTTCCTCAGCAGGCTGACGGTGAATGTAGGCAGCTTTGCTCATTTTGCCTCTTGAATCAGTCCACCCTAGCCTTTCAGATTCAAATTTATTTATGATATGTACATGAAAACATAGAGTAAAATGCATCATTCAGCTGTTTACCCCCTGACTGGGTTGAATTCCCAACCTGATATTGAGAGGGTCGCTCACTGTGGGCTGGGGCAGTGCTTTGAAGAAGGGAAGGAGAGGAGTCGATCTGACATGACACAAGTAGACCTGTTTCTGCCAAGGGATGGCATCTGACTGGACAACTCCAGCCTGAGTTTGAACAGATTACAATAGACGTTTGCACAGAAAACATCAGTGTCTCGCCTTATTGGTAAATTGCATTTAATATTGTGATGTGTATGAGTGAGGAGATGGAGGAGAGCAGATTATCCCTGATGGAAGTTGACAGGGATGTTGCTGGGATGTAAGGACCTGAGTTATAGGGCAAGGTTGAATAGGTTAAGACTTTATCCCCTGGACTGCAGGAGTTTGAGGGGACATTTGATAGAGGTATACAAATAATGGTGTACATAGGGTAAATGCAAGCAGGCTTTTTCCACAGGTTGGGTGTGACAAGAACTATAGGTTAAGGGTGAAAGGTGCAATATCTGTGGGGAACCTGATGGGAACTTCTTCACTCAGGGTCGTGCAAGGATGGAATGAGGTGCCTGTAGAAGTGGTGGATGCAAGTTTGATTGCAACATTTTGGAAAAGTTTGGGTAAGTACGTGGATGGGAAGGGTTGGAAGAGCTGTGGTGCAGGTGCAGATGGGACCAGGCAGAATAACAGCCTGGAGGACCCGTTTCTGTCCTGTAGTGCTATGACTCTATGTAGTAGTAGTCAGTCTTCGATCCCAGGGGATCGTGGGTTTGTGCCTCTGGTGGACCGTGTCCTCTCCAGGGCGCAAGCCTGGGCGGGAAGATTTGAAGAACCGGCTGTTGCCCATGCAGCAGGTTCCTGCTCTCCACGTCACTGATGTCGTCCAAGGGAAGGGCAAGTGCCGATACAGCTTGGCACCAGTGTTGTTGCAGAGGTTGCCAGAATGAAGTTGTAAACAACATCGAACTGCCTTAGGGACCCCAGCGCTGGGTTTCTTCCTTGGGGTTTACTCCTGAAGCCTTTTCCATGGATGGGTACAGCCGCAAGGCAGTGGAGGTTTAAAATCAGAGATTTTCTTCTAGGCAGGCCCCACCTGCTGGAAGCAACTGGTTTTGAGGCACCAGTGGTCCACCTTTGCCCCTTCTCGTCAGTACAATCAGTTTCGAGGGCCTAGTAGTTAAGCCACATGTGAAGGCTAAGAAGTGGACTTGGTTGTCAGAGGCATTTAGAGACGTACGCCAATTGGAGCACTTTATTGGTAGTGGGGGCTTATTCCCACTTACCACCCCAGCTATGACAACTATGAACCATGACTCTATGATATTTATAAGATTATGAAAGGCAGGTTCAGCTGGGTTCCCAGGGTTGAAATCTTTAACACCAGAGAGCATGAATTTAAGTTAAGAGAGGAAAGTTCAAAGGAAGTGGGTGGGCAAGTTTTTTTTAACCACAGGGAGCAGTGGGTGCCTGGAATGCCCTGCGAGGAGTGGTGGTGGAGGTCAATGCAATAGTGGTGTTTAAGTGGCTTTTAGATTGACACATGAATGTGCAGGGAATGGAGTGATAGGGCAGTGCAAAAAGTTTAGGACATGCTGGCCTTCGTAACTTAGGGCATTGAGTTATAAATAGGATGATAGTACTGATGAACTCATTGAGATCTCTTCTGGGGAAGGTGTGACCCGCGCAAAAAGGATGGGTTACACCTGAACCCAAGGGGGACCAATATCCTTGCGGGCAGGTTTGCTAGAATGGTTGAGGGGGAGGGTTTAAACTGAGTTGGCAGGGGGATGGGGGCCAGAGTGATGGGGCTGTTGATGGGGTAGTTGATATACAAGTCAATATAGTGTGTAGTGAGGTTATAAGGAAGGACAGGCAGATGATAGGGGAAAATTGCAGTCAGTGGGATGAGGTGAAGTGTAACATACAGGCAAAATGAAAAAGGATGATCAATACAGGACTGAAGGTGTTATATTTCAATGCACACAGTATATGTAATAAGGTAGATGACCTTGTAAAGCAGTTAGAGATTGGCTTGTATGGTCACTGAGTTGTGACTGCAAGAAGATGGGAGCTTAACATCCAAGGATATACCTTGTATAGAAAGGACAGGCAGAGAGGGTGGGGGGTTCTGTTGGTTTAAAAAAAGAAATTAAATCCTCAGAAAGAGGTGACTTAGGATCAGAAGGTGTAGAATACTTGTGATAGAGTTAAGAAACTGCAAGGGTAAAACAACCCTGATTGGAGTTATTTACAGGTTTCTGAACAGTAGCCAAGATGTAGGATATAAATTTCAATGGGAGATAGAAAAAGGTAAGCAGGAAGAGAAATGTTATAATAGTCACGGGGGATTTCAATATGCAGGTACATTGGGAAAATCAGGTTGGTGCTGGATTCCAAGAGGGAATTTGTAGAAGGTGGCTTTTAAGAGCAGTTTTTGGTTGAGCCCACTAGTAGAAAGGTAATTCTGGATTGGATGTTGTGTAATGAACAAGATTTGATGAAGGAGCTTAAGGCATAAGGAACCATTGGGAAACGGTGATCATAATATGATAGAATTCACTTGCAATTTGAAGGGAGAAGCTAAAGTCAGATGTATCAGTATTACAGTAATTAAAGGGAATTACAGAGGCATGAGAGAAGAGCTGTCCAAAGTTGATTGGAAGGGAACACTAGCAGGAATGATGACGGAACAGCAATGTTTGGAGTTTCTGGGGGCAATTCAGAAGGTGGAGGATAGATAGATCCCAAATATGAAGAACTATTTGAAAGGAAGGATGTAGTAACCATGGCTGATAAGAGAAGTCAAAGCCAGCAAAAAAGCAAAAGTACAAAATATAGTTGTAAGTTAGAAGTCCGGGAATCTTTTAAAAATCCAGAACTAAAGCAAACCATAAGAAAAGATGAAATATGAAGGTGATAAGGTGATATGTGATAAGACTGCTGAACGGATCCTGACCCGGATCTGGGCCGTACCTTCCAAATATCCGGACCTGACTTGCACTACCTTACTTTCCCTTTTCTATTTTTCTAATTATGATTTACAATTTAAATTTTTATTATATTTATTATGATTTGTACTTAAGAGAGCGCGAAGCGCAGAGTCAAATATCGCTGTGATGATTGTACGCTTTAGTATCAATTGTGGTGTCTGTAAAGTAAAGTAAAATAAAAGTAAAGTAAGCTAGCCAGTAATATCAGCCTTCACTACGAAAGACACGAGCAGTATGCCAGAATTTCAAGAGTGACAAAGGGCAAAAGTGAGTGTATTAAGAAGAAGGTGCTTGGGAATCTGAATGATCTGAAGGTCCATTAGTCCCTGGACCAGATGGACATACCCCAGAGTTCTGAAGGGGGCAACTGAAGACGCCGTCAAGGTATTAGTAAAGATCTTTCAAGAGGAAACTGCTAATGTCACTCCTCTCTTTAAGAAGGTAGGGAGGCAGAAGGAAGCACATTTATAAGCCAGTTAGCCTGACTTCAGTGGTTGGGAGATGTTGGAGTCCATTATTAAGGATGAGGTTTCGGGGTACTTGGAAGCACATGGTAAAATAGGCCAAAGCATGCTTTCCTTCAGGCAGAGGTTTAAGGTGGGCAAGGAGAGGTTTAATAGGAACCTTGGGGCATTATTGCTACACAAAGAGTGGTTTTTTTGTAAAATGAGCTCCCAGAGGAAGTGGTTGAGGCAGGTGCAATAACAACATTTAAAAGACAGTTGGACAGTTACTTTGATTGGAAATGTTTGGAAGGTTTTGGGCCAAGTGCTGGCAAGTAGGATTAGCTTGGATGAGCATCTTGGTTATCATGGACCATTTAGGCTGAAGGACCTGTTCTGTACTGCGAATCATAGAAGAAAAAGATTCTGCAGATGCTGGAAATCCTGAGCAACACACAAACAAAGTGCTGGAGGAACTGAGCAGGTCAGGCAGTTTCTATGGAAGAGAGTAAACAGTCGACGTTTCAGGCTGAGACCTTGAGTCCTGATGAAGGGTATCGGTCTGGAACGTTGACTGTTTGCTGTTCTGATCTGTGCTGTACTGTTCCATGAGAGCAAGCTAGGGGCTTTGACTATAAGACAGGTACTACTCGCTGGAGGAGAGGGATCTCATTGAAACCTGTCGAATATTGAAAGGCCTGGATGCAAGTGGATGTGGAGAGGATGTTTCCTATAATGGGTGACCATAGGACCAGAGGGCAGCGCCTCAGAATAAAGAGATGTCCATTTAGAAGGGAGATTAGGAGGAATTTCTTTAACCAGACACTGGTGAATCTGTGGAATACATTGCCACTGGTGGCAGTGGAGGCCAACTCAGAGGGTCTATATAAAACAGAAATTGATAGGTTTTTGATTGGTAAGGGCATCAAAGGTTATAGGGAGAGGGCAGGAGAATGAGAAAGTAAATCAGCCATGATAAAATGGTGAGCAGACTCGATGAGCCGAATGCCCTAATTCTGCTCCTATGTCATATAGTCTTATGTTTAAGAGGCATTTAGATAGGCATGTGAACAAGCAGAGACGTCGGGATACAGAGTTTTGGCAGGAAGAATGGATTGTGTGGCTTTAGCTTCATTACAACGTTGCTTAAGGGCCTATTTCTGTACTGTCCTGTCCTAGACATGGGATAATGTCCGGTTCTTTATTTCCCTCCTGTGTTCTGCCCCTCTCAGGTACCAAGATGGTGTGCATTGCTGTATGAGGGTGGGAGTCTGCCGAGGAGCTCGAGCCTCACGAGGTGGTTGCTGTCCGATCGGCCAGATCCCTGGACCATGTCGGACGTCATTCTGAACCTGGACTTCACCCGTGGGCCTGGCCCGAGGCAGCGCACAGGGCACAGCCTCAAACACCGGCGCTTCCTGCAGCGGCGGGCGTACCTGGAGAGGAAGGGATACCTGCACAGGAAGCAGGCAAAGCCAGTGAACAGCCACAACTCTGTCACTCACTCCGGCCTGGGGCACAGGCCCCAGCCCAAGCTCACTCCCCAACCTTGCCTCAAAACCCCTACACCAGGACAGAAGCCCACGCATCCTTCGGAGAGAAGCCTGCTACTCAGTGAGTGTCAGAGTGGCTTCCTGTCTTTCCAGCGTAACTCAGGAGGCAGCCACAAAGGTTCCTCCTCCTTTTCCTCTTCCTCCTCCTCCACCACCTCCTTGTCCGCACCCCGCCCCTCGTCCCTCGCCAAGCCCTACAAGTGCGTGGCCCTGGATTGTGAGATGGTGGGCACGGGGCAAGGGGGAAAGAAGAGTGAGCTTGCCCGCTGCAGCGTGATTGGTTACGACGGAGACCTAGTCTACGACAAGTACATCCTCCCGCCCAACCCCATCACTGACTACCGCACGCGCTGGAGCGGCATCCGGCGACAGCACATGAAGAACGCTACACCCTTCAAACTGGCGCAGAAAGAGGTGAGGGTACTGCTCCATCCTCCTGAACCCTCACCTATTCTCCTTCCTCCTCCACCTGTTTTCCTTCCTCCCCAAAGACCTGTTCCCCTGCCCTCAGCCCTGTCCCACACCCCCAATCCACCTCCTGTCTCTCTCCACTCCTCTCCCACTATCCCTTCCCTCTCCTTCTCCTCTACCACCCTCTCCCTCTTCTCTACCCTCCCAGGATCACTGGAATCAGTTCCAAGCTGTGTGGATACCAAAGGGTGAGTGGGTGGTCATTAGAACAAAGCCTTAGCTGTGATTTTCTATCCCCCCTTCTTGGGCAGATACTGAAGGTCTTGTATGGGAAGATTGTCATCGGCCATGCCGTCCACAACGACTTCAAGGCACTCAACTACTTCCACCCTCAGTCACTCACCCGGGACACCTCAAAGATCCCCCTCCTGAACCGAAAGGCTGGCTTCCCTGAGAAGGAATCTGTGTCGCTGAAGAAACTCACAAAGCAGCTGCTTCACCGGGACATCCAGGTACACCAAATGCCAAGCCCCTACAGTTCGCCCAGTTTATGGCACTTTAATCCCTGTTCCCTGGTCACATCAACCTTTATTGGCCACGTGATTCCCATCGCCTGTTCAGCCTCATCACTGCCACTCTCCTGGAGCCACAATCAAATCAGAGGCAGAGGAAATTAAATTGGGCTTGTCCCAAACTCCTCATACTGTCGCACTATTTTTAAACATAGAACATACAACATTGCCGTACAGTACAGTCCCCTCGGCCCATGGTGTTGTGCTAACCTTTTAACCTACTTCAAGATCAATCTAACCCTTCCCTCCCACATAGCCGTCTAATTTTTTTTTCATTCATGTGCCTAACCTAGAGTGACTTAAGCGTCCCTAATGTATCTGCCTCTACTTTCACCCCGTTAAGGATATTCCATGTACCCACCACAATCTGTGTAAAATAAATAAATAAATAAAAATCTACCACTGATAATTCCCCCTAGACTTTCCTGAAATCACCTTAAAATTATGCCCCCTCGTATCGGCCATTTCCGCACTGGGAAAAAATTGTCTGTATGTCTACTCATCTGTATGAATTTACAAATTTACAAGAACGATTGGTGTAAGATTAATTTCAACATCAGCATTAAATGATTTGAAACAGAAGTTACCTTTGCATACTTATGGATTAGACTTATATTCATATTTATGAAAGGAGCAAGACTGTCCACCATGTAATAAATTTATGGCTGCTTTTTTCTCTCCCCTGTTAACCTTTTGCACCCCCCGTCCAATCCACTACCATCTCTATTTTACTTGTCTGGAATCAATCTATCTCTGTCCTAAAATTATTCAGATATTCTGCTTCAACCACCACCCTTTGGGAATTCCAAAGCCCATGAGTCTCTACCGTTACCTTAAATAGGCAAGCACTTACTATTAAAGTGACCCTCACCTCTCAACAACAACAACACCCTTTCCCCATTAACACACATAAAATGCCAAAGGAACTCAGCAGGTCAGGCAGCATCTGTAAAAAGGAATAAACAGTTGGTGTTTCAAGCTGAGACCCTTCATCAGGATGGGAGAGGAACGGGAAGGAAGTCAGAATAAAAATTTGGGGTTGTGGGGAAGTGGGCAGTGTGAGGAGGAATGATCAGGTCTGAGGAACCCAGCATCTGCAGAATCTCTTTCATTTATCCTTCCTCCATTCTCCGCATTGTGACCCCTCTGGGTCTTCAGGATAATCCATAAGACCAAGAGATAACAGGAACAGAATTAGGCCATTTGGCCCAGCTCTGCCATTTCATCATGGCTGATCTATTCTCCCTCTCCTGCCTTCTCATATTCCTTCGTGCCCTGACCAGTCAAGAATTTATCAATGTCTAACAGAAGAATATCTGCAGATGCTGGAAACCCAAAGCAACCCACACAAAATGCTGGAGGAACTCAGCAAGCCAGGTAGCATCTGCGGAAAAGAGAAAACATTGACGAATTGGGCTGAGACCCTTCATCAGGACATAGAAAGTGTCCTGGCCTGAAAGATTGACTGTACTTTTTTCTGTAGATGCTGTCTGGCCTGCTGAGTTCCTCCAGCATTTTGCACATGTGAGCTAATGTCTTCAATATACCCAATGACTTGGCCTCCACAGCCGCCTCAGTCTAAAAGTATTGAACTGAGGTATTGGTTTTAACTCTGCTCAAAACATGTTGGTGTGGTGGCTCTGGAATGGGTACAGAGAGATTTACTTGAATGTTGATAGGCTGGTTAAGAAGGCATATGGTGTTTTGGCCTTCATTAGTCATGGGATTGAGTTCAAGAACCACGAGGTAATGTTGCAGCTCTACAAAACTCTGATCGGACCACACCTGTGCTCAGTTCTGGTCGGCTCATTATAGGAAGGAGGTGGAAGCCTTAGGGAGGGTACAGAGGCAATCTACCAGGATGCTGCCTAGTTTAGAGGGCATGTCTAATGAAAGGCTGAGTGAACTAGGAATTTTCTCTTTGGAGCAAAGAAGGATGAGAGGTGACTTGATACAGTGTATAAGATGATAAAAAATATATACAGAATGGACAACCAGTACCTTTCCCCAAGGCGGAAATGGCTAATATGAGGGGGCATAACTTTAAAGTGATTGGAGGATGTCAGAGGTAGGTTTTTTACACACAGAATGGTGAGTACATGAAACGCTCTGCCAAGGGTGCTGGAAGAGGCAAATACATTGGGGACATTTAAGAGACTCTTAGACGGCCACATGGATGATAGAAGAATGGAGGGCTATGCGGGAGGGACAGGTTACATTGATTTAAAGTAGGTTAAAGGTGGGTGTCATGGTAGTATAGTGGTAACGCAACGCTATTGCAGCTCGGGGTGTTCTGGAGTTGGGTTCAATTCTGGCACTCTTCTGGAAGGAATCTCGGTAAGTCCTTCCCGTGGAATTCGTGAGTTTTCCCAGGTTCTCTGATTTCCTCCCACAGTCCAAAGATGTATCGGGTAGGTTAATTGGTTGCTGTAAATTGTCCCCTGATTAAGTTGAGGTTAATCAGGGTTGAGGGGTCACTGGGGACCACCTGGCTCAAGAGGCCAGAAAGCGGCCTACTCAGTGTGTACCATTAAATAAATAAAGTTGGCACCACATGATGGGTTGAAGGGCCTGTATTGTGTTGTATGTTTCTGATGCTCTCCCTGGAAAATGAAAGTTGTCTAGGATTATAACTGGGCCAATAGGCTAATTCAAATAAATGCGAGGTGCTGCATTTTGGTAAAAGAAATGAGGGCAAGATTTGTGCAGTAAATGGTAGGTCCCTGTGGAGTGTTCCAGAACAGAGATACCCAGAGTGCAGGTATGAGGTTCCCTGAAAGTGATGACACTGATCCACAGGGTGATGGCAAAGGCGCCTTCATCAGTCAGAATATTGAGTGCAGGAGTTACAGGTGTACATGACATTCTGGGACGTAGCCTTGCATCCGAACTGGAAGGTGGGAAGCTCTGATGCAGGGTTTCAACCTAAAAAAGGTTCCTTCCCCACCCTCCACCCCCACTCCCCCACCTCTTACAGATGCTGCTTGGCTTGCTGAGTTCCTTCCAGCCAACTGGTTATTGTTTCTGATGTACTCTGTGTCCCTGCCCATGAAGCCCAGGATCCCAGGTGCTGTGTGGCTTGTTGAAGTTGGTAGTTAGTTAATTATTGTCCAATGTACTGAGATACAGAAAAAGATTTTTGTTTGTTTACCATCCAGACAGATCATTCCATACTTAAGTACCTGGAGGTGGTACAAAAGAATGCAGAATGGAGAGTTACATTTACAGTGTAGGTAGGCAATAAGGTTCAAGGGCCATGACAAAATACAATCTTTGTTGTAAATGGTGTCCATTTAAGATTCTGGTGCCAGCAGAACAGAAGGTGTCCCTGAACCTAGTGGTACATGTTCTTAAGCTTTTATGTCTCCTGCCCGTTGGAAAGGGGGGAAGAAGAGAGAATGACCAGGGTGAAGGAGGTCTTTGATTATGTTTGCTGCGTTCCTGAGGCAGTGAGAAATGTAGACAGAGTCCATAGAGGGGAGGCTGGCGTCCATGTTGTGCTGAGTTGTGTCCACATCTCTTGCAGATTTAGACAGATCAGTTGCCATACCAAGCCGTGATGTATCGGGATAGGATGCTTTCCATTGTGCATCGGCAAAAATTGGTGAAGGTGAAAGGGGGCATGCCGAGATTCCTTATCCTTCTTTGGAAGTAGGCACTGGTGTGGTTTCTTAGCCACAGTGATTGTATGTATTCTCGTTCATCCCTGCACAGGATCAGAAAAGGCTGCAGAGGGTTGTAAACTCAGCCAGCGCTATCATGGGCACTAGCTTCTCCAAAGGCAATGCTTCTAAAAGGCGGCATCCACCACCCAGGACATGCCCTCTTCACATTACTACCATCAGGAAGGAGGTACAGGAGCCTGAAGACCCAGAGTCAATGTTTTAGGAACAGTTTCTTCCCCTCTGAACACTATCTCATTTTTGCACTACTTTCTTATTTTTCAGATTTTATATATATAACATTGTAATTTCTATTATATTTTATGTGTTGCACTGTACTGTTGCAAAACAAAAAAGTTTCACAATGCAGATCAATGATAATAAACCTGATTATGTTCTGTCTCAGGTGGGCAAGAAGGGTCATTCATCTGTGGAAGATGCTCGAGCCACGATGGAGCTGTACAAACTGGTGGAGGCGCAGCTGGAGTCAGAGGGGGCCACTCAGACAGAGGAGAAATAGCCGGCGTCCTGGGAGAGGGTGTGGTGAGCAGCAGCTGCCTGCCTGTGGGAAAGACAGTATTCCTCACACCTCCCGCCCTCCCCCACCTCACCAGACCAGGACAGAGTCAGAGGTGCAACTTTGGGACCCTTTTCCGAAGACTAAATCTCACAAAGTTGGACAACTCAAGGCGATCAGTACTACAGAGGTCAACCGGTAACCAAGTACTGAAATTGTGTGGTTCATTTAACAATAACACAGAAAAGAGGAAAAGAGTTTAAAGGTTTGAACCTGTCACACTGTGTCCTTTATCAAGGGATTTAATCCCTTCGAAGGCTTGAGAAGTTGCTCGTTTTTAAGGCAGATTGCACCTTTTTTTTGTATTTCCATATATCTGCAGAAACGAGAAGAAGAGAGAAGCTTTTAATCCCATTGTTCCTGCTGTGTTTTTCACTGGGACTGTAGGTTGGGAACAAGGTGGTTTCTGGGAAGTGATGGAGACTCCCCCCCCCCCCCCCCCCCCCCCCCCCAGCACAGCTCACTCTCTGTTTGTCACAGGGTGGGGGAGGTGAGTGGAGTTTCAGGGTGAGGGAACGGTTTGGAAGGTATACTAACCAGGAGACCCTCAGATTCACAGTTTTGATGAGGTTTGTGGAGAGCTTGTGGATGAACGAGCTGTGCCAGGGTCTGGCTCAAGAGGAGAAGACCAAAGGATCTGACAGGTTTTCTGAATCTGGGTCATCGAGCTGACACAGTTCTTCTAAAAATAGGATTGTCATTCCTATTCTAGTAGGAACCACTAAGCTATCTCAGTCAGTAACCCAGCAGTTTGGCATTCCTGCATCGGATGTAGTGTCTGATATCTGTTGCTCTCTGGGCACTTCTGACTGCAGGGAATCCACCTCCCACCATCCTGTCCCTCCCCTCTCGCACCATCCTGTCCCTGCCCCCCACCATCCCGTCCCCCCCGTCCCTCCCCCATCACCATCCCGTCACTCCACCCCCCCACCCCATCCCTCCCCCTCCCATCTCGCACCGTCCTGTCCCTGCCCCCACCATCCCGTCCCCCCCGTCCCTCCCCCCTCACCATCCCGTCACTCCACCCCCCCCACCCCATCCCTCCCACTCCCATCTCGCACCATCCTGTCCCTGCCCCCACCATCCCGTCCCCCCTCCCATCGTCACTCCACCCCCACCATCCCATCACTCCACCCCGTCACTCCCCCCTCCCACCATCCCATCCCTCCCCCCCTCCCAACATCCCATCCCTCCTCCCTCCCACCTTCCCGTCCCTGCCCCCCCACCGTCTCATCCCTCCACCCTCACCGTCTCGTCCCTCCACCCTCACCATCCCATCCATCCCCCCCCAACCATCCCATCCTTCCACCCTCCCACCATCCCATCCCTTCTCCCTCCCACCATCCCATCCCTTCTCCCTCCCCATCCACCAAGCTGTACATACCCCCTCCCATCATCCTGAATGAAACCCTCTCAGCATCTCTTTTAATTTCAACATTCCCTTCTCACCTCTACCTAACTTTCTCCTCTCTCCCTTACTACCCTCTCACATGTCCCCTTCTATACCACCTCTTACTCACTCACACTGTTCAGTATTCCACCTTCTCCCCACCCCCTCATATCTTCCCCCTCTCAACCCCACCCACACTCTTCACTGTTCCACCCCACTCTCTCTGTCCCACCCTCTCTCCCTCACAGTATACTTCATTCTTTCCATATTTTTCTCACTCTTTCTCTCTCCTTTACTCACCTAAACAACCTCCTCACCTCTCAGTGTCAGCAGGTTCAGGATTTGAGCCTGACGGCAGAGGCACACGTGGCACACATGGATCACGGTTGATGTTACAAGGAGGGGCGATACTTAGGGAGAATTGCACTGGGGGAGAGGTGGTTCTGAGGGAGGGGCAGTATTAAGGGAGAGTGTCACTGTGGGAGAGGTGGTACTGAGGGAGCATCACACTGGGAGAGGTTGTACTGAGGGACGGTCACACTGCGAGAGGTGGTACTGAGGGAGAGTGTCACTGGGGGAGAGGTGGTACTGAGGGAGAGTGTCACTGTGGGAGAGGTGGTTCTGAGGGAGAGTGTCACTGGGGGAGAGGTGGTACTGAGGGAGAGTGTCACTGTGGGAGAGGTGGTTCTGAGGGAGAGTGTCACTGGGGGAGAGGTGGTACTGAGGGAGAGTGTCACTGGGAGAGGTGGTTCTGAGGGAGCGTCACACTGGGAGAGGTTGTACTGAGGGACGGTCACACTGCGAGAGGTGGTACTGAGGGAGAGTGTCACTGTGGGAGAGGTGGTTCTGAGGGAGAGTGTCACTGGGGGAGAGGTGGTACTGAGGGAGAGTGTCACTGTGGGAGAGGTGGTACTGAGGGAGCATCACACTGGGAGAGATTGTACTGAGGGAGAGTGTCACTGTGGGAGAGGTGGTACTGAGGGACGGTCACACTGCGAGAGGTGGTACTGAGGGAGAGTGTCACTGGGGGAGAGGTGGTTCTGAGGGAGAGTGTCACTGTGGGAGAGGTGGTTCTGAGGGAGCATCACACTGGGAGAGGTTGTACTGAGGGATGGTCACACTGCGAGAGGTGGTACTGAGGGAGGGTCTCTGTGGAAGGGGTGGTACTGAGGGAGGGTCTCTGTGGAAGGGGTGGTACTGATGGAGTGTCACACTGGGGAGGGCAGTACTGAGCGAGGTGTGCAATGTTGTGGAGAGCACTACAGGAGTGCCATCCTTTAATTTGGTTAAACTCTGTCTGTCCCCTCAGGCTGTTCAGAAAATGAGCCAATGAATTGTCCCAACTGTCTGTCTGCAATTACAAACAGACCTCTTGTGAGATCTTGCTGTATGGCGGTATGGAGCTTAGCTCCATATGTCATTTGTCTCCCAGCAGTCGCCCTTGGCCCAGGACTGTCTTGCTTTGGGACTCAGTGTGGAAGCATGCTAGTGGAATATTACCCCTCTCCTACCCACTATCTTTACCCTGACTCAATAATTCATTCCTTTCTGTGTGTGAACCAGTGGCTACCAGATACAAAGACCTCTCACAGGCAATGTGGAGGTTAGTCACTGTGTCTTTCTGTTAAGCTAAGAATATGTCTCTAAAACCAGTGTTGTCTGTCCTGTCCTGTTTCCAAGCCCAGTCAGTGCGTGATCCACATTAAAACTATTCACAAGAATCTCAGCCCTCCCTCTGAAACTGAAATCTGTCGCGGACCCAGAGTGACAGGTGTGTAGAAAGCAATGGTGGGCAGCAGAAAGAATAATGAAAAGAGAAGAATTCACCCCCGCTGGGTTCCCTCCTTCCTGGAGGATCTTGGAGGTGACTTCACGTCCTGGCTCACCGGCATCTTGGCAGCATCTGCCTGCACTCTGGCCCATGATGAGAGAGTGTAAAGGCAGCCAGCTCACAGCAACACAGTGAAGCATTCAGCAGAGGCTTCGCTTCAGTGCCCAGAAGCCAAAGCCAAGAAACCTTTCAGTGTTATGTGCTTTCAGACATAAGCATCAGTACTTATATTTATCAATCCCACGATTGTGTTGCAATTTCTATGTTCGTGGGATCAGAGTGTCACTGCTTTGACCTTGTGAAAGTGGTGGTGAGATTATGTGATAAAGGTGCCCCCTGTGTTCTCTATTAGAGCAGGCAGTGGCTTATTTTCAGCAAAGAAGTGAGGCCAGCCTTTTCCAGTGGAGAGTGTGGAACTTTATTGTCAAATGTACATCAAAACATAGTGAACAACCAGAACAGCCCGAGGATTTCCTGGGAGCAGCTTGCAAGTGTCACCATGCTTCTGATGTCAACGAGACATGGCCACAACTTATTAACTTTTAACTCGTATGTCTTTGGAATCTGGGTAGAAACCGGAGTACCCAGAGGAAACCCACACAGTTGCAGGGAGAAGTCCTTACAGACAGCAGCAGAATTTAACCCAGTAATTGCTGCTGTAAAGCATCACACTAACCGTTACACCACCATGCCACCCCACAGACAATGAACACAACATGAACAGGTCCTTTGGCCCAGAATATTGGGCTTTATTTGGGGTACAGTGCAATTCTGGTTGCTGCATTACAGCAAGGAGGTGGGGGCTTTGGAGATGCAACACAATGCCAAATTAAAAAACTATCTTCTGCCTGTACACATTCCACATCCCCTCTTTTACTGTTATTTGTGCCTCTTAAATGCCTCCATCACCTGCCATTCTGTGTAATAAAAAAAAACTACTTTCCCCGCAAATCTTTAAACTTTCCCCCATCACCTAAGGTACATCCTGTCTCACACTTCATATTTCAAACCTGCGAGAAAGATTCTGACTGTCTGCCCTGTCTATGCCTTTCATAATTCCATATTCTATCTGGTCTTCCCTCAGCCTCAGATACTCCGGAGAAAACAGCCCCAGTGTCTTGTTCCCTCTAATTTGGAGAGTGTCCAGTCGAACATCTGCACCGTGTCCAAAGCCCTCCGGTAATGGGGTGACCAGAACGGCACACAGTACTCCAAGTACAGTCTGACCAAAGATTAATGCAGCTTGCAACATCACAAGTGAGAGAGAACAGGGTGATGCTGATTTTGATACAGTTGGATCCTGATGTTTTCGTGATCCAAAGTTTAAAAGTCAAGGATGAGGTAACAAACCTGTTCCTTACAGCCGTTTTACTGTGTTACCTAACAATGCCCTGACCGATAAAGACCAGAGTGCTAAAGGCTTTTGTTTTAAACCGCTGCCTTCATTTCCTCCTGGCTTCTGGCCCTTCCTTTCTAGTTCTAATGAAGGGACTTGGCTCAAAATGATAAATGTTCATTTCCCTCAATAGCTGCTGCCTGACCTTCTGAGTTCCTCCAGCATTCTGTGGTTTGCTTAAGATTTCCAGAATCTCATGTTTATTTCTCACCACTGTTGAACTAGGTTCCAGATTGTTTTCATTGTGTTCTTTCCTTCTCTACCATAAGGCCATCAGATATAGGAGCAGAATGTGGCCATTCAGCCCATCGAGTCTGCCATTCAGTCACAACTGGTTTATTTTCTCACCCCATTCTTCCAACCTTCTCTCTATAACCGTCTACCACAACCCATAGCTGTCCACTTATACATTCAGTGGTCACTTTATTAGGTATTAGAGGGTGGAGATACATCTGTATCAAAGGAGTTCTAAGGCGCTCCTTCCCTCCGCTAGCTTGCAGAAGGTATAGCGCCTGTTTAAACCCCCAATCTGGGTCTCGTGAAACCATGGGAGCAGGTTGTTGATGGTCATATGAGTAGCTGGTGCATATCACAAGTCCTAGTTGTGCATCCACTGACGCCAGACAGACAAACTCTGAAGAGTATTGATAGCGGCTGTGGTTACCTGTCTTATAAAGACACCGCCCAGAAGAAGGCAATGGCAAACCACTTACGTAGAAAAAAATTGCCAAGATCATGGTCCTGGTGACCGTAATCACCCACATCATCATACACAGCACATAATGTTGATGCCGTACCTAATAAAGTGGACATTGAATGTATGTTTGTAATCTTCTGCTGCTGTAGCCCATCCACTTCAAGATTCAACACAATGTGCATTCAGAGATGCTCTTCTCCACACCACTGTTGGAATGTGTGGTTATTTGAGTTACGTTGCCTTTCTGTCAGTTTGAATCAGTCTGACTGCTCTTCTTACCAAGGTGGTTTTGCACAAAGAACTGCTGCTCACTGGATGCTTTTAGTTTCTTGCACTATTTCTCTGTAAACCCTAGAGATGTTGTGTGTCAAAATCCCAGGAGATTGCAGTTTCTGAGATACTCAAACCACTCTGTCTGACAGCAACAAGCATTTCATGGTCAAAGTAACTTAGATCACATTTCTTCATTCTGATGTTTGGTTCTGAACAACAACTGAACCTCTTGACCATGTCTGCATGCATTTATACATTGAGTTGCTGCCACATAATTGGCTGATTAGATATTTGCATTAAGAAATAAGTGTACCTCATAAAGTGGCCACTGAGTGTATGTTTCTATAATCACCTGTACTAGAAGTACATTTGATTCTATGATTGTAGTTTCTTTGTGGCACTGAAATATGGCTCATTCACTGGTTTTATACTAAAACCATCCTGATTTGTAGTATAAAAGGAAAATGTGCTCAAAATGCCTGTTTCTGTGCTGTACTGTTCTATGACTCTAAGTACCTTTGTTACTTCTTGCCTTATCTAGCTGCCGGTGCGGATCGTACTACTATAGACATCTAATGAAACGGCTGTGACAGAAAGATTTTTTGCCTTATTCTTGACTTCCAAGGACCCTTCTAGATAACATCATCTCCAGACCTAACACCGATGTCTACATGCACAGCTGCTTTCAGCGAACTGTGTATTTGCATTCCCAAGTCCCTCTGTACCTCAGCACTCATCAATGCTCTGCCATCTGCCGCTTAAGTCATTCCTCTGCCCATCACCCTAACTGGTCAAAAGTAGTGGATTAACTGAATAAGAATTTTTCGTCAGTCTTCATTGTGAACACACCAGCAGAATGCCAGAAATTCGTGAGTGTCAGAGGGCAGAAGTGGCTGTTAGCAAGGAGAAGCTAATAGGTTGGAAGTTAGATAAGTCAACTTGGCCAGATGGACTGCACCCCAGGGTGCTGAATGAGGGAGCTGAAGAGATTGTGGATGCTTTATTGGCTATCTTTCGTGAATAACTAGATTCTGGAATGGTTCTGGAGGACTGGAAAATCGTAAATATCACTCCAGTCTTAGAAGGAGGGGAGGCGAGAAGGAAATTATAGGCCAGTTAGCCTGATTTCAGAGGTTAGAGTCCATCATTAAGGAAGAAATTTCAGGGTACTTGGAGGCATATGATAAAGTAGGCCAAAGTCGGCATGGTTTCCCTAAGGGGAAACTTGCCCTACAAATCTGTTGGGAATTCTCTGAGGAAATATCAGGCAAGATAGATGATGGAGAGCCAATAGATGTTGTTTATTTGGATATTCCGAAAGCTTTGACAAGATGTCGCATGTGAGGCTGGCGAACAAGATAAGAGCCTGTGATATTGCAGGAAAGATACTAGCATCGATAGAAGATGAGCTGACTGGCAGGAAGTAAAGAGTAGAAATAAAAGGACCTTTTTTGGTTGGATGCCGGTGACTAGGGTGTTCCTCGGGGGTCCATATTGAGCTACTTTTCACATTATATATCAATGATTTGGATGGTGGAATTAATGGTTTTGAGCCAAGTTTGTGGATGATATGAAGATTGGTGGAGGGGCAGGTAGTGTTGAAGAAGCAGGGAGTCTGCAGAAGGACTTGGGAAGATTAAGAGAATAGGCAAAGAAGTGACAGTGGGAAGTGAATCTTCGGTAGAAGGAATAAAGGTTTGAACTCTTCTAAACAGGAAGAAAATCTAAAAATCAGAGGTGCAAAGTGATTTGGGAGTCATGCAGGATTCCCTAAAGGTTAATTTGCAGTGAGTGTTAAGGAAGGCAAATATAATGTTAACATTCATTTTGAGTGGACTAGAATATATAAGCAAGGGTGTAATGCTGAGGTTTTAAGCCATTGGTCAGAGCACATTTAGAGTATTGTGAGCAGTTTTAGGTCCCATAACTAAGTAAGGATGTGCTGGCACTGGAGAGGGCCCAAAAGGTTTACGAGCATTATCTTGAGAATGAAAGGGTTCATATGTTTGCTGACTCTGGGCCTCTACAGATGAGGAGAGATCTCATTAAAACCTAATAGATATTGAAAGTCTAGATAGAGTGTACGTAGAGAGGATGTTTCCAATAGTGGGAGAATCTGGAACCAGAGGACAAAAACTCAGACTCAGTCCCTTTAGAACAGAGATGAGTAATTTCTTTAGTTGGAGGATGAATTCTGTGGAATTCATTGCCACAAATTGCTGAGGAGGGGTTGAGTGGGAAAATCAAACAGCCATAATGGAATGGCAGAATAGACTTGATAGGCCAAATGGCTTATTTCTGCTCCTATGTCTTATGGAAATGTGATGTTTGCTGCAGCAATGCAGTGCAAGACATATAATTTACTTTAAGTTAAAATACGTAGTGCAAAATAGGAATAGTGAGGTAGTGTTTTGGGGTTCATGTATCATTCAGAGATCTGATGGCAGAGGGGAAGAAGTTGTTTCTAAAATGTGGGTGATCACTACTGTACTCCCTGATGGTAGCATTGAGAAGAGGGCATGTCCTGGATGGTGAGGATTGTGAATGGGGAATGCTGCCTTTTCTGAGGCATCGCCTCTGAAGGTGTTCTCAATGGTGGAGTTGGCTGAGTCTACAAACCTTTTCTACTTTTTCTGATCCTGTGGTTTGGAGCCTCCACTCAGGGTTGTGATACAACCAGTTAGAATGCTACTCATATATGGAACATAGAACAGTACAGCACAGGAACAGGCCATTCAGTCCACAATGCTGTGCCATACCAGCGAAAAAACAAATCAAAAACACCAAGCACTAATCCCTCCTACCTACACCATGTCCATATCCTTCCATCTTCTTTAGATTCATGTGCCTATCCAAACGTCTCAAAAAAGCCTCTAATACATTTGTAGAAATTTGGTGACATCCCCTCAAACTTTCATAACTATCTTAAAAGGACTAGCGTTAGCATAATTTGCTGGATACGTACGTACGTGTGTGTGTGTATATATATATATATATACACACACACACACCCCGCAGCAGTCTGGTCACATCAGAGGCTTTGGTTCCAGTCCGACTTCTGCTCGGTGCTGTCTGTGTGGAGTTTGCACCTGAGTGTTGCATTTGTGTAAGTGGGTAGCACTTGGTGACTCGACTGTTAGTCTGGGGGAGGATTCCCTGACGGGTCTCCGCAAGTACCATCGATGAGAAGCTATGCCGCTGTTAGTTTCGCTTTCTGGTTATTGAGAGATCTTTAGGAAACCGGGTAGAACGCGGACCGGGATGGGAATGGGTCGCTTTCCAACCAGTGAAAGATAGAACCGATTCGAGGGGTTCAATGGCCTCTTTCTGACCCCATCTCAGTGTGTGCGAAGGGGGTGATATCAAGAAGCTGCTCTCCAAATCGACAAACTGTCTGTTTTGTGAACCTCACCTCTTTTTTCCCCTTCCCTTCCCCCTCTGATTCTCTCTCCCTTCTCCTTCAATCTCTCCTCTCTCGTGTTCTTGTCTCTCGCTCTTCGTCTTACACATCTTTTTTTCGTATCTCTCTCGCCCTCCTCACTCCCCTCTGTCTCTTCCCTTTTTCAACACTATCCTCTATTTACCTCTCGTTCTCTCTCACTTGCTCTCTCATCCCTCTTTTTTCTCACTTTCCCTTCCCTCCCTCCCTCGCTTTCCATCCCACACCCTCCCCCTCCTCTCTTCTGCCCCCTCCCTCCCCTCCGAATCGGGCGAAGGGAATTTACTGCAGAGGCAGTGACTCAAGCGGCGCATGCGCGTACAAAGAAGCACCGTTCGAAAACCTGAGAATTAAAAAAATATATATTGTTTTTTCTGTTGGCGAATTCCGGTGTTTAATTCGGGGTCTGTTTCAGTTAGTTGAGTGTTTATCTTTAATAATCGAGCCGTTTCCAGTAAAGAATGT
The DNA here is from genome assembly GCF_048418815.1 of Hemitrygon akajei. Classification (NCBI taxonomy): domain Eukaryota; kingdom Metazoa; phylum Chordata; class Chondrichthyes; order Myliobatiformes; family Dasyatidae; genus Hemitrygon; species Hemitrygon akajei. The sequence continues at coordinate 101,020,779 of NC_133134.1, read as the reverse complement.
GAATCTTCAAGAAAGTCACCGGACTTTAGCAGCAGCGTGAAGTTGGTGCAGTCTCGGAACGGGAGCCCCTGGTAGAGGGACCGATTGTCCGCGGACGGAGCCTGTCTTGCAGCTACACGGAAGGTGAGTGGGGCTCTTTCGTTGGCGCGGATCCCTCTTCCCGCCTGGCTCGCTGTCGGTTCTGGACTGAGAAAACTGTCAGGGATCTGTCCCGGCCGCAGTTCGTCACCTCCAGGCCGGCTCCATCCGCAGAGAGACCCGCACACCCTGCGACGGCCGCGAAACCCAAGGTGACATCTCCTACCTCTGACTTCGCAGTTTCCCCCGCTCATTCTTTCCTCCCTCTTAATCCCGTTCCTTCCTTCTTTCCCTCCTTCCCTTCTCCCTCTTTCCCTCTCTCTTCTTCCCTTTCTCCTTCATTACCTCACCCCTTCCCCTCCCCTTCCTTTTTCTCATTCCACCCTCCTTCCCTTTCTCATTCTTTCCATGTCTCTGTCCTTCCTCTCTTCCTTCTCTCTCCTCTCTTTCCCCTTCACCTTCTTCCCTCTCACTACCTGCACTCCACCTCTCTAACCCCTCTGCTCTCCCTCCCCTCTCCTGCCTACTCTGCCATCCCCTCCTCCTCCTCCTCCTCTCCATCCTCCACAAATCTCCTACTCCTCTTCTGCCCTCGTACCAGTCATTCCCCAACTCCTCCACCTCCAAATCATCTTCCCTCCTTTACCTTCTCCCCTCGTCACCTTTCCCCGTCTGCAGCTCCCTTATTCACCCTAAGCTTCTCCTCTACCTCACCCGAACCCCTTCGCTCTTCCCCCTTAGCCCCTCACCTATCCTCCCCCATATTCCACTGCTACATCGCCTCCTCACTTATCATTCGCTTCCACACCACCTCCCCAATCCTCTCCCTCATCCCTCACCTCCCACCCTTCTCATTCCTTGATCTCCTCTCCCTTCTCCACGCATCTCTCCACTCTTCCCCATCTCCATCCCTCCCCTCACACCGCCTCCCTACCCAACACCCTCCCTCCCCTTCATACCACCTTTACCTCTCCAACTTCCCGACCATCATCCCTCCCCCTTCCTCTCCCTGTTCCTGTCATCTCTCTTCACTTATCCTTCTGATTTTCTTTCTACGCCCTGCCCGCTCCTTCCCACAGTCCCTTATGTCAAACACAGTTAGCCGGTGTCTTGCTGGGTTCAGAGGATTGAGGAGCGGGGAAGAAAGAGACCCTCCGTCCAGTGGATTCCCCCTCCTGCTGTTACAGTGCAGATGGAAATTTCTTTTCTCTCTCTCTCTCTCTCTCTCTCTCTCTCACACACACACTCACTCACTCACACAGCATAAATACAACGCACGGACACAGACACACGCTAAGGGGAGGATACGAAAGAAAGTAGGCAAAAGGATTATAGGTGGGTGGGGTGGCAAAGATGAGAGTGGAGGGGATGAGGGAAGATAGAGGAGGAAGGGGATGGTAGGAAGGCAGAGAGGGGAACTGCAGGAGACAGAACAGGAGAGATGGGAGGATATCGGATCGAGGTCACTTCAGCGGAGGGTGAGCCTTTTGTCTTTAACCCCTGCCGTGCCAGATCATTGGCCACACACTGCTGCTCGGGGTTATCGCCTGATGCCAACAAGTTGCCTCCAATACAATGTTACAATCGCAGTGACACAGTTACGAAACAGGCCCTTCGGCCCAACTCGTCCATGCCAGCCAAGGTACTCATCTGAGCTAGTCCCATTTGCCTACCGTTGGTCCGGATCGTTCCTTTCCTATCCACGTACGTACAAGTGTTTCATTAAATGTTGTAGTTGTACCCACCTCACCTATTCGTTCTTTTGTCCCACCACCCTGTCCCACCTTAAAACTGCTTTCCAAACCTCACTTCCCAAAGGACCGAGCTCATCCCTCACTTTCCCATCTCCTCACTCCCCCAGATTCCCTTCCCCTCACTTTCTCTCAATTCCCATCACACCCCATCTCATCTCCTCCTCACCTCTTCATTCCTCCTCCCCTAATCCCTCACACCCCAGCCCACTTGTTACTCCCCTAATCCCTCACATCCTGTACAGCCCCACCTCCTCACTCCCCAGCCCCCACCCATCATCATCAGTCCCTTTACCACCCATCATTCCCTCTCCCTCCCCAGCCTCCACTCCTCCTCGCTCCCCACTCCTAACTACCTCTTACCTCTGTCCATTCCATCAACCCCCACTTTCCACCTGTTACCTGCCATTCACGCCACGCCCACCCCTCACTATCACTCCCTCATGCCATCTCACATCCACTGCTAAATATCCCCAACCCCTTACTCCACCAGTAGCCCCCTCACTTCCTCCCTCCTTCCATCATTTCTCATCTTTTTAAAAAGTCTCTCCTTCCCAGTTTCCCTTCGTCTCCCTCCCCCCACTCATTCATCCCCATGTGTGACTTTAGGTCCCGGTTCCCGGTTGAGGAACCGAAGCCGGAGGGCGTGGCTCAAGAACAGTATCTGAGCCTCGTCCCGAGTGTACCAGTGGCCCAAGTGGATACTCTGCCTGTTTTCACAACGCTGCGCTCACTCAGCAACGGCCCTCCCAAAATGTGCCCCCATCCCCCTCAGCACCGCTGTATGCCTCCTGTATTTCCTCTGTGTTGATGGGCTCCGGTGTGCGCTGGACATGGTCATGAACCGAGACAGTGGTGCTGATCAAGCAGCCTGCCCACTCCGATACGTCCCTTCTCTTAGACGTCTAGGGTGGCCTCGGGAGCTGGAGGATTTTCGTTTGTTTTTTTTTTGGCAATGGAGTTTATGCTATCCCAGAGTGCACTGCTGCGGTGAAAGTCCTCTATCAACTGGAGCACGATAATGGGAATTTCCATCGCGGCTTTAGGCTCCTCTCCCTCCTTCCTTCGTTGTCCTTCCTCCACTCCCTCTTTCTCTTCGCCTCTCCCCGTCTTCCCTCTGCCCTCTCTCTTTCTCTGTCTACCAGCACCCTCCCTTTCTGTCTCCCTCTCTCTTTGCTCTTTCTACCAGCCCCTCTCTTGTCCCACCCCCTCTCCCTCTCAGCTTGCTCCCACTCTCAGACCCCATCCTGTTTTACTCTTTTCTCAGAGACGGGAAGTTCTCTCAGCCCTTCAATTCTATGCTGATCCTGTCGAGCAGCAGTCCCGTGGATCTATCTCTCTGCACTTCCAGATCCCGACTCCCTGCTGAGCCCTCCCCGTGGAGGGAGATTCGTACCTGACTCGTGTCTCCGCTCCTTCTACCCTCTCCTTTCCCCACAGTTCCCGGGACCCCCAGAAAGAGCCGGGATTTGAAATGCCTCTCCTTAACCTGGCGGACTGCACGTTGTGATCCTGCACTGAGGTTCTGCAGGGGATCGAGGGAACCCGAGTCTGAGCGGCCGGTTCTGCGGTGCCGACGTGAGTTGCCTATTGAAGGCCGAGTTTCATTGTGTCCGCTACCAGGGAGATGACAGGACTCAGGCAACGTAGGCTGCATGGAGCGATTCACATTCGCCACACATCCTGGGATCCCCGCCAACTGTCAGCAGGGATCCGGAGTGGAAGAGGAGCCGAGTTACAGGGCCCCTGTACCATTCCCAGTACTACAGCAGTGAGATTCTTACCCTTTCGGACTCCGGCTGAGGGCAATACACTTAAGCCAGTTCCAAACTTCACACCCATCCCCGTCCCTGTAACCCCACACAGCTCCTACACTTCTCCATGTCTCTGTAACCCCTTTTCCTCTGGCCCCTACACTCATTCCAGTCTCTGTAACCCCATCCAGCTCCTGCAGCCCTCAACGTCTCTGTAACCCCTCCGGCCCTATATCCCTCCCCGTTTATGTAACCCCCTCCGGTCCCTATATCCCTCCACGTCTCTGTCACTGCTTCGGCCCCTACACCATTCCCCGACTCTGTAACCCCCTTCGGCCTCTATACGCCTCCATGTCTCTGACACCCCTCCAGCCCCTACATCTGTCCCTTTCTCGGTAACCCTCCCCCTCTGGTCCCTACTCACCTCCCCGTCTCTGTCACCCCTTCCGGCCCCTACACTGCTACCCGGCTGTGTAACACCCTCCTGCTCCAACTCCCCTCCCGTCTCCGTACCCCCTCCCTGGTTCTCTGACCCTCTCCGGTGCCTACACCTCTCCCTGTGTCAGTGACCTCCCTCAACCCCCCCCCCCCCCAGTTTCCCCTATACATTATTTGTTGTTCCAGATTCTGCCCGCTGGAACTAGGAAAGCTGCGTTTAAGGTGAATGCGGCTAACGGAGGGTTAAATTCAGGTTGCCAACAGGTGAGGCACAAACAGAGCGAACAGTCTTTCCCCGGGTGGCAAAGTCCAGTGCCAGAGGACAATCGTTTAAGGTCATGTCAGAAAATATAAAGGCATGTCAGATTTTTTTTACACAGTGGTGGATGCGTGGTGATGGAGGGAGACACGTTGGGGCATTTAAGAAACTCTTAGATAGTTACGTGGTCGCAAAAAAGGCGGGTTTGAAGGCGGGAAGGGTTAGATTGGTCTTGAAGTAGGTTTAAAGGCTGGATCAACATCGTGGGCCGAAGGGCCTCTTCTGTGCGGTATTGTCCTGAGTTCTTTCTGAGAATAATTAATTGTTTCAGAGAGAGGTGGGGTGGGGGAGGTTCTCAGCCATTCGGCTCAACCAGTCCTGCTTTTCCTCAACTAACGGGAGTGTGGGAGGCGGTGAAGTTGGTCAGCACAAGGAGGAAGGAAAATGTTTCAAAATAACTTCAAGCAACTAGTCTGCACATCTCGAACGTTCCCCTTGGCCTCGCACCCTAACCTCACACTTACACCTCTGCCATGACCTTCCCCCTTGAACTGAACTTAATAGCTTGACCCAACACGCTGGAATCTGGAGCAATGCGCAGCCTGCTGGAGGACCTCAGCGCGTCGAGCAGCGTCTGTAGGGAGGTGGTGGGGGGAAGGAATTGCTGCAGCCTGAGTCAGGATTAAGGGAATCAATGATCAGCTCTTTTGTATTTCCGAGGTTGAGAAATTGAATAGGAACTTGAGGGGCAATTTTCACTCATTCGATCGTTCTTGAATGGAACGAATAGCCAAAGGAAGTGTTTGAGGCAGGTACATTAACAGCATGTTTATGTAGAGTATTTGTTAATTTATTTAGAGATATAGATAGGGCCTTCCAGCCCTTCAAGCCAGGTGCCCAGCAACCCCTATTTAATCCTAGACTAATCAGAAGTCCACTTACAGTGACCAATTAACTCATTAACCAGTACGTCTTTGCACTATGGGAGGAAACCAGAGCAACCCACGCAGTCACAGGGAGGACATACAAACTCTTTACAGACCGCATCGAAATTGAATTCTAACTACGAAGCCCCGAGATAGAATAGCACCGCAGTAACTGCTACACTACCCAGGCACCTTAAAAGGCACTTTGACAGGTATGGTACATGAATGGAAATGGTTTAGAGGATTATGATCCAAACACTGGCAAATGGGAATTTGTACTCGGGATGGACATAGAAAGGCCAGGCAGGCAGGGTGGGGTAGTTCTGTTGCTAAAATAGGTAATGAAATCCTTAGAAAGAGGTGACATAAGTCCAGAAGATGCACGAAATTGTAAGGATAGCTGATGAGAGTTATAGACCGGCCTCTGCAAATTAGCCAGGATATGGGACACAAATTACAATGGGAAATAGAAAATGCATTTAAAAGGGGCAATGTTACAATAGTCATGGGGGATTTCAAAATGCAGGAACATTGTGTAAAACAAGTTGGTGCTGAATCCCTGGAGAGGGAATTTGACAAAACGCCTACGAACAGCTTGTGGTTGAGCTCACTAAGGAAAAAGCAGTTCTTGATCGAGCAGTGTAATGAATCAGATTTGATTAGCAAACTTAAGGTAAAGGAACCCTTAGGAGACAGTGATCATAATATGATAGAATTCATCCCACAGTTTAAAAAGGAGAAGATAAAGCCAGATGTATGAGTTTTACAGTGGAGTGAAGGGATTTACGGAGACATCAGAGAGGAATTGGCCGAAGTTGATTGGAATGGGACACTAGCAGGGCTGATGGCAGGACAGCAATGGCTGGAGTTTCTGGGGACAATTCGAAAGGTGGAGGATAGATACATCACAAAGATGATGCAGTATTCTTATGAGAAGCTGAGGCAAACGTAGCTGACTAAGAAAGTTAAAGACAGCACGAAAACAAAAAAAAGAGGGTATATAATATAGCAAAAGTAATTGGAAGGTTAGAGGATAGAGAAGCTTTAAAAAAAAACATCAGAAGACAACTAACAAAAAAGCCACAGAAAGAGTAAAGGTGAAATATGAAAGGAAGCTAGCTAATATATGAAAGAGGATATAAAAACGTTTTATAAAAGACATAAGGAATAGAAGGGAGGCGAGAGTGGATATCGGACCACTGGAAAAAGCTGTTGGAGTGGTAGAAATAGGAGACAAAAAATGATGGAGCAACTGAGTAAGTATTTTGTATCAGTCTTCACTATGGAAAATTCGGAAGTGTCAGGGCAGAAGTGAGGGTTATTGCTATTACTAAGGAGAAGGTGCTTGGGAAGATGAAAAGTCTGGGGCTAGATAAGTCACCTGGACCAGATGGACTACACCCCCAGGGTTTTGTAAGAGGTAGCTGAAGAGATCGTGGAGGCATTAGTAATGATCTTTCAATAATCACTACACTCAGGAATGGTTCCAGAGGACTGAAAATTTGCAAATATCACTTCACTCTTTACGAAAAGTGGGAGACAGAAGGTAGGAAATTATAGGCCAGTTAGCCTGACTTCAGCAGTTGGGAAGATGCTGGAGACCATTAAGGATTAGATTTCGGGATACTTTGAGGCACATGATACAATATGGTAAAGTTAGCATGCAGAATTCTTACCTGACAAATAGTTGAAATTCCTTGAGGAAACAACAGGCAGGAGAATCAGTAGATGTTATTTATTTGGATGTTCAGAAGGCCTTTGACAAGGTGACACGCATGAGGCTGCTGAGCAAGATAAGAGCCCATGGTTTTACAGAAAAATACTAGCACGGAAAGAAGATTGGGTGAATGGCGGGAAGCAAAAAGTGGGAATAAAGGGGGTCTTTTCTGCTTGACTGCAAGGGATCGGTGTTGAGACCACCTCTTCTCACGTTAAGTATCAGTGATTTGGATGACGAAATTGAAGACTTTATGGCCAGGTTTGCAGAAAATATGAAGATAGGTGGAGGTGCAGGTAGTATTGAGGAAGCAGAGAGTCTGCAGAAGGATTTAGACAGATTGCGAGAATGGGCTAAGAAGTGGCCGATGGAATATAACGTAGGAAAGTGTTGGTCATGCATTTTGGTAGAAGGAATAAAGGCATAGACTATTTTCTAAAAGAAACAAAATTCAAAAATCAGAGATATAAAGGGACTTGAGAGTCCTTGTGCAGGATTCGCTGAAGGTTATCTTGCAGGTTGAGTCAGTGGCAAGGAAGGCAAATACACAATGTCAGCATTCATTTCGAGAGGACGAATTATAACAGCAAGGATGTGATGCTGAAGCTCTAACAGACATGGGTTAGGCAGCACTTGGAATATTGTGAGCAGGTTTGGGCCCCTTATCTACAACAAGTTGTGTTGGCTTTGGAGAGGTTCCAAAGGAGGTTCACGAAAATGATTCCGGGAGTTAAATTCTGAACATCTGAGGAGCGTCTGATTGCTTTGGGTCTGTACACACTGGAGTTTAGAAGAATCTAATTGAAACATATCGAATATTGAAAGCTCCAGAGTGGATGTTTCCTATAGTGGGTGAGTCTAAGACCAGAGGGCACAGCCTCAGGTTTAGGGGCAATCCATTTAGAACATTACCCTCTGGCGTAATTTCTTCAGCCAGAGGGTAGTGAATCTGTGAAATTCATTGCCACGGGCGGCTGTTTAGGTCAAGTTATTGAGTATATTTAAAGCGGAGATTGATAGGTTTTTGATTAGTCAGGGCGTCAAAGGTAACGGCGAGAAGGCAGGTGAAAGGAATTGAGAGGGATAATAAAATCAGCCACGATGGAATGACGGAGTAGACAATAGCCCAATGGCTTACTTAGGCTCCTTTCTGTTATGGTCTAATGGATCTGATGGTCCGAAGGGCCCGTGTTTCTGGTGTTTGACTCGAAGGTTCATTAAGAGCCTGCGGTAAATTGTTTGTTGCTCCTAGTTATTGTTGAAATCACTCCGGTTGAGGCGGTGAGGGAGACTGTCTCTCCGAGGGCCCGTACACCGCCACGCAACAGCAGGAAATTGGGATGGGGCGGATGGTGGAGAAGAGCCGCGGGGGTCCCGTGTTCCGCACTGTCACCTTGTTGTGTCTCGCTGCAGGAAGGACATGCGGGGCTCTGCGCTGCTGGTGTTTGCGCTGCTGCTGGGACCCGGAGTTCCTGCTCCTCTCTGGGACGACGATCAAGGTGAGGGGTGGGGGTGTCTCTGCTCTGTCTCCGTCCCTAGTTCCACCACCAGCCCTGCTCATACCTCCCCTTCTCGCACTCCAACTAGAATCATTCGCCCCAGCCGTCCCCTGCCCCTCCCTGCCCTACTCCTCCCCTACTCCTCCCCTGGACTGTCATGTTTTACAGAGAAAAAGGCTTGGAGGGGTGGAGAAAGGGTAGAAGAGGGGAGGAGGAGAGGAGTTGAGAAGGTTGAAGAGGAAAAAGGAGGGAAAGGAGGTATAGGAAGGAGAAGAGAGAGAGGGTTGGGAGTGAAACTGACACTTAACCCTTCGAATGCTAGATTTAGGAGAGGTTTCCAACCACTGATGTTTTAAAATTACTTGAACCTTAAGATTAATCTGCTGACAATGCTGTTGAAATACCCACACCGTCACAACTGCAAAGACCAATATATTATCTGCCCTCCCCTCCCCAAATCCGCCCCTCCCTATCGCCCTCCCACTCCCCTTTCCTCCCCATCCATCTTTCCACTTCCCCATTCCTGCCTCTCTCCCTTCATTCCTCTCTTCCCACATCACCCCTCCCTCCCTTTCTCCCTGATTGCCAGCCCCCTATCTCGTCACATGCGTCGTTTCAGCCCTGCTGTCAGTCCTGCCTTTCGCCCCTCCATCTCTCAGCCTCTCTCAACCCCTCAGTATCTCCTTCTTTCCCTCCACCCATCGCTTCCCCTCTGCTTTTCCCCTCCCCCTTTCTTCCCCCCTTTCTTCCCCCCTTTCTTCCCCCCTTTCTTCCCCCCTTTCTTCCCCCCTTTCTTCCCCCCTTTCTTCCCCCCTTTCTTCCCCCCTTTCTTCCCCCCTTTCTTCCCCCCTTTCTTCCCCCCTTTCTTCCCCCCTTTCTTCCCCCTTTCTCCCTTCCCCCTTTCTCCCTTCCCCCTTTCTCCCTTCCCCCTTTCTCCCTTCCCCCCTTTCTCCCTTCCCCCTTTCTCCCTTCCCCCTTTCTCCCTTCCCCCTTTCTCCCTTCCCCCTTTCTCCCCTTCCCCCTTTCTCCCTTCCCCCTTTCTCCCTTCCCCCTTTCTCCCTTCCCCCTTTCTCCCTTCCCCCTTTCTCCCTTTCTTCCATCCTTTTCCTCTTCCCCTCCTTCCCCTCTCTTTCATCCCTCTCCTTTTTTCTTCCTCCAATCTCCTCCTTTCCTCTCGTTTCCCCATTCACTTCCTCCCTCCTCCTCTCGACTCCTTTCCTTTCTCCTCCCCTCCCCTCCCACTCTCCTCTCGTTTCCTTCTCGCTCTCCTCTGCTCCCTTCTCTCCTCGTCTCCTCCTTCCTCCCCTCTCCCCTCACGCTCCCCTCTCCTCTCCCCTCTCCCCCTCTCCCCTCCCCACCCCTCTCCCCTCCACACCCCCTCTCCCCGCCCATCGCCCTCTGCCCTCCCTCCATCCCGTCTCCTCTCCCCTCTGCATGACCCTCTATATTTATTTATTTAAAGATACCGCGTGGAGCTGGTTCTTCTGGCCCTTTGATCCGCGCTGCCCAGCAACACCAATTTAGCCTTACATTAAACACAGGGCACCTCACTGACCGATACATTTTTGGACTGTGGGAATAAACCGGAGCACCCGGAGGAAACCCACCAGGTCACAGGGAGAACATACAAACTCCCTTCAGAGGACGCCGGAATTGAAGTCCATCTTTCGAGCGCTACAGCTCTCTTTAAAACGTGAAAATCCATGTCAGCTGCCCGTACTGTGGGGAGGGCGAAGTAGTTGGGGAGGACCAGGGGATGGGACGAGTGAGGACGGAAATGAGCGAGGTTGGATTGAGAATGACTGGAGGCTTTGGAGGTGGTATGAGAGGATGTGGGCAGACATAGGAAGGCAGTGTCGGGGTGAAGTGGGTTGCAGTTGGGTGTGTGGAAAGGAGGGGTTGGGAATGATGAGATAAGCGGGTGTGGTTTGAGGGTGGATTAGTTGGGGATGGGGATAGTTGAAGAGGAGCGAGGGTGCGGTGGCTAGGTTGTATGAGGTGTAAGGCGTGGTTGAGCGAGATGAGGTGGGCAATTAGGAGGGCGTGAGGAAAGAGGAGGGGTGGTGTGAAAATTTGGTGATGGTGGGGTGGGAATGGTGTGACGGTGGGTTGTGGTGAGGTTAGGTTTAGATTGAGAGTGGCTGGGCAAAGGTCAGGTGGATGAGGTGTTGAAGGTTGGCGGAGGGAGTGTGTAAGTTGTGGGGGGGGGGTGGTGAGATGGCGGAAACCCACCACTTTGGACCCATTATTCGCGATCCTCCAACGGCCTCCGAAACAATTTCAAATTTAATTCCCTTCTTCATCTTTGTAATAGGGCTGACGGAAGGAGAAGGAGGGTATGAAGCGAGGGATAAAGAGAGGAGGAGGGTGGGAAAGGGAACGAGGAAGGATGAAATAACAAGGAAGAGGTTAGCATCTATAAGACCGAGGACACGAGCAGAACACCATTCGGCCTCTTCTGTCCGGCGCACCGATCAGCCGGATGGCCCTTAGTCTCAGCACCATTTTCCCGTACTAACTCTTAAACCCCTGTCCTGAACGCCATCAGCGGACGACCCTCCACAAGCCCCGGTGTGAGAGACTTCCAGCGCCTCCCCGTCACCGTCCGTGGCGCAGAGGTCTGATATCTAAGGGGAGAAGAAGCCACAACGCAGGGTTGGAATTTGGGGTGGGTGTTGGTTTGGGGGTGGGGTATGTATGTGGATGGGGCTAGCCATGATCACAAAGGCCGAATGGCCCGCTCCGGCTACCCCGTTGGAAGAGGCAGCCCCGGTTTGGACGCCTTACATTCTCTTCCCTCAGATGAAGAGAGTGCCCTCACCGTTACCACCGGGACGAAAGCTCCCCTGCGGGGTGTACTGGGGGGCTCGATCACCATTCCCTGCTTCGCCAGCTACGCCCGGCGACCTCTAGCTCCAGCCGCCCCCAGGGTGAAGTGGAGCCTGATCCGGGACGGCACCGAGTGGGACATTTTGGTGGCCACGGTGCAGAAGGTGAAGGTCAGCGAGAGCTACCGGCGGCGGGTGGAGCTGCCTAACTACTTGGCGACCGCCACAGACGTCTCCCTCTCCATCCACCGGCTGCTCCGCAACGACAGTGGCATCTACCGCTGCGGTGTCCAACACGGCATCGAGGACGCGCAGGATCTGGCCAGGCTCCACGTCAAAGGTAAGGCCGGTCTCAGGGGTGCAGGTATCCGCCAGGGATGGAGCGTCGCACGATGGGTGGGCGGACCGAGAGGGAGCAGCGCGGTGCGGTGAAGGCATTGCCGAAGGAGCAGCGCGGTGACGCGGGGCGGAGGTAGAACTGTGGTAATAGGGATATCGAATAGCCGAGGGAGCGCCGAGCTGTGGGAGACTGAGGCTAATCGAGCACCTCGGCAGTGGGGGTGGGGGGAAATGTCTCGTTGCCAAGGGAGTACTGCGGCAGAGGGATATGGGGCTCTAATGAGAGAACATTCTGACTAAATCTTGTCGAGGGAACACCGCGGCGTGGTCTGTGGACCGCATCACAGTCGGGGCTGGGTTGCTGAGGGAGCACCGCTCCGTGGGAAGGGGAAGCAGAGAGGTGGAGGTGTGTAATTCGACTCTGGTGTCCACAGGGGTGGTGTTCCACTACCGAGATGCGTCCGCCAGGTACGCCTTCAACTTCAGCCGTGCGCAGCAGGCTTGTCGGGACGCGAGTGCGCGCATCGCCACCCCCGAGCAGCTGGAGGCGGCGTACGCCGGCGGCTACGAGCAGTGCGATGCCGGCTGGTTGTCAGACCAAACCGTGCGGTAAGTATCGCTCGCAAGCAGCCCCCGGCCCACCCTATTCCTCCGCGTCACGATCAATCCATCCCGCCTGGACTCCAACTCCGAACACTGAAACGATCCTAATCCCCAAGGAAAGCCTATGTCCAGCCCTTGTTTCCCTCCGTCTCTGTCCGCTCCATCCCTCACAGGGCAGAGGGAGCTCCGCGCAGTGGGGAGGAGGCGTTGCTGATGGAGTGCCCCGCAGTGTGGAGAGGTGCAGCGGCCTGGGGAGAGATGGTGTGGGTGGGGAGTGTAAGCAAGGCAGCCCTACAGCCAGGTCGTTCAACCGCATATGTTTGTAGGGTCTTGCTGTGCGCCAAAAGGCTGCTGAGATTTGACTCGCTCAGAGGAGCCCTCCTAATGCGCCGGGGGTGGGGGGCGGCGGCGGTGGTGGTGCGGGAGAGGTGCTTAGACTAGATGTTGTGTCAGCCCGTCCCCCGACTGTGTGCGCCTCCTCAACCTCCACTCTTTATTCCTACCCACCTCTTGCAGATACCCCATGCACACCCCGCGGGACGGTTGCTATGGAGACATGGATAAATACCCTGGTGTTCGTAACTATGGCACCCAGGACCCCGAGGAAACGTATGATGTGTACTGCTATGCTGAGGACACAGGAGGTATTTGCACAGCGCTGGGACCTCTCCCCCATCCCTCCCATCCCGCCAGTAGCGCTCTGTTCGGATCCAAATCCCGGAACTCCCTCTCTTCCTCACCTCTTTCCCTATCTCGTTACCTTCTAATCGTTGCTGATCATAGACGCTGCAGAAATGCGAGGTTCCTGCTGGGTTTTGTGTTAACGACCAACACAGTACGAGGATTTACTGCGGGCCACGTTTCTGGCACTAACCCTAACCTGTAGGTCTTTGGAATATGGGGACACCCATAGGAAATCTACGCGGCCACGGGAGAACGTCCAAACTCCTTACAGACAGGCACGTCTCGAAGGAGATCTGTGATCTCTGGCGCTATAAAGCGATTGCCCTAACCAATACGCTACCGTGCCGACCCAGAATTAGCGTTCCCTCCTGGGGCGGGAGGTTCTTTGAGGTCTGCCAAACTGCGGGCTAACAGCTGAATGCCTTTTCTCTACTCTCAGGGGTTCTCTCCATGAGTAACACCGACAACCTCACCTTCCAAGAGGCTCAGCGCTTCTGCGAGATGGGCAACCAGCGGATAGCGACCGTGGGCGAGCTGTACGTGGCCTGGTCCGATGGCCTGGACCACTGCACGCCGAGCTGGCTATCGGATGGCAGCGTCCGCTATCCCATTGTCACTCCCCGGGACCGCTGTGGGGGCCGATTGCCTGGCGTCAAGACTCTCTACGCCTTCCGCAACCAAACAGGCTCCATCGACCCTGCATCGCGGCACGGAGTTTACTGCTTTATAGGTGACTTCTTACTCTGGGGCGAGAGGGCTGGAGGGGGCGGTGTTCTGCAAACGGAAATGTTGTTAAAAGACGAGAAAATCTGCAGATGCTGGAAAGCCAAGCAACACACACAAAATGCTGGAGGAACTCAGTAGGTCAGGCAGCAACTATGAAAATGAGTAAACAGTCGACGTTTTGGGCCGAGACCCTTCATGGTGTTCAATCCGTTTCAATCCCCGAGAACTGTCGGGTCCTGGGTCGTGTTATGGAACAGGGGACTCATGAGTGCAAGTGAGCACGGAGCAGACTAGATGGGCCGATTAGTCTAATTCTGCTCCTTGATTTTATGATGGTTCGCTAAAAGTGGAGTCACAGGTAGATAGGGTGGTGAAAGAGGCGTTTGGCACCTTCACCAGTCAAGGCACTAGGTATAGGACTTCAAACATGTGGATTCGATTTCAATATTTTCGAGAAAGTTTGGTAGGTATATGGATAGGAGGGGTATCGAGGGATATGCAGGTCGATGGGACTAGGCACGGAGTAGATGGGCTGAAGGGCCTGTTTCTCTGCTGTAGTGTTCTATGACTCTATGATTTGGGATATTATGTTGCAGTTATATTTAGATGTTGGCGAGGCCACACTGTGTACAGCTTTGGTTTCTCTCTTATAGGAAAGATGTTATCAAACTGTAAATAATGCAGAAAAGATTCACCGGGATCTTGCCTGGACTCGGGAGCCTGAGTTACAAGGTGTGGTTGCCTGGACTAGGACTGTATTCCCTAGAATGCAGGAGATTGGGGACTGACCTGACAGAGCGACACGAGATCATGACGAGCAGAGACAGGACGGAAGTTCATGACCGCTTTCCTAGCCTTAGACCTGACATAGCTAGAGGGACTTCACTCCATCCACAAAAAGAAAAAAAAAACAGGATTTCTCGGTGGCCAACCGTTTGATTTCCAATCCCTATTCCCATTCCGACATGTCGGTCCATGGTCACGATGACGTCACTGTCAGTTTGGGGGAGCAACAATTCATATTCCGTCTGAGTAGCCTCCAACTTGATGGCATGAATTTTCATTTCTGCAAGTTCCGGTAATTTTCCTCTTACCCTCCCACTTTCCTCTTCTTCATTTTTCCATTCGGACCCCAATCTTACCTCTTCTCTTCCTCTGTCTATCACCTGCCTCCTCCTTCCCTTCCTCCCATGCTCCATTCTCCTTTCCTCTCAGATTAATTCTTCTTCAGTCCTTTACCTTTTCCAGCTATCACCTCCAAGTTTTTTGACACATCCCCCTCCCCACCTCTCACCTTTTAGCTTGTCCCCTTCCCTCCCCCACCCACCTTCTTATTCTGGCATCTTCCTCTTCCTTTCCCGTCCAGGTAAAGGGTTGCGGCACGGAACGTCAATTGTTCATTCATTTCCATAGATGCTGCCTGACCTGCTGAGTTCCTCCAGCATTTTGTGTGTGTTGCCTTTTACCCAGGTGGGACCGTTAAAAACAAGAGGGCAGAGGTGAGAGATTTAAAATACATCGGGAACAGCTTCCTCTCGCAATGGGTGATGTGTATTTAGAACTACGGTGCCACGAAAATCCATTACAGATTACGGCGAGCCCCTGGAGTTCTCCGCTCCAAAGATTTGAGGAAGCTGGATCGTTGTATGTAAAGTGGAGTGAGATAAATCTTCGACCAACAGGAAGCATATGGGTTGTGGGGAAACTGGCACGTGTCAAAGGTCAGTTAGACAGAACTTGCTTATAACAATCCCATGACGTCTTTCTCTGATCATTTCAGCAACTTTGTAAGAGCTCATGGTATTACAGACCATAAGGCCACGCCATTCGGCCCATCGAGCCTGCTCCGCCATTCCATCATGACTGATTTATTAGCCCCCTCACCCCTATTCTATAGCCTTCTCGCCATAACCTTTGACACCCCCTGACAAAAGAAGAGTCGATCGTATTACAGAAAAGATACTAGCACGGGTAGAAGACTGGTTGACTGGCAGAAGCCAATGAGTGGGATTAAAGGGGGCCTATTCTGGTGGGCTGCCGGTGACTAGTGGTATTCCACAGGGGTCGATGTTGTGCCTACTACTTTTTACGCTACAGTATATGTCATTGAATTGGATGACAGAAATGATGACTTTGAGGCCAGGACTGCGGATGATACAAAGATACGTGGAGGAGTAGGCAGTATTGAGTAAGCAGGAAGTCTTCAGAATTACTTTGACAGATTAGAAGAATGATCAAAGAAGTGGCAGATGGAATATAGTGGAGGGAAGTGTCTGGCCACGCACTTTGGTGAAAGGAATAAAGGCGTAGACTATTTCTTAAATCGGGAGAAAATCAGAAATTAGAGGTAAAAAGGGCCTTAGAAACATAGAAAACCTACAGCACAATACAGGCCCTTCGGCCCACGATGCCATGCCCAACATGTACTTGGGAGTCATTGTGCAGGATTCTCTAAAGGTTGACTGGGTGGTGAGGAAGGCAAATGCAATGTTAGCATTCATTTCGAGGGGACTGGAATACAAAAGCAAGGATGTGATGCTGAGGCTTCATAAGGCATTGATCAGACCACATTTGGAGTATTGTGAGCAGTTTTGTGTCACATATCTAAGAAAGGATGTGTTGACATTGGAGAAAATCCAGAGGAGGTTTACGAGAATGGTCCCCAAGGAAAGGATGAATGTTTGAGAATCGTTTGATGGCTCTGGGCCTGTACTCTTCGGGATTTCTAAGTATGATAGGGTTTCTTATTGAGACCTATCGAATATTAAAAGGTATAGATAGAGTGGATGTGGAGAGAACGTTTCCTATAGTGAGGGAGTCAAGGACCAAAGGTCACGACCTCTGAATAGGAAGACACTCCTTTCGAACAGAACTGAGGGGCGAATTCTTTAGCCAGAAGCTGGCGAATCTGTGGGATTCCTTGCCCAGACAATGATCTATGGGGTCCAGATCACTGAGTATACTGAAAGTAGAGGTTGATAGGTGTTTGATTAGTAAGGAGTAGAACCGATGTGCCGAATCACCTACTTCTATGTGTTACGGTTTTAAGGAACCATGCGGGCTGCAGACAGTAACATCCGCGGCTGCTCACTTTCTTCCTGCAGAGCAGAATTCCACACAAGACCTTCATTATCACGCTGTTACATTCATCCTTTTTAAAAATTCTCTCCACTTTCCGATCGATTAATTCGGGTAATTCAGTGCGAGTCCGGGGAAGTTGAAAGAAACAGTTTCAACACTAAAGTACAGAGTTGCGAACTTGAAGAAATATAAAAAAGATATGGGAAGCATAGTTAAGGTGGACAGTAACAGTCTGTTAGGTCAATGGGTGGGGTAACTGGAGGGGAAAGATTTAAAAGGAACATGAGGGGCAACATCTTCACCCCATGCTGGTTGGTATATGGAAAGAACTGCCAGAGGAAGTGGTTGAGGTAGGGAACGTAAGTATCATTTACGAGAGCATCACATGGATAGAGGCGCGGGGCTTGGAGAGATATGGGCGGAACACAGGAAATTGGGACTATCTGGGCACAGTGGATGGGCTGAAGGGGAAAGATTTGAAAGGGCCACGAGTGGCAACCTACATGGGGTCACGTGGTGTATCCCGGCGTAACCCTATACAGAGCAGAGAGAACCGTACGTGGGAGATCGAACCCCTATTTCTAAGGGCTCCGTACTGCGCCGGCGCGTCGCTGTGCTCTTTCTTCCACAATGTGTTATGTTGTCCTCTCTCACCTGTCTAGATCTGGAAGAGTGGCATATCAACGACAGCTATGCAATGGATGTAGAGTACGAGGACGACGACTACCTGGAGACATCGTTGGAGGAGCTGGAATTTGAAGTTGGGACGGGAGGAGATGTCACGCCAACCGAGGGGGGACTATATCCCGGCGAAACAACCCCGTCTACCAGAGCACCACCTGCCTCCGTGTCCCAGGCCACTGAGACTCGACCCCCCGACTTGGCTCTTGCTGTGCCCAAAATGGACGGCAACCCGTCCATCACCCCGGCGATACCACAGGACCTGCGAGGGGTCTCCGATGGGCCAAAGCGAGACCATCCCGATGAGAGTCGGCCAACGCTCAGCACGGACGGTACCGATCGCCCTCAAACAGAAGACCCTCTCGATTGGTACGAGTACCCGGAGGAGGTCGGACAGGAGGTTGTAATCGAGACACGGTTTCAAGCCCCGGTGGGGCGCGGCCCACCGTCTGACAAGGACAGCACGGAGATCCCAGGATATCCCAGCTCCGTACCCCGAGAAGGGAAGGGAACGGAAGGAGGACAGGATGTCTTGGGATCAACTGGTAAGTGTGATCAACTGGAGAAAGAGACATCTTACTACCCCAAGTAGATGCCACCATCAGGGTTAGTACCTTCATGTTGTGTCACCATTGTGTGGTAGGTGTCGTTACCCCTAAAAAGTGTGCACGGCAAGATTTCACAAACTGCTGCTTGCTAATTAAGATCTGCTGGAAGGACTCGGCAGGTTGGACGACATCTTCTGAGGGAAGTGGACAGACCACCCTGCACCTGATCTTGACCCCCAACGTCGATTGCCCATTTCCATCCAGCTGCCCTCCCAGACGTTGTCTGACTCGCCGAGTCCATCCAGCAGCGAGGTCGCTTTTCTTCCAGGCCCCAGAAGCCACAGACTCTTGTGTCTCCATCCCCCAAATTATCCTTAAGGACCGGGTTAGAACTTCTCTGCAACTTTCTCAAGTAACCAGTGTGTTTATTATCCGTTATTGGCGGCGTGGGGGGGGGGGTGGTCTTCTGTTAATCAGTTTGCAGAGAAGTTCCTCCCACCACGCTCCCTCCCATTACTGGCACTACACTGGCAATATCACCCGAGAATCCGGAGTGGGGCCTGGGGGGCCTGAGGTTCGTGTAACCAACGGTGGAACCATAACTGGTGATCTACAGAGCGGTGTAGGGGCCGGAGGGGGTTAGAGTGACGGGGAGTGCTGTAGGGACCGGAGAATGTTATTGAGATCGGGAAGGGTTCAGAGTCCGGCGGGGTTACAGAACGGGGAGGGGTGTAGGGGCCGAGGAGGTCGCTGAGACGGTGAGAGGCGTTTTAGGTCAGACGGCGTTACAGAGACAGAGAGGGGTGTAGGAGCCAGAGCTGGGTTCACAAAGATGGGAAGAAGGGGTAAGAGCCGGATGGAGCGTCATGGAGACAGGGAGGAGTATGCATGATGGTGAAATTTAGAGAGACGGGAGGGGTGGGATGCTACAAAGGTGGGAAGGGAGACATTGTGGCATCTACCTCCCCTTGATCGGTGTGAGAAAAGCTGGGAACACGAATCTGTGTGGCAGCAGAAAACCGTGCGGTGCGGAAGTCGGGAAGTGAAAGGGTCGATAATGATGGGGCAGCAGGGACAGGGTTTACGAGCCTGACACGGTCAAAGATTGTAACAGGGCCACGGCACGGCCGGAGGTACGATGCGGGTGCGGCGTGTGGGAACAGATGTTACCATGGCGACCACTCTTAAAGTAAGTGTAACTTTAACCCGGAGTAGATGTGCTGGAGTTGGGGTTTCGGAATGAATCAGAAAAGGTTTGTGAGGGTCCAAATGAGGTTTAAAAGAATAATCCCAGAAATGAAAATGTTAATGTACGAGAAGTGAGTTATGGCCCCGGGCCTGTACTCGCTGGCGATTAGAAGACTGGGGCTGGGGGAGGGGATGGTGCACTGAAGCCTATTGAATATTGAAAGGCCTGGATAGAGTGGACGTGGAGAGGATGTTTCCGATAGTGGGGAAGTCTATGACCAGAGGGCACAGCCTCTGAACAGAAGGACGTCTCTTTTGAACAGAGACTGGGGAATTTCTTCAGCCAGAGAGCATTGTACTGTATCTGTGGAATTCATTGGCGCAGAAGGCTGTGGACGTTAAGTCATTGGGTATATTTAAAGCAGACCTTGATAGGTTCTTGTTTAGTAAGGGCATCAATAGTTACAGGGAGAAGCCAGGAGAATGGGATTGAGAGGAATAACAGATCAGCAATGATGGAACGGCGGAGCAGACTCGATAGGCCGAATGGCGTAATTCTGCCCGCGGGTCTCATGATAATGTATATTTTGCAGCTGCCGTGTTTTCTTTGTGCTGGGCGCAGGGGGAAAGTGTAAGGAATGGGGATTTTTTTTCCACGTGAAAGTAGACAATACGTGTCTGGGTTCCCAGCTCTCCTGCGGAGCCTGCCGTCGGTCCAGGGCAGCTCTGGTTGATGTCACCGACTGTTCCAAACGGAGCGATCCACAAACAGCACCACCGTTGGTCACATCATCCAAATTTACAGCCAGTCTGTGAAAGTAACAATATGATTGGTTGACCCTTGACTGTCGATTCACCGTATCCCCTCGGAGAGAGTGCAGAAGAGGTTCTCCTGGATTAGAGAGCATGCGCTATAAGCAGAGGTTGAATGGTTTTCTCCGATACAGGTTTATAACATCATGAGCGGCGTGGATAGGTTAAACAGTTAGAAACCTTCTCCCAGGGTGGAAATGTTAGATATCAGAGAGCATAGCTTTAAGATGAGAGGTGGGAGGCTTAAAGGAGATGTGCGGGACAGGTTTCCTTTTAACATCGAGAGTGGTGCTGCCAGGGGAGATAGTGGAAACAGATACCATAGCAACGTTTAAGGGGTATTTAGACTGACAGGGCATGGAGGGGTATTGATCACAACAAACAAAAGAGATGTTGGTTTGCATCAGCACATAGGCGGGCCGAGCGGCCTGTTCTATTCACACCGCTGTCTCTAGACATAATCAATTACATTCCACTTTTCGTTTGAATGATGGTATGGCCAGAGGGCTGAATGGTCGCAGGAATTTTCCGGAATAACGAGAGCTGAGGGACAGCAGGTGTAGGTACTGTTTGAGTGGAGTTTGTTTAAATATTTTATTATCGAAAAGCGAAAAGGCTTGCATGCCGTCCGTTCGGATTATTTAATTACAGCAGTGCGTTCAGATAGTACAAGGGAAACAATAGCGGTGTGCAGAATGGAGTGCTACAGATAGAGCAAGAGCGCAGTGCAAGCAGACAACAGGGAGGAGCAAGGTAGAATGAGCACAGAATCCATCTTAACGTACCACTCAGTGCTTTTATAACAACGGGGTAGAAGCAGTCCTTGAGCACCACTCCCTGTGACGGAGTGGGTCTCCTCGAGTGCTCCGGTCCCCTCCCTCAACCCAACGACACGTGGGATCAATTGGTTAACTGGGCGAGGGTAGAATCTGAGGAGTTATCGGGACTGTGTAAGGGCAGGTCTCAGGGCGAGCACTGGGCTTGCTGAGAGAGCCGACTCGAATGGCTGAAGGGTCTCCCAAGTTGTTGTGGCCTACTCCTACCCCAATCCCTCACCGAGAGGCTGGACGACCTCCGCCGCCTCCGTGGACTAGTCCCGTGGGGCTGAGGGCATCGCTCCAACGAAGCCGGCGAATCCGCCGGACGCTCGGGTGATGTTCTCGCCCCCACCCCTTCCTTCCCTTTTCTTTTGCAGGCCTTTCTGCGGAAGTCTCCACCGCCCCCGGCCCAGCTGCGGAAGAGGACGGAGGCCCAGGGTGGACGGAGGCAGACGACGGTACCCCGACCAGGGGTGAAGGTGTCGGCCACCGAGGCTGGACGGCGGGAGTGAGGCCCGAGCGGGCGAAGAGCAGCCCGGATCCGCCGTCCGGCCCGCCCACTGTGTGGGCCTCTTTGCCCACCTCCCGGCTCACCAGGATGAGGAGCCAGAGCCCTCATAGCAGTCGCCCCGAGACCTTGCGGCCCATTGCGCTGGAATGTCCCGGAAGTCCGGCCAACTGCGCTGGAGAAGGGAGCGGTGAATCTGCAGGGCCGCCGGCTGCAGGGAGCCCGGGTTCGGGCTGGGGGTGGGCTGGGCTCACACCGGCCGGCAGCGGAGTATCTCCCTCTGCGTCCTGGGACCCTCTTTGGACGCAAGCCTGGGACCAGGCCGCTCCAGCGGGCGCAGGGTCGGCGGAGGATTCCCTTCCCACTGCTTCGGCCTCTCCTCCCGTCACTGGCCGCCCGAAGCCGGGGATATCGCCGGAACCCGCCTCCAGTGCCAACCCGCCCGAGTCCCGGCCCGGGCCTAAGCCCTGGCCCGAATGCCTGCCCCCAGCCCAGCAACCCAACAGGCCCAGCGGAGCGGTGGCTGAGTCAGAAGGTATCTCGCCGAGCCCGTCCACCGTAATCCACGGGTCCCTTGGTCCCACGGCGCCGACCCAGCAGGACGCCCACGGACGGGCAGCGGAGCTGACAGGTAACCGCTGGCGTCTCGTCCTTGCCGTCGTGGCTGCGCTGCTGAGTGGTATCCCGGGATATTGACAACCCCTCCGCTCATTTGCCGGCACCCCGGGCTTCTGACATCCCGTCCTCTCACCCGCCGGCACCCCGGGCTACTAACACCCCCACCCATCACCCTAACAGTACCCAGGGCTACTCACAATCTTCTTTCCTCACCCGCCAGCATCCGGGGCTACTGCCTCCTTCCCTCACCTTCTGGAACCTCGGGACACTGACCTGCGCCCTTCTCTCTACGACACCCCGGGTTAATGACCCCGCTCCTAATCCGCCAGAATCCGGGGCTACTAACCCTCCGCCCCTCACCCCTGGACTACTAACACCTCAGCTCATCATCTAACCGCACCAGGGCTACTCACAATCTTCTTTCCTCACCCGCCAGCATCCGGGGCTACTGCCTCCTTCCCTCACCTTCTGGAACCTCGGGACACTGACCTGCGCCCTTCTCTCTACGACACCCCGGGTTAATGACCCCGCTCCTAATCCGCCAGAATCCGGGGCTACTAACCCTCCGCCCCTCACCCCTGGACTACTAACACCTCAGCTCATCATCTAACCGCACCAGGGCTACTCATACTCCCTTCCCTCACCCGCCTGCACCCGGGGCTACTGACCTGCGCCCCTCACCGCTGGCATCCCGGGATGCTGATCACTCTCCTCCGGATTCCGCCTCTCCCGCCCTTCCTGCCGTCAGCCTACAGATATCTAACCCCGTCTCTTCCATCCTACAGACCATTTTTCTACCCAGTCAAGCCCCTAACCCTCAAACTATCCTGCCCCCTGTCCAGCCATATAACTATATAACAATTACAGCAAGGAAACAGGCCACCCCGGCCCTTCTAGTCCATGCCGAACGCTTATTCTCACCTAGTCCCACTGACCCGCACTCAATACATAACCCTCCATTCCTTTCCTGTCCATATACCTTTCCAATCCTTTTTTTAACCTGAGAAATTCAACCCTTTCCCTTCTCATAAAACACTGACCGCCCACCTCATCTAACGCCTCACCTGCCCTTGCCACTGGCAGCCGGGCCAAGAACCAGCGAACGCCTCCTCTATGTTTTGCTCCTAACCTCACCCCTTATAATCCCACCCCAAACAAGAGGAAATCTGCAGATGCTGCAAATCCAAGCAACACACACAAAATGCTGGAGGAACTCAGCAGGCCAGGCAGCATCTTTGGAAAAGAATACAGTCGACGTTTCGGGCCGAGTCCCTTCGGCAGGACTGGAGACATAAAGCCGAGGAATAGATCTACTCCTCAGCTTTTTCTTTCCTCCAGACCTGCCGAGGGGTCTCGGACCGAAACGTACCACCTCTGTCCATCGCTGTCAGTGCTCCGGGCTACTAACACTTACAAACCTAATCCCAGCCCTGCCTAACCCTGAGTCTTACACCCATTTTCACCGACTTCTTCCAACCCTGCCCCGCTCTCACCCAACTGTGTTCCACCCACCTACCCCCGTTAATCTGACAACACCAGACTGGAGCAACAAATCACTGCTGGATTGCCTCAGTGGGTTGAGCAGCATCTGTGGGGGCAAATGATTTGTCGCATTTCGCCCTCCAGACGCTGCTCGACCCGTTGCGTTCCTCCAGCGTTTCTTTGTTGGTCTCGCTTCCCGCATCTCTCGAGTCTCCACACGGCCGATACCGACCAAAGTATTCCGGACTAAACTCTTACTATCCTGGAGAGTTTGATTTGAACTATTTATACAACAGGGCAATTTTTTTTTCATTGGCGCACTGAACTCAACGAGTTTCAGCTTTTTCTAATAGGAGTCTGGTCCCCAGCACCGGCAGCCATCTACCCCCGGTTCCAGCCGCGATCTACCTCGTGCACCGGATGTGAACTACTCCCACCCCCCGCTCAGCATCGGTCCCAACTACACTCGGCCCCACCTCCAGATCCCACCTTCTGGACTACCTAGTGACCTGGATATTGGGCTACGAGAATTTGACTGGAACAACCCTCCAATTCTACTACCCCAACATCCTTCTGCTCCACCCATTCTAACGCCTATTCCAACCCCCCACCCACCACCCGTCTTTCCCCGCTGCCTTTAACTCCGCCAGTGTCCCGGGCTACTGACGCTCCTCCCCGCTGCCTTGTTTGCTTCTTTTCTCCCCCCATATTGCCCGCAATAATCATTTGAACCCCCTTTCTCCCCTCTACTTTAATCCTATCAGAGTCCTGGGCTATTAACTTCTCCCATTGCTAACTCCACTCCATTGTAAATCCAGTTCGCCCTCTAACCACGCCAGTAACCCGGCCTACTAAACCTCACCCCACCCCTCATTCAGCTTCCCTGCCTCCCCCATTCTGTCAACAAACCCAGAAGTCAAGGTGAAGAGACCAGCACGAACTTTAAACAAAGAGTGCGATTCTTGCCTGTGCATGATGGTACTGCGCTTCTATGAAGTGAAAGATCTAATAATTTCTGTGAAAGTATTATTAAAAATATTTTATACACAAAAGGAAAACAGTGCTGTATCTTTATTCTTGAGTTCCGAATGCATTCTAACATCAATTCTCTGCTGTTGTTACTAACCTTTTCATCCGCTCCATTCCCAAGGCGTTCCGCTGGGAGCGGGGTGCGGGGCTGGCCGGGGAGAGGCGTAGCCAGCTTTGACAGAGAAAGAGGAAGATCTAGGTCCGGGTCTGCCCCGCAGGTTTAGCTGGAGACAGGTCTTGTTTATTTTAGAGGCATAGAGGCATATCGGAACCATTTAAACTGCCCACTCCCATCGCCCTGCACGGGCACCATAGCCCTCCTTTTACCCTTACCGTCCATGCACTTATCCAAACTCTCATATACGTCAAAATCGAGATTGCTTGCACTACCTGTGCTGGCAGCTCGCTCCACATTCTCACGACCCTCAGAGTGGAGTTTCCCCTCATGTTCCCCTTAAACCTTTCACTTTTCAACCTTAACCCATGACCTCTGATTCTAGTCCCATCCAACCTTACTGGGGAAAAGGATTTCCGGCAAAATCCTTGTAAATTTTCTCTGTGCTCTTTCAACCTGATTTACATCTTTCCTGTAGGTAGATGACAACAACTACACCAGTACTCCAAATTAGACCTCATCAATGTCTCATGCAATTTCAGCAAAATATCCCATCTCCTTTACTCAATACTTTGATAGTTTGTTCCTGTGGGGCGGGGCGGGGTCAGCTGGGAGAACGGCTCTGGGGCAAATTGAACTATGCCTTCTTGTCTTTTCCACCTTACCCCT